>NC_137975.1:8833786-9201948 GCF_963924665.1 Micromys minutus | reverse complement strand
GAGACAGGCAACAGAGTCAAGGTAAGATAAACCCCTGATCCAGTTATTGTAGAAACATGAAGACTTAACATATCTGCAGCATATATGCTGGGGGCCAAAGTTCAGAGCATGAATGGTTTTTTTTTTTTTTTTTTTTTTTTTTTTTTTTTTTTTTTTGGTTGGTGATTCAGTCTCTGGGAACACTCAAGGGTCCAGTTTGGTTGACTACTTTGGTCTTCTTGTCGAGTCCCTGTGACCTCCAGATTCCTCAATCCTTCCCTCATCACTTTCAGAAGACTCCCTGACATCCATCTAATTATTTGGCTATGGATCCCTGCATCTGTTTCAGTCACCTGCTGTGTGTAACCTCTTCAAGGACAGTTATACTAGGCTCCTTTTTGCAAACATAACAGGGCATCATTAATAGTGTCAGGAATGGGCTCTTGCACATTTGGTGTATCTCAAGTTTTGCTGCTCATTAGTTGGCCATATTCTCTGCTTCTGCTCCATCCTTGTCAATGTATTTTTTGTAGGCAGGACAAATATTGGGTTGAAACTTTTGTGGGTATGTAGGTATTCTTATCATTCCACTGGATGTCCTGTCTTGCTACAGGAGGCCATTTCAGACTCTATTCACCACTGATAGGGTTCCCAGCTAGAATAGCTCTCATAAACTTCCTGTATCATCTCCCCTCAAAATGATATGGCATCTTCTAGAAGTGCTACCCTCCCCCACTGCAGTCAATATCTGTTAACTTTCCTGTCACCTCTTCCTACATCTGCTTCTCTTCACATACCGCAGGATTGCTAAAATAATCCTGTACAATAAAACAGTATGTGGAGGTATCACCAACCTTGATCTCAAGCTCTTCTACAAAACAATAACAATTAAAACTGCATGGTATTGGTATTGAAACAGTCAGGTTGATCAATGTAATTGAACATATAACCCTGAAATAAACCCACAAACCTATGGACATGTGATTTTTAAAAAGAAGCCAAAACCATACAATAGACAACAAAAAGCTTCTTCAACAAATGGTGCTGATCTAAATAGATGGTAGCCTATAAAAGAATAAAAATAGATTCATATTTATAACCCTGCACAAAACTCAAGTCCGCATGGACCAAATAACTCAACATAAAACTATAAACAATAATCTAATGGAAGAGAACATGTGGAGCAATTAAATAACAAGAAGGTACTAAGGATATGATATTTTACTCTCACTCAGAAAGGAAAATAAAATTGTCATTGGAGGTGGATGGAGGCGGGAAACTGAGTGGAAGAGGAAATTAAAAAGGAATGGAGGGGCGATTCAAAGTATGGCCTGTGTTTTCTTAGAGGTCTTGACCTTGAACTATGTCTTAACTTTCAAGAGACACAGTGCTTTTATGTGTAACTATGAAAACTTAGTGGGCTGTAGCACATATATGGGGTAGTATCCACATATGTCATGCATTAGGTCGTTGGTAATTAAAATGGCAGTAAAATTTTATTTTGATACTTCCTGAAGTATTTTCAAATAATTCATAGATTAAAAAATTAGAACTCCGACAGCTGTTTTTGTACATGTGCCCATACATAGGCACTAGACTACGATCAGGCAAGCATGCAATAAGATTACCTTAGAAATTGGGAATTTTGCTTAACTTGGAGCAATATACACATCCTTCTTTTAACAATTTATTTGGAATCCTAGTAACCTTTTCTGCAAACAAACCCATGTCCTATCAGAACACTTAATAGCCTATGCATTGAGTTACATGAACTTTGAGCAATGTCTTTTCCACCAATAATCACAAGAACTTTTCAGGAACTATTTCAATTCAAATGTATTCCAGATAATATCCAACTGTGGAAATAAGAGCAGTGATCCAGCCCACTTTGAGCTTTAATGCATGGGCAATAAAATAAACTTTGTTCTCTTGGAAAACTACTAAAGAAATACTAACTGGGCATTCATATAATTAAAATCAGGTACATCATTACAAAATTCAAACCTGTCAATCAAGGGGAGGCTATTCAAACTATACACTTTGGTAAATGTCTTTCTTTACCTAGACTTCCATTAAAGAAGCCGCTGATACTCTTGGGTACTCTCATACTCAGCTGGCATGCTACTGCTTGCACTACAATTTTGAAATTTGCTTTATTTGCCTAGTGATAAGAGCGTATCCCATATCTCAGAATCTGAATCATCAACCAAAGAACGTACATGGGCTGGACCTAGGCCTCCCTGCACATATATAGCAGATATTCACCTTGGTCTTCATAAGTGCCAAACACCTAATGTACGGGCAGTCCCAAAGGTTATATCTTCTATATGGGATATGTTAACAATATTAACAATATTGTTTGTTGAAGTATAGATAATTAATGGATTTAATTTGGGAGGTTCAATTAAGCCAGAAAACCTCAAACCTAGGCCTGAAATCAGAAAAGTTTGAAAGCAGACCTTCATTTTAACCAGGAACCCTAAAGTCATTCGCTTAGATTAGAAGTGATTGTTAAGGTAAGATAGGATGCTCAGAATACTCAAAAAAGTGATGACCGCAGAGCCCGTGGAGAGCAACCTAGGTAAGATACCTGGAGACGATGATTGTAATGCAATTCTGTGCCTTGCTGTAGCCTTGCTCTTAAGATATAGCTCAGATTTCTGGAGTTGAGCACAAGGTTCTGTTAGTGAGCCCCAGTCTAGTTTACCTTATATCTTGGATTACAATATGTTTACAAACAATAACCTATTCACTCTGCACTTAAATCAGTGTCAGACATTATCTATTTTTTTCAATGTAGTCTACTTTATTGAATAGTGTATTTACTTACATTTCAAATGTTATACTTGTTCCCAGTTTCCCTGTCTCCAAACCCCCTCACCATGCTTCTGTGAAGATTTTCCCCTCCCATCCATCTACTCCCACCTCACCACACTGGTAGTCCATTACATTAGGAAGCAAAGGACCAAAGGCTTCTTCTCTTATTGATGCCAGACAATGCCATCTTCTGTTACATAAGCTTCTTGAGCTATGTGTCCCTCCATATGAACTCTATATTTGGTGGTTTAGTCTCTGGGAACTCTGGGCTATCTGGTTGGCTGATATTGTTGTTCTTCCTATGGGGGTTGCAAACCTCTTACACTCCGTTAGTTCTTTCGCTAACAACTCCATTAGTGTCACCATGCTCAGTCCTATAGGTAGCTGCAAGTATCCTCATCCATCTGTATAATTCAGGCTCTAGCAGAGCCTCTCAGGAGGCATTCATATCTGGCTCCTGTCCACAAGTACCTCTTGGCATCAGCAATAGTGATTACATTTATGGTTGCATGTAGGACGGATCCCCAGGAGGGGCAGTCTCTGGATGGCCTTTCTTTTAGTTTCAACTCAATTTTTGTTCCTGTATTTCCTATAGATGGGAGTAATTCTGAGTTAAAATTTTGAAAAGTGTGTGTGTCTCCCTATCTCAACAATGTTCCTTGCCTAAATTCTGTATATGGTCTCTAAATGTTCTTCATCCCCTGTTTCTTTATGGGGGGTGGGACATTTTAGCTAATCCCATCCTTATTGGGTCCTGGGAGCTTCTTGTTTCTTGGCATCTGGGAATTGCTGGTGGCTATCCCCCAGTTCCTCATCCCCCTTTGCTACACACCTCTGTTCAAATTCCTGACTCTCTGTATATCATTCTTGTCACCTTTCATACTCGATTCTGTTCCCCCCTTTTCCCCACCCCTTCTTCTCTTTCTCCCAAGTCCCTCCTCCCTTCTACCACACCTGAATACATTGTTTCACTTTCTCAGAAGAACTGAAGTATCCACATTTTGTCTTCCACCTGCTTGAGTTTCAAATGATCTGTGAATTGTACCTTGGATATTCTGAGCTTTTGAACTAATATCCACTTATCAATCAGCGCATACTATGTACAGGGATAGCAAAATCAATTCTCAATAATCAAAGAACTGGGAACATTCCTCACTTCAAACTATATTACAGAGGAACATTGATGCAAACTAAAAGGTATTGGTACAGTGACAGGCTGGTAGATCAATTGAAAAGAATTGAAGCCTCAGAAATGAACCCACACACTTATGGTCATTTGATGTTTGACAAAGGAGCTAAAACTGTCAAGCTAAAAGCACATTGTTTCAACAAATGGTATGAGTTCAACTGGAGGTCAGCATGTTGAAGAATGCAAATCGATCCATTCTTATCTTCTTGTACAACGCTCAAGTCCAAGTGGATCAAGTACTGCCACTTAAAACCAGATACACTAAAATTAAAAAAAAAAGAAAAAGTGGAATAGTGCCTTGAACACATAGGCACAAGGGAAGAGTTTCTGAACAGAACACCAACGGCTTATTTTCTAAGATCAAGAATCAACAAATGGAACTTCATAAAATTCCAAAGCTTCTGTAAGGCTAAAGACATTGTCAATAGACAGAATGGCAGTCAAGAGATTGGGAAAAGACCTTTGTCAATTCTACATATGATAGAGGGTTAATATTCAAAATGTACCTAGAACTCAAGAAGTTAGATTTCTTGAGCCAAATAACCCTATTAAAATGGAATACAGAACTAAACAAAGAATTATGAGACGAGAAATATTGAATGGCCAGCAAGCACTGAAAGAAATGTTGCACATCCTTAGTCATCAGGGAAATGCAAATCAAAACAACTCTGAGATTCTACCCCACACCAATCAGGATTGATAAGATTCAAAACTCAGGTGACAGCACATGCTGGTGAGGATATGGAGAAAGAGGAACACTCTTCCATTGCTGGTGGGATTGCAATTTGGTACAACCACTTTGGAAGTCAGTCTGGTGGTTACTCATAAAATTGGGCATAGCATTACATGAGGATCCAGCTCTACCACTCCTGGGCATATACCCAATAGATGCTCTGACATATAGCAAGGACACCTGCTCCACTATGTTCATAGAAGCCTTATTTATGATAGCTAGAAGATGGAAAGAACCCAGGTATCCTTCAGTAAAAGAATAGATACAGAAAATGTGATACATTTATACAATGGAGAACTATACAGCTTTTAAAAACAATCACTTCAGGAAATTCTTAAGCAGATGGACGGAACGTGAAAATATCATCAGGAGTGAGGTAACCCAGTCTCAAAAGAATATATATGGTAGCCATTATCTTTTTGTATCAGTTTCAGCATTATCTTCCTAAGCACTGTTATAGGAGCTCTGTGGATGTTTAACCATCTTCTAGAATTTTTTCTCTGCATTTTGTAAGGGTTTATGAACATTTGATTCTTCTTTCAGTACCTTCTTTATTCCAAATCTCTACTGCTGACATGGGACTTGGTACTGTGGTATAAACTTGATATTCAGTGGGAACTTTCACAAAAGAATTGAATATGTATGTTCACATCAACATAATAATATGATACTTTTCAGAAGGTAGAGTGTGTTGTTTGTGTGTGTGTGTGTGTGTGTGTGTGTGTGTGTGTGTGTGTGATGTGGTGTGTGTGTGTGTGATGTGGTGTGTGTGTGTGTGTGTGTCTGTGTGTGTTTGTGATGTGTGTGTGTGTGTGTGTGTGGTCCCTTTAATGTACATGCTAGGATTCTTTTTGCAAAGGTGAACCTTTAAGAGTTGATTATATCACAATAGAACGGGGAACATGGTAAGATTAACAGTCTCATAAAAATACAAGAGACCATTTTCTGATCTGTTTCTCTCTTTTTCTCTCCAGTCCATGAGATCACAAATTGATGATATTAATCTGAATTCAGGAAGTATGGCCCTCGCCAGCCTCAGAATCAGGTTACAGTTTAGGTTCCAGTCTTGAGAGCTGACAAATATATTTTGAGTTATTTGTCTGGCTTGTAATTCTTTTGCAACAGCAGTATAAAACAAGAAATGCAATTCCTCTAGATTGATGTTTCCCATTATACATATTTAAGATTAATTTATATACTGTCAGTTAAAATTGTAGTTTGACATTAACTCCTAAATAATAAAATAAATGAATGTACAAATGAATAAACAAAAGCTGCAAATCTCTCCTAGGCCAGACCCAGAGTTTAGACCAAATAGTTGAGACCCAGATATAGAGCTTACTTTTGCTTTTTTACTTTCTTTAGCATTTTTAAAAATCTCCACATGTGTTTTTGAGCACAGATAGGGTGTATAAAGCAGTCAGAAAATAAACAGATGTGTCATCCTCCCCTTTGCTCTTGTTTAATACAGTGTTTTTCCTTCTGTACTGTCACATATGCATGTTTAGAAAGGAATTAGCTTTAAAGTTAAAAAAAAAAGGCAATTTCATAGTGTATAATGCTAAGGAAGGATGAAAAGCTGTATGTAGCAGGATCAATTACTCCCAGGAAACTTGATTTTGCAACAGAAAATGATGCACAGGTGATCTGGCCATATGTACCTGTTCATTGTTTGAAAAGTCCATGAAAGTACCATATCCTTGAGAAGGTTGGAGCACCATGGCCTAGATACAGCTACTTTTATTTGGGTTTCCATCGCTCACTCCTTGCTTGCTCTCATAACTTAATGATATCCTTTAATATGAAGTTTTAGACTTTTCAGACTGTCTGTAGAAAGTCATTTGTTAGTCAGTGGAAAGAAGTGTAGGAAAGTGTCATTCTGAATGCTGGTGACAAAGCTGAAGCAGCTCAGTGTCAGGGCACAGGTTTTTTGTTTTCACTGTGAGCTAAGCTTGGCTGTTCTAGACTCTGTGCTTCCTGATAAGTGTTGTACCCACTCTCAGAAACTCCTGATTGCATTGCCTTTATTTACTTCATTGTAAAGAAGAGCAAAAAAATAAAATAAAATAAAGTAACATCAAAATGTGGCATATTGTTTTCTTTGTAATTTATCATAAATAATGTAAAACATTGTAGCATAAAATTTCGTGGGAAAATACAAATCCTTCAGGTGAAAGTTAATGAAAAGTAATTTAGTATAATATCTACAATTCTGTATGATCCTATGAAAATAGGTATTGCATGTTTATGACAGATATGGAGACAAAAACCCACATGGAATATTTTCCCCAAATTTATAATAAAAAAATTCAACTCACTTTTTATAAAAATGTAAAGGAAATCATTGATAATGAAGAATTGTTAAAGAAGAAAAGGACATAAATTTGTGAGAGGTTTTTCAGAGAGGACATACATGAAATGGATATGAGTGAGTAGGAAAAATGAGTTTATATTTTAATATAAAAATACGAATGTTTCCATCTCTTTATGTAGAGTAGAGTAACAGAAGTGGGAATCTTAGCTACAATATCTAGGGTGTTAACCTTTTTAGAAATAAAAAAAAAATACTAAGCAGTTCTGACTTCTATGTGTCCTCCTTTCAGGACTACCAGAAGTTGAGGTTTTGTGTGTGTGTGTGTGTGTGTGTGTGTGTGTGTGTGTGTGTGTGTGTGTGTATGTGTGTGTGTTTGTGTGTGTGTGTGTGTGTGTTTCTCATTTGAGACATAATAAGGGATTTTAGAAACATTTAACTGTCTGTGTATTTAGCATCTTGGCTTCAAATTGACCAGGCAGGTTCCAGAGAAAAGCACACTTGTCCTTGGTGTCTATTTCTGGTGTGAGTGTGTGCTTCAAATGTCTACCTGCTTCTCTCTGTGCCTCTGCTTTCCTGTCTCTTTGTTGTCAGTTGTGTTCACTTTTGTACTTTCCGCTTCAGCTTCGACACTCTCAAGAGAAAAAAAATAAAATGAAAGTATGTATTAAAGCAAAAATTTCTCCAACACTACATCCTGTTATTAATTCTACTCAGCAACACTGGAGATTTTTGTCAGTTACGTACTATTTACAGTTACTATCAACATGCATCAATTTTCTATCCATCTTATGAAATTTAAAGCTGAAAAATTTCATTAAATACTTAAAGCATCAAATCTTCCCTATAATTAATAGCAGAATCTGGGCACAGAATTTTCAAAAATAGATATTGCTATTAAACAGGAGTATATACTGATGAGAGACCAAGGGAAATAGGCAATTATGGATGAGAACTCTTGTGGTACTCTTGAGGGAGCATTGAGCTAAAGCATGCAAAAGCTACAATGTGTGATTCTGTGGTTCCTTCTTTCTCAGTTGGAGGAAAAGAGGTTCCCAAAAGATGGGGTCTGTTGAGGATCCATCACAACACAATTGTCCCATGATTTTCAGGAGCCCTATTAATGGGAATGATTGTATGTTTACTTGCAAGGTCATTACTAGAAGGTAGTTTTATATCCTGGATCAGTGTTTTGTGCATGGATGTTAAACATTTTATTCTGCATCATTGGTTTTGTGAAGAGGAGTAAAGACATGTCTCAGGAGGTAGAGTAAGATTTTGCTGGACATTCATGAAGCCAAATCTTCCCCTTACAAAACTGCATCAATCCGGCATGAGGATGCACACCTTCCACCCTCACAGTTACAAGGCAGAAGTGGGAGGTTTAGGAGTTCAAGATCACCCTTTGTTTTATAGCGTATTTGCTATAAAAAAGGGTGAACTTTGTGTGTGTGTGTGTGTGTGTGTGTGTGTGTATGTGTGTGTGTATGTGTGTGTGTGTATGTGTGTGTATGTGTGTGTGTGTATGTGCAAGGTGTGAATGTGAAATAAGAGTTACACATAATATGCAACATTAAGGATATAAAACTGAAATGACTGGGTCACTGTTTTTTTTTTCTCAGCATGCAAATTTAAATTAAATATGCTTTCTCTAAAGTGCAGGGTCTAAATTTTAGATTTGTTTTAATGGCTTATCACATCTTCCTGGGGTCCAGATGATCACATAATGGAAGCCACAGTGTACAGCAGCTACGAGATAAGAAAGGGGGGGAGTGTAGAAAATCCCTTTGATGCAAGGAGACCATCTATGGTCTGTGAGAAAACTCTCATATGCCTATTTCTTAGAATTAATTCATTGACATTTATCAAAAGATTATCACCTAATAAACTTTTCTGGTAAAGAAAAAAAGCCTCAATCACAAGACATAAGCAAGGTTTCATCCCTCAATAGCACATGGTGGAAGTAGAGTAGGGAAATCTTGAGTCTTTCCCCTTGTCCTTAAAGGCAAGTAATGTAGTGTACTAGAGTAATATAGAGTAGCGATTTAACCACTGACAAGGTGTCCATGCTCAACCCAGCAATCCTAAATTAACTTCCTGAGTTACAATGTGCACATATATGTATATATGTATACATGCATTATATGTATGCTATAATTGTATATAATATAAATTACCTCAATTATTACTTTTTCAAGTTTGATTATACACACACACACACACAGACACACACACCCACAGGGTGGGGGGAGAGAGAGAGAGAGAGAGAGGGAGGGAGGGAGGGAGGGAGGGAAGGAGGGAGGCAGAAAGGGAAAGAGAGTAGGTCATGGGACAATCTCAGGTGTTATTCCTTCAGGAGACTTGGACCTTTTGTTCTAGATAGAGTTGATCACTGAGTTTAAAATTCTCTACATAGGCTAGGAAAAGTGAGGAGAAATTTCTCCGGATCTGCCTGCCTGTGAGTCCCATCTAATCACTACTGAGAATTTACTCCTGCACCACCATAGCAGGCTCTGGGGATCCAAATTCTGGTCCAGTGCTTTTCTGATTGAGCATCTTTCCATCTCCTTTCCTAGCATTGTTTTTGGATTCATGTATTATCTGGTCCTTAGGACAACCTAAGCTCATTAAAATTAGAGAGTGGGTTTAATTCCCTGTGTTAGTCTATTAAAGCCCCAAGTCAACAGTCTTTTATGTGATCAGTACATAAGCTTCAACAAATAATTTTTCTGAGATATTATCGTCCCCTGAAATTTGTTTTAAAGCTATAAAATTTCTGTGAATATATTCAAAACCTATTACACTTTAGCATGCATAATTAATGACTTTGCTGCTATTTTCTCACTAAGTCTTATATATATTGGGAAATCTAGTTCCAGTTGTACCTAATGGGCAGTGATGGAGCTGATATTGCATCTTCCTCATTAATGAGCTGATGCCATCGTCAATACAATTGGCCCTTCATGAATGAGCTGATGCCAGCATCAACACAACTGGCCCTTCATGAATGAGCTGATGCCATCATCAGCACAACTGGCCCCTCTTCTTTCTCTGTATGTTTTGGTGCCTCTCTACCCTCTGCCTGGAAGGGAGAGAATGGTAGTCTTTGCCAAGCATTTTCCCATTGATCATGCATATTATCATCTGCCAAAGTCAATAAAATAACTTAGAAACATTGAAAAAGCAAAGAAAAGTAAGTTAAAGAAGAAATATTTGAGATCCTGGAAAGATGGCTCAGTTGATAATTCTGTGCCAACACAAGGATATAAATTCTATGTCCCCAGGGTCTTTGTAAGAAACGTGTCATTGTAATGTATACCTATAATCTGTGTGTGAAAGAGGTGTATAGAGTAGGATGTTTAGGCCTCACTGACAGAGAACTTGACTTAGAAAAATTCCTGAAATTCAAGTCCCAGTATGCAGAAGGAATGTGGAAAGCATCATTAAAATGATAACTAGAGACAGTCTTATCCTCTTGCCTCTACAAATATGTACATACATGTGAATCTTCACCAGTATAAAACTGAAATATTAATGCAAACACACACACAAACACACACACACATGTGTGCACACTCAAGAGCTAAAAAGAGTAAAAAAACAAACAACAAAAAGAAGACATGTTGTTTGCAATGGTGAGATGATTCCTGAAAAGTGACACTTCCTAGATGACACAACAAATAATCCAACTGGGGTTAGAGATGTTTTTGCCAGGAAGTTACAGTATAATCCTTGTGTTACAGTCTCCCTCACATGTAAACTTTAGTTTAGATGATTCCAGTTTTCCCACTCTTTTCCACTATTGTAACTTCTTCTTTTGAGTCTTATATGCTTTGGCTGCAGAAATACAAAAGGACCTAGGGCTATTGTCCAATTTTTTTGATTCAGCTTCAACTCTGGGATTTATATAACAGAAAAAGCATGACTCTCCTATCTTTGGTAGAGCTTGCAAGACAAGGTCATGCTCTGACAGGAAAAATAGGAACTATATTTAGTAAAAAAACTGGGCATTGCTGTCTCTAGAAATAAGACCAACTTGCCCTAGATTGTCTGCTTGGCATAGCTTTAAACCTTGTCATTGTCCTTTACTGTTGGACATTTGCTGAGATTTAGGATTCATTGTTACTGCCCTAATCCATTGTGTAAGAGGTCAAAGACTAGCATGATTAATATAGTTCAAGAAACTTTTGAGGGAAATGAATAATACTGGAAATTATCATTCTAAATAACACGTCAGGCACATTTGATCTCACACATTATACATAGGGTCCCTGAAATCTCCACATGATTATATCTATCTATCTATCTATCTATCTATCTATCTATCTATCTATCTATCTGTCATCCAACATGAAGAAAACTATGAAATTTGTTGGAAGCTGCTGCTAGATTAACAAAGGAAAAATGTGAGTAACATGGGAGTAAATACTGGTAAAATAGATGATATTTTATGAAAATGCCACAAAGTAATTAATCATTATTATAAAATTCAAAAAGTCAATGTTTTGGTCACCAATCTTTACATGAAAATAAAAGAGTTTTGGGAAGATGTTATACTTGTCATAGCAATGAATAAACAAGGTTTAGATGTGACAGTATAAAAGAGAAGAAAAAATCAGTAACTCAATTTATTCAAACATAATAGAACTGAGAAACTGTAAAAAAAAAAAAAAAAAAAAAAAAAAAAAAACTGAATATGACCAACCCAGGTATTTTCTCCATTTGGGGAAGGAAAGATAGTGCTTGGATGAGCATGCACACTTAGGTGTAGTCATGACCTATGGTAGTTGTAGCAAATGTAAGAACAGCTGAGAAGAATTAACAAAAAAATTCAGCATGAGAAAAATATTGATATTCTGTGGATGAATTAAGCTCCTACCAGCACCACTGGAGTCTGCTTTTCTTTATTTCTTTATTCAACCGAAACAAAAAGGAAAAAGGGAACTCAAGTTACATTCTTTATTTGAAAGAAGAAGGTCCAAAGTAACAGGGAAGGATTTTTCTGGGAAAATCTTGGGTTCAAACTTCACCACCAAAATAACAAACAAACAAACAAACAAACAAACAAATTAATTAATTAATTAATTAATTAATTAATTAATAGAAACAAAGAAAGAGGGAAAGAAAATATGCGACAGACAGAGGTCCTATTTGCAATGATGTTGAGATATGAGAGGGATCTATTATTCAAGCCCCACTTATTTCTGAATATGAAGCCAGGTTCAGGTTCCTCTGTAGTTTGACTGTGAGGAAAGCTCCTGAGCAAATACAAATTTTAAGAAACACTATCAGTTGTAAGCTCTTATCAGAAGTAAAAATTTTGACCAGTTAACTTATGTTAGGGCATAAGGATATTGGCAGGTTGACTTACTCTTCTATTTATATGATAACCTTTGTCATTCTGTTCTATTCCAAACAACTATAGAATATATATATATATATATATATATATATATATATATATATATATATATATATATATATATATATAATAAAATATAATATAAATAATATTATATATATTCTAATTGAACAGGTTAAAATAATCAATATTCTGACATTTGACATCAAATTGGTCAAACAACGGGGAAATAGTAAAATAACACATCTTAATCCTGGATTGTCTAATTATACAACTAAGTGGCTTTTCTATATCTTGACATTTCCTCTATTCTAAATGTGTATTTGGTTTATGTGCTAGAACATTTTATGGTACAAGTGTTGAAATCAGTAAGCAACCTTAGGTGTTGGTCTTACTTTCAAATTTATTTGGAGAAGATTTGTTGTTTTACCATATACAGCATATGCCAAGTTTGTTGATCCCAGAAATTCTGAGGATATTTCTGTCACAATGTCAAACTTGATTTAGGATTGTGTGATAACAGATATGTGTTATTGTGCCCAGTTTAATGTGGGTTCTAGGGATACAGACTCAGATCCTTATATTTATAGGATACAGGCTTTATCCATTTCTCTTGTCTCAGGACACCATTTCTCAGGAAATCATATAATTTACAGTGAATCAGTCTAAGGCTTAAGGAGAACTGGGGATTTCACAAATGTGAAAACATTTCCATAAATGCAATGATATCTAAAGACTCACAGGCCATATCATTAGCACTACTAACTAGAGCCAATTATTTATACTTTTGTATTTTTTCATTTGAATCATTTGAGGACAAAACACAATTGTGTTTCTATTAGACAGTGCAGTATATACACTAAAAGGATGCTGTATGAATTTTATGAGATGGAAAATGTATCAGGCCAGACCACTTGCTGTGGGTATTTCACTAATAGCGTTTCTGAAGAAGGGACTTCCATGTAGTGGGACCCATTATGCTGCTCTTTCTAAACTCAGTTTTAATAACAGGCTATATAATTGCATTTGTACTGTAAGCTAGCTAGCATAAACAGCAGTGAGATTTTGTCATTCTTTTTAGTTTTCCATGAACTAATTAGTTTAGAGAATATTTTTAAAACTTATTCCCCTTCATTTTCATTTCTTGGAGACAGTGTAAACTTCTCTGTAGTCTCTTAGTTTTGTTTCTGTGCTAAGAGTATGGAAAAGGTAGAATTAGGCCACCAATGGCCTGGAAAATGAACCCTTGAGAATTTCACTGTTATACCATATTTAGAGATTGTCAAGGTGCCAACTTTGCCTTTTATAAATGAGTAAAATCAGAGTTAGGTGCTAAAGACATTTGTAAAGTGTGTCAGGGTGAAATGTAGAGAAACAGCACATTACACAGGTAATGTTGCAGGAAAGAAACAGAAATTGAAGACCAGGGCATGAAGCAGCTCTTTCATATCCTTCAATACTCAGTGTATCCCAACTGCTTCACAGAGGAGATAGACATTCTCTCCTTTAAGAGATGCAATGCACGTGTTTGCATTACAAATTTATCTTCTCCAAAATGTTTCTGGTGTTTATTATATGCCCCTTGCACTGCCCTCTATGACACAACTGTAATTACAGAGCCTAGAATGAGCTTCTGGTTTTTCATGGGAAGTTGGCAATGGGTCTGAAGAATCAGGAAGAAGGCACAGATCTTAAAGGGTGTTGAAAAAATTTTGCAGGAGTATATGCTGGCATTGACTCTTCTACTGTTTCAGAAAGAAAAACATAGAAAGATCTTCCTGCATAGAAAAAGCAGCTCTTGGTCCCCAGAGTTGTTAGTAGGTTCTCCAGAGAGCTAATAATGACCACTACAGGTTAGCTAGAGCCTTGTAGGATATGAGTGAAAGTATCACTGAAGAAGACAAAAGCATTTCTCAGTAATGTTTCAGGACAAGGACAGAACCATCAGATGAGGCAGCTCCCTATAGGGCTAAGAATAAAATAAATTTGTCTTTGCTGGAGGGGGCTAGAACTATTAAGTTTAAGTTTCATTTGCTTTCTTTGAAAAAAAAAATGCCTTGTTTACTCTCTTCACAAGTGGGGCTTTTTCTTTTTCTTTTTTTAATTGAACAACTTTAAAAAAAAAAAGTTAAAGGTACAGATTTAAAGCATTTTCGCAAAAAAATATATGAATACATTTTTGTCAATACTTGAGTTTTTTTTTGAAGGTTTGATATTATGCATTACTTTTTCTGAGCAAATATACAACAAAATTTGTAAGTCAAGTAGGCTGTTGTAATGGAGAAGAATAGTATTCTGTTACTATCACAGCCATCACTATTGTGCTATTGTGATTGTAGTTAAGGAATTGAAGAAAGAAGAAAACACACAGTTGCAGTTGTAAGGAACTCACTTGAGTGTCTTTGCTGGGTTGTTAACTTTGTGAAAGTGATGTATTCAGAATAGGCAGTAAGAGTGTAAATGAACACTTGCTGGTGAACAGTACCTAATAAATCAACACATTCTTTCACATATTACTTTACATGATTTTACAGCCCCATGTAGACTTTGGGCCAAATTATAACTCCTCTTTACTGGAGATTACTGGAGAAAAACATTGAGTTTGTTCTTAGCCAGGTAGCTAACACAAAATAGCAATAATAAACTGTGATCTTATATAGTATTTTCTATTAGCACAGATATGTTTGCATTATAATTATTAAATGCCCAAATGACATGGCTATCGAGTAGTCCCAGAATCAATACTATTATTTATCAATTATTTACTACATTATCTATCTAGAATGAAGGGCTAATAAACACTGATAGTATTTGTATCCCAGAACTATTGAGAAATCTGAATGATCTGCTTCAAAATATATTGTAGCACAATGGAAGATACAAAGGTAAAGATGATAGTATATATCAGGTGAGTCTTTCCTGTTTCATCAATCTTCTAAGCAATCCACTTTCTTCACTTGAAGTACAGCTTCAGTGCCTCCTAAGTGATTTGTTAACACACAATTGTATTAAATCTTCATGAAACCATCAAAGCTCAAGGGATTCTGAGACCAATCTTAGATTTATTATTCTAGTCAACGATGCATAGGGAATTCAGAGCCTGCAGCAGCAATAATGAGCCTGAATCCCAGGTTAGAGATCATGTAAACTTGAGGTCAAGTCTTGTAGGCATCATTCTCACAAGCTACCTTGATGCATTTTAGCTCTTCCAATAGTGTATTTTCTCAGATGAAAATGAAGGTACAAATATGGAATTCATGTCATAACTTGGTCTTGGATGGAAATTTTTCAGGGCACTCTCTCCTAGCATAAACACTGAGGTATTTCTCTTTCTGAATGTGGACTTTCAGAGCATTGTTTTCCAAAGGTGCTATTACAAGATGGCTGTATTATAAAAGTTTTCTGTGTAAAACCAAAGCAGCAATAAGAACTGTGAAACACCCTTCCTTTAGAGACACTGCTATAGTCCAGTCGACAAATGTTCTTAGGCCAGTGATACATCTGCTGAAGGGTAACCACACCACAGATAGAAACTTTGGAAAGTAGAATATTGTAGCTTTCAGAGTTTTCTCATAAAAAAAAAACTTCAAAAATGGCTGCTATCATCAATATTTTTGGAACAATGATTTATAGAGGCTTTGGACCTCTGGAAATTGACATCATTTGATATTATGTAGCAGGGAAAAAAACAACACAACTCATCATAATTGCTGAATGATGTTGTACTTAGGGGTTCAGTTTAGTGGGAGTTAAATTTGATAACCAGTTTAATAATTTAAAATCACCATGGAAGCAGACTACTAGGGGTGTGGTGTGTGTGTGTGTGTGTGTGTGTGTGTGTGTGTTACTAATTGGATTAATTTAGGTAGAAATACACACTGTGGATGTAGGTGGAATCACTCCATAGTCAGGAATCAAAGAAACAAAGAGTAGAGTATGGACGGGCTTTCTGACACCTGACTAAAGATGTAATAGGACATGTCATCTCAGCTCCTGTTGTTATGACTTCCCTGTCATGGTAGATGGACTCTAGTCTCTTAAACTGTGAGTCCAAATAAACCAATCCCCTTTCTAAGCTGCTTTTGTTGGGTATTTGTTCCCAGTGACAGAAAACCTAATAAGCAAAACATTTGAATATCTACTCAGACTGCAAAGCAACACTGTGTATAGAAGAAACAGACTATTTATGGTGATAATGGTATACTACAAGGTGAAACAAAACTGTACAAATGTCTATAAAATTCACACTGAAATGGAAATATAAATGTTAAAATGTACCCAGTTCTATCCTGTGTTGTTTGATGAGATTAGAGGATTCTACAGTCAACAGAAATACACCCAAACATCGGATAATTCTATATAGGTATCGTGGCTAGAGTTGCTGACTGGAATTCCAAAGTTTCATTATTTGAAAAAAAGTTTAGGAAAAATAAACTTTTTTTTTTCATATATTGAGTTGTTTGTTTATGGATAGACTAAGCCAAAGGTAGTCATTCTTTGGAAGCAATACTACTTGGGTGGAAGAGAAAATAGATAGCTGTGGCTGGTAGAAATTTGAGCAAGTATATTTGTGTGTGTGTATGTGTGTGTGTGTGTGTGTGTTTCTGAGTCTCAGTGTTTGGTAGAGTTAGATTGGCTCAAAGACTTGACAATGCAGCCTTCTACTTTATAAACAAATAGGTCTAATAGGAGATAAAATGAGTTATGATTTATTTTTCTTCCTATTCACTAGTGTTATCATTAGTGCTTTGAAGTCAGCCAGATTTAATATATACAGATACATATAAGCAGGCTTGTGTCCATATAATAACACATGAACACACAGACAGAACAACCCATCACATACATATATACTCATATCCATACAAATAGCAAATGCAATAGTTTAAAAATTACTCAGATCATATTAATGAACTGAAAAATGATACAATTTGCAATCTCAAGAACAAATCCCTGTCAGCAGAAAAGAAAATCTGTTGAGAGAAATGATTTTAGTGTCTAATCACAGCCATAACACGTGGCCTTGAATTTAGCAAAGTGACAATGCATGTGGAAAGTAGATGAAGTCCCTGGCTATAATTTAATGCCCAAAGGACTTTTTATCTGTGAATGTTATTTCCTGTGATAGGTTTGATGCATTCATGATGAAGGACATTGAGAGACAGGGTTTTGATATAAAGGGTATATTAGCAAGTAGCGTCTCTCTCTGTAAGATCACTTGGTAAAATCACCAAAGAATCTAAAAAGATTTGGAAAGCAATCTTAAAAAAAAAACTTTTTTAATATGCACTAACAAAATGTTCAAGCCTTTCCTCTTAAGCTACACATTTCTTGTACCCAATTTAATATTTGTGATGAATAGGATAATCACATGGTGCTTTAAGATATGTAATATATTATATTCATTATATATTATATTTATTACAATATTATAATATATTATAATAAATAAATGTATTTTATTTATTCAGAAAATGAGCAGGCCCATGAGTATAATTTTGAGGATGTTGCAAATTACTCTGCCCTGTCCCTTTTCTTCTGAGTGTGTGTGTACTTGCGTGTGTGTGTGTGTGTGTGTGTGTGTGTGTGTGTGTGTGTGTGTGTCTTATATGTGTGGATGTGTGCACATATGTGTATGAGCGTGCTTGTTTAAGGATGTCTGCACATGTAGTCTATAAGCAAATGTGGGTCCTTCTTTAATCCCTTTGTATTTATATTTTGAAAATGCATCAATGAAGCTGGAGATCATGGATGCAGCTGAACTTTCTGGTCAGTGATTTCCAAGAGTCCTGCCTCTGTCTCCCAGCTGTTGTGGTTAGACACTTGTGCTACTATTATTCCTGGCTTTTTAGTGCATTCTAGATATCATAATTCAACTCCTTATGTGTAAACAATAATACTTTACTAATTAACCACTTTCCACCTACATGTTGTTTACTTGTAGGCTGATAAAAAGCATCCATATCCAATGTAATCTTACCAACATACTGGGTACCATTTTCCCATTTTAGGAGAGTGGATGAAGATAGCCCTGAGTGAGGTGCTTATATGGACACATACTTTTTCCATCTGACCTAGCTTTGACTTCAAGTCCATAGGTCTCTTCACTTTTCAGTGGTATCAAATATTTAGTCATTACAAATATTTAACTCAGGAAGTGACAGTGTCTGAGGAAAAATTCTGGGTTTATCTATTTTATTTTATCTACTTAATGTTCTGAGGGATAATAGGATACACAAAACTTGGGGAAAATACCTCAATGGAAATAAAATTAGCCATATTGCAGGTGCATCTGTACAGATGTTTATATATTTCCATTCCTCAATAAGATCTATATGCAGTTAAAATTGCTACAGCAGACAGAGATATTTGCTGTAGTAACACAGCCAACCATGAGGAGCTCACACTGCTAGAAACAACCCCATTCTCATATTTCATTTAGTAATCTCAATACAATTTGTTGCATTATGAATTAGAGTCAGATGGACATGAGGACAGGAAAGGCATCAGCATTAGCAGTAGATAAGAGATTATTGGGTAAATGTGAACAGAATATGTCACATACATTACATACATGTATCAAAATGGCTTGTATTAAAGCAAACCCCATCATTACAGATAATTAACTAAAGAATTAATTAATACAAAGAAAATATTTTTAGAAGTCTTATCTTTTTTTGACAGAGTATTGTTGGAGCAGGTAACTTTCCTAAGCATAGTTATTACTTTGGCTTCTATGTGTTTAAGTTTCCTTTTCAGATACCAGGTGCAAAAGGTACAGTCAGTAATATGGAACTATCACAGTCATGGAACTATCACAGGATGAACATGCTTAACATCATGGTTCTTTCTCTCCAGCCCTTTCCTTCCTCTTCTTCAACCTATAGTTTGTGCTCCGAGAAAATGAAAAGCTTGCAAGTTCCTTGTAAAATTTGATAAAAATAGTATTCACAAAAGGCCCAGCAAAAAATTTAGACATAGAAGAAGTGGTCCTGTTAGGTCTGTAGTTATTTTGGATTCACTAGTACCCTTGAAAATGCCATAGGGACAAATACTTTAGACTTAGACTGGCAGATATGAGAGTTTTACCTGAGTCATTCAATATGCAAACACTAAAAATAAGCTAAAGCTGTAATGATTTTAAATATATCTGTGCTTGACAGCCTGCCTAATGTTTTATGATTTAATAAGTAATAACATTTTCCTGGTCTGAAGCCTATCCATCATATTGCAAATATTTCATTTCTGATTGTCTAAATATAGTTGGATGTGGGTTCTGGCACTGTTTCCATTGTGAATATGAGTGACAATTTTCAAGGTGAAAACACCAGCAAGAAGAAATATTATCATTATGACTTTGGCTCACCAAGTATTTCCATATTTAATAAATACACAGCCAAACTATTTTGTGGAAATTACTTAAAATCCATCCTGGGGTTTTGCTCTACATTGATCATTGAATTTCTGAATATAAAACACACTCACAGTCTTGATAAATACAATAAACCTTAATCAGTACAATATCTGTGTAGAAACATAGATTCCATGCTATTAGAAACTACTTTCTTATCCATAACCCTGAGTTAATACTATGTTTCATTTGGGATCTTAGATCTACTTGGGCAGGTCTCAGGACTTCTCTTTCTTGACTATTAACTTATGGCCATTTCCTTTCCCTCTTGCATGTTTTTCTCCACTCTCTCCATGGAATGCAAGCCAGGGAAACATACATCCCACCTATGCCACGTCTTCCCAGTTATTAGCTGGTGGTATCTTTATTTACCAACTAAAATTTAGTGCTACCATTGTTGCTTAGCTGGCATCTACATGTGGACTGACTCCTAACTGGGTCAACCAGTTTTGGGGGCCCAAATAATTATTAGAATACAAGCAGAATCAGACCTATCCACTATAATTTGCTGTATCCCACTTTTATTTCATGAATTGGCTGACAGGGAGCCTCCAGCAGAAAGCTCATCAAAGAGCTAAAGAGAAGAGAAATAAACACACAAAGACAATTAATTCAATTAATTGCAGTAATAGTGCCATGCACCTCTTTAGTATTGTTCACAGCAGATACTTTTGCAGAAGTGATGCTATTTAACCTCATTTAATTAGCTTTAAGTGTTACCTTGTTTGTTATATACTATAAAATTCAGATGGCTTTCTCAAAAGAGAGAGATCAACATGGGGTGCTTGGTAGAAAAGTTTTCATGTATCCAAGCAGTGGGTAAAAATAAGTACAAAGGCAACCTCAGGAAAGTATAGAGACAGGGGAATCAGAAAGTTCCTTAGCTCATTTCCTATGACAGTGCTCATGAGTCAAAATCACTCATCATTTTCCCATCTGTAGACTGTCTTTAAATCTAATTCAGCTTTTGACCACAAAGACATATGCATTTAGCTCTGTATATCTCCTCATTGATGATGAAAGTCCTGGAAGCCAGACACAAACAATAACTGTGTTGGCTGTGCAGACTTTCCAATCACAGGCTTCTTCTCCTCTACAGCTCAATTGCCTCAGCTGCACTGAATTAGATAAAATCAAAATATTGAAAGAGGAGAGTGCCTCTGAAATATCACAGAATAAAGAAATCAAACATGGAAAGCAAGCATGGCAAGATGTCTTTCCATTTGCCAGAAAATCAGCTGGGGAGGAAGTGGTGGGTCTTATATTAAGGGTCAGTCCCCAGCTGATGTAGCAGTTAACACTTGCAGAGGAGATGTCACACAGAATGTAATTTAGATGAAAGAATGTGTTCCTGTGTGTGTGTGTGTGTGTGTGTGTGTGTGTGTGTGTGTTCGTATTGGGTGGTGGGGGTGTTTTAATAATATTAATACTCCCATATCTCTGATGTAGAAAATTCTTGACAGAAAGATTTAGGTAGCCTTTTAAGTTACTGCTCAATTGTGAAAATACATCATGACCTAGGTAACATATGAAACAACCTGTTTTATATGGAGCTCATGGTTCCAGAGTCTTACAGCCCATGACTATCATGTTGCAGAGGCAGGCAGCATGGAAGTAGGCATTGAACAGGGGAAGGAGCTGAGAGCTCACATCTTGAACCATATGCACAAGGCAGAAAAAGCTAAGTGGGAAAGGTCTGGAGTCTTAAAACCTCAAAACCATCACAAGTGAAACACCTACTCCAACAAGGCAAGACCTCCTAATCCTCCCTTAATAGTTCTACCAACTAGGAAACAAAGAAAACAAATATGTGAATTTTTGGGAGTTATGTTCATTCAAACAATCAGCCAAAGCCTGGATGATAGTGAACTTCCTGGGTGATTAATTCATCATGCAGAGAAAATGAATATATGACCCTGTCTTATTTGTATTGGTTTTCTTTTTGTTGCTCTGATAAGACTCTACTCAGTAAGCAGATTGACCACATTTCTTTTTTTCCCTCATTTTCTATTGTATATTCTCTGCATTTACATTTCAGATGTTATCCCCTTCCTCCAGTTACATCCCCCAACCCATTGCCTCCATGAAATTAAGCCCTCTCCCAACAACCCCTTCCCACCTCAGTGCATTGGCATTCCCCTACCCTGAGAAAATTAGCCTTCCTGTACCAAAGGCCTCTCCTCCCATTGAAGCCAGAAAATGCTATCCCCTGCTGCATATTCATCTGGGCCCATGGGTCTCTCCATGTCAACTCATTGGTCGGTGTTTTGGTCCCTGAGAGCTGTGGTGGGTTTGGTTTATTGATAATTTTGTGTTTCCTATGGAGTTGCAGACCCTTTCAGCTTCTCCAGTCCTTTCTCTAGCTCCAGCATTGAGGTTGTCATGTTAAGGCTGATGGTTAGCTGAAACCTCTGTATAAGTATGATTTTGGCAGAACCTCTGAGGAGGCATCTGTATCATGTTCCTACCAGTAAGCACTACCTGGCATCAGCAATAGTACTTGAGTTTAGTATTTGAATATGTAGTGGATCCATTGGTGAGGCAGTCTCTGGATGATCTTTTCTCCAATACCTGCTCTCCTATATGTCCTTTTATTTCCTCATTTGAGTGTTCAAAGAAGGGAGGAGGCATCCACCTTCTGGCATTGCATCTCTTTGAGCTTCATAAGTTGTGGGAATTGTTTCTTGGGTTATCAAGCTTTTTGGGTTAATATCCACTTATACGTGAATACATACCATGAGTGTTCTTTTTTGACTATGTTACCTCACTCAGGCTGATAGTTTCAAGGTCCATACATTTGCCTAGAAATTTCATGAGGTCTTTGTTTTTAATAGCCGAGAGTACTCCAATGTGTAAATGTATCACAATTTCTGTACCATTCCTCTGTTGAAGAACATCTGGGTTATTTTCCAGCTCTGGTTATTAGAAATAAGGCTGCTATGAACATGGTGGAGCATGTTTTCTTGTTAGGTCTTGGAGCTTCTTTTGGGTACTTGCCTAAGAATGGTATAGCTAGGTCCTCAGGTAGTACTATGTCCAAATTTCTGAGGAACTACCAGACTAATTTCCATAGTGGTTGTAACAGTTTATAATCCCACCAACAATAGGGGAGTGTTCCTATTTCTCCATATCCTTGCCAGCATCTGCTGTCACCTGTGTTTTTGATCTACTCCATTCTGACTGGTATGAGGTAGAATCTTAGCATGGTTTTAACTTGCATTTCCCTGATGATTAGGAATGTTAAGCATATCTTTAGGTGTTTCTCAGCCATTCAGTATTTCTCAGTTAAGAATACTTTGTTTATCTCTCTATCCCATTTTTAATAGTATTATTTGATTCTATAAAGTATAACTTCTTAAATTCTTTCTATATATTGGATACTAGCCCTCTGTTAGATGTAGGATTGATAAAGATCCTTTTCCAATCTTTTTTTTTAAAGTGACCTTTGCCTTACACAAGCTTTGCAAATTCATGAGGTCCCATTTGTCGATTCTTGATCTTAGAGCATACGTGGTGTTTTAATCAGAAAAATTTCCCCTGTGCCTATGTGTTCTAAGGTCTTCCCCACACTTTCTTCTATTAGTTTCAGTGTACCTGGTTTTATGTGGAGGTCTTTGATCCTCCACATGGGCTTGAGCTTTGTACAAGAAGATAAGAATGGATCAATTTGCATTCTTCTGCATAGTAACTGCCAGTTGAACCTACACCATTTGTTGACAAGGCTGTCCTTTTTCCATTGGAAGTTTTTAGTTTTTTATGAGAAAAATCAAGTGACCATATGTGTTTTGGTTCATTTCTGGGTATTTGATTCTATTCCATTGATCTACCTGCCTTTCTCTTTACCAGTATCATGCTGTTTTATAAAAATTGATCTGTAATACAACTTGAGGTCAGAGATGGTGATTTCCCTTGAAATTTTTCTATTGTTGAGAACAGTTTTTGTTACCCTGGATTTTTTATTATTCCAAATGAATTTGCAAGTTGCTCTTTCTACCTCTATGAAGAATTGAATTGGAATTTTGGTGGGGATTGCAATGAATCTGTAGATTGCCTTACACAAGATCGCCATTTTTTACTATGTTGATCCTTCCAATCTATGAGCATGGGAGATATTTCCACATTCTGAGATCTTACTTGATTTCCTTCTTCAGATACTTGAAGTCCTTGTCACCACATTTCATATATACACAGGAAGAAGAGAGACAGAGAGCTCAGAAAGTGGGGGCAAGCAATCAAACCTCAAAGTGCTCAGTCCCAGTGGCATACTTCCTTCAGAGGTGTTCTGAGGAAAGCAACACCCACAGTGTATGATGGCAATGATGGACTGTATGTATGTGCCCATGTGGGTGTGTGCACATGTATATATTGATTATGTTAGAAGACATAAAATGCCCTTTTTGAATGTTATATACTTTGTTTCCTGAGAGTAGATGGGTAAAATTTTAACTCAATTTTGAAAGACTGGATGTCAAATTAATTCCAGAGATCTGCTTATGTCTATGCACACAAGTCTGGGGTTACCACTGTGCTCAGCTTCTTCACATGGATTGCTCACACTTGGATGACAGCCACGTTCCAAAATGTGCCACCTATCTATTTTAAGAGCTATAATCTCAAAAATAAGAACATCTTCAGAAAACACATTGTAACAAGGGCAATTGAATAGCTTGGAGATTTTATAAGACCACACAATACAAAAGATGTATGTGTTCTCATTTCGTAATTATCTACATTTCTATCATGTAAAATTAACATTCTTAATTTTACATATGTGTGCTCAGAACTCTCCAGGTATATACAGCAGTTCAGTCTGTGCCTTCACCAAAATCTGGTTACTTATTTGAGGCAGAATGAGAAAAAGTAATGGGTCACCAGTGTCTCACTGGTAAAATTAACTAGTTAGATGAGATGATATGTTTATATTTTCCCCATTCCTTTCTGCTCCATCTATCTCACTCACATGCTCTTTTATTTTTTCCTCTCCTCTTCCTTCCCACACTCCCTAACTCCCTTCTTTCTTCCTCATCCTCTTCATTCTCTTCTTCCCCAAATCCCTTCACTTCTTTTCTTCCTTCTTTCTTCCCTCCATTCTTACTAATTTCTTTCCTTTCATCCTTTTTATTTCAACTTTTCAGAGTCATCATTTTCATCTGTAGTCCAGGGTGGTTTTAAACATTCACATTCTTCTTCTTTAAACAAGAAAATTCATATTCATTTAAAATGTATGACTGTTTATAAGCATTTTACATCTTTTTTTAATTTGTATGTATACATATTATATGTTCTCTATGTTAATTGCATCTTTATTCATTTAAATGAGTTCCTTCAAAAGATAAGTGAGAAAGGTTTTTCTTTTTGTATTAACTACTCTCTATATTTACATTTTCAATGTTATCCCTTTCCCTCTCCTATCCCCCCTTGCCCCTCCACTTGTCTTCAGGAAGGTGCACTCTCTCCCAGTCACTCTCTCTACCTCAGTTCCTTGGCATTCCCCTGCAATGGGAAATTGTGCCCTCAGTGGACCAAAGGTCTCTTCTCACATTGATGCCAGGCACTGCTATCTTCTGCTACATATGCAGTTGGAGCCATGGGTCTCTGGGAAGAACATTATCAACCAACTAAATGCTTTACAATTCCCAAGGACTAAAACACCAACCACTGAGCACAAACGTTCACATTTTTATGATACATCTTCCAGTCATCAGAACATTTCACATTGTAGATATTTGAATATTTTGACAATTCATGTCATTTCTTATATTTACTTTTATTTGTCATTTAGAGATTTTATTTTAAGTTGTCCAAAATTTTTGTTTTGACCTAGCTTTATTTCTTTTCCTGCCCATATAGTAATAGACCAAAAAAAATGACAAATGCTTTTATTTTCTCTAACTCTTCTTCATTTCTTTCTGTTTGATTTTCTCACATATTTTTTTGCCACAATTCTGCTATTGTTTCCTTCTCCTCCATAGCTTGACTGAGGTTCTGAAACATAGTGAGTGGCTGCAGGAGACCAGGCTGTGTATCTATAGCAAGTCCTGGTTTGTGTTATCTTTGATCTTTATGTTCAGTCATATATCATGGTAATTCTCGCTGTTATTTTCCTAATACCTTACTTAATACCCATAGTGGCCAGTGCTCTGTCTTCATATCAGTTTCTCTTACATGAACCTATACAGTGGCATGTTCTAAGATCCCAGGCTGCTTCACAGAACAACTATGTCAACTGCTACTTAGAGCACCGATAGCCAAAAAGATTTTCCTACTTAACAGTGATGCCAAGTTTGAGAGGCATTGCCTCCTGGAGTCTAGGACAAGACTGTTCATATTTTTTCGCTATTTAGTAAACTCTATCTGTTGAAAAGACCAACAGTCTTTCTCCTGGTTTTTGTTTCTTTTCTTTGTTGTTTTTTTTCACTGTAGATTTTTTCTGCACAATCTGTGGTTCTGATTGAATAAAATGGAGCTCTGTAGTGCAGCATATTACCATTATTATTACACAGCATGGTGCTATCAATATAGCATTTGATTGGTAAACTTTTGTTGAATGAAGATTATAGGTGATTTGGACAGAAGTTTAAAAATCATGTTTTATTCTCATGGGGGAAAGGAAATCATTTGAGTCAAAATGTTGTGCACTAATTAGCTCTGATCTCAATTAAGGTCCAGTATATTACAGAGGCCAAAAAAGCACCCTGTTCCTAGAACGTTTATATTCTAACAGAAAAGTGGAGACCAGAAATCACAGGAGTGAACACTGCTTCATTCTGAACTAATGAGGACCAGGACGAATTTATGACAAGGTGAGCATCTGAGCGTGAGCCAAGAGTATCCCTGTACTGGGTAATCAGGAGTAGTTTACACAAACCCAATGGCTAAAGCATCTTCAGAAGAAAACCTCTGGGTCCCTTGAGAAGTCTGCCTCATATTTCCAACAATCTTCTAACAAACTGACCTTTCTTTCTTTTTTTTTTTTTTTTCTGAGCAAACACTCATTTATTTCCTGCAGTGGGTCCAGGGTATGGCCCCAAGAATAGGGCCTGGGGCACGGACAGGAGCATAAACTACAGAAAGCAGGGCAGAGGTCAGGGCCCCAGGCAGGGAATGGAGGAGAGGCCAGGCCCCAGGGCTCTCCTTGCTCTCATGCCTTAGGCAACATTGGGCTGTGGGGAAGAAAATCATTATTTCAACTATAAATAAAACTACTCTCCACAGAAGCTGCTCTCCAGGTGATGAGGCCCAGCCTCTCCATGACTACTTCCCAGATGCCCCACAGTCCAAATCTGAGATACTACCTCACTGCTTAAGTTTACCCTGGCTCTGAGAGCCAGAGCAATGGTGGAAGACAGGCCACACTGGCTCCTCTGGTCCTGGGTGACCCTGGCATTCACTTTTTGAGAGCAAGCTTCGCAGGAAAGAGCAAGAGTCTCTGAGCCCCTGCTGACAACTCTGAGGCCACTACTTGCAGCTGCTCTAAGGCCAAGATTTGCCAGCAGCATTGACCACGGTGGCCTGCTTCTGCTGCTCCTGAGCTGGTCATTGCTGTCCCTGGGTCACAAAATACTCCTCTTCACCATCCTCATCCTCCTGATGGCTCCTCTGAAGCAGCAGCTCCAGGTCAGCACTGGAGCCCAGGCCCTTCAGGGGCTTAGAGCTACCATCACCTCTGGAATGTAGGACCTTGAGGGCCACATTCAGGGAGATGCCAGACAGGCAGAGGGCAAAGCCCATCCAGTTCAGGAGGCTGATCTGGTCACCCAAAAGGTGAGCTGCCAATAGCAGGGTGCAGACTTCCTTAAAAATGCCAGAGATGGAGAGTGTGAGGCTCGATGTTCTGGAGACCAAGAGGAACTCAGAGAAGCCCAAACCAAAGGCCAGCATCCCACCGAGGAGTAGGCTCCCAAGAACCCTCAGGAGCAGCCCAGTGTCCTGGAAGCAGAAGATCTTCTCAGAGGTGGACAAATGGAGACCCTCAAAGATGGCAAAAAGGGGGAAGAGCCCCAGAAACATGAGTGGCTGCAGATGGAACAAGGTGTCGATGGGATTCTGGAGACCGAGATCGGTTTTCTGCAGAAGCATCTGTGTAAGGGTCCAGCAGATGCCACCAATGAACGAAGCCCCCAGCACCAAGGCAAAGCCCTCCACGTTGAACTGTGTGGACTTATAGGTAAACATAAAAAGACCTCCAGCAATGAGCAGGATCACCAGGACCAGGGCTGCAGGCAGCTCCTCCTGCTTGAAGATCAGAGAGAAGATCAGGATAAACAGCACAGCAGAGGATTTGGTCATTGTGTACAGGGACACAGTGATGTACAGGAAGCTCCAGTTGGACAGGCCCACGTCAAGTGCTGTTGCCAGTGCTGTGGGGGCTACTCTTCTGAGGTAGTCAGTCCAGCTGAGCACTACCCAGGCCCTGTGGCTGGAGCACTGAACCAGTGCCCTGCACAGGGCAGAGAAGAGGAAGATGACCGCCAGGTACAGCATGGTTATGAAGAGCGGGAAGTGGAAGCTCTTGGTCAGCCATTTGTTGTAGAAGGTGATTCCTATGGAGAAGCAGTAATACAGAAGGACCAGGCCCAGGGTCAGAGCTGCCTTCCACACAAAGGCGACGTCCAGGGCCCACCTCCCCATCCGTGGGTTGGCAGGAACAGGAGCCTGTCTTGAAGGTGGCTGGCAGGGAAAGCCAGCAGGACTGGACCACTGTTTTCAAAAGGCAGCTCCCCTGGCTTGAAGAGTCCTCTCAGCCTCCATGACGTGGAACCGGCAATGGGCCCCTGATGGAGTCTTCACCTAAGGGGCTGGAGGCCAGAGCCAAACTGTTTCATGGTTAGCAGGCTGCCGAGATCACAGGTCTGCAGCTCTACTGCTCCGCCCGGGCCCTTGCCTGGAGCCTCCTGCTGGAAGCTTGAGAAATGCACTGTGTTCCTGACCTAACTTTCTTTGTGCTGTTAATATACATATATCATGAAACTATTATCATATTAGAACATGGTATGTGAGACATTTCAAGTCTGGGTCTCTGAGAAACCTTATTCATATTTGATTGTTTCACAGTCACCCACTTCCTTTGAGAACAGAGCTATGTTTCAGCACTGATACTACTATGAGAGTTACAATAGAAATGGGGCTATCCACATACATCCCTAAGGCATATTGGGTATTTAAAATGCATTGTTTTTTTTTTTATACCCTGTGTCATCCAACTGTTGACTAGCAACACCACAAGTCCCAGACCCGACAGTTTGCATTATAGATTATGTGCTGGTATGTCTCCTTGAAGTCCCAGGAACTAACCTCACCTCTGTGCAGAGCATTCTGTCAGTGTTCTCTCTGGAACTTAGGACTCCCACAACTGATAGGGCCATGCTGCTTTAAAAATAATTCAGCTTATCATTACAGTACATACCAAGAGAATACAACCTCATTATTTTTGAGTTCACTTTGCTGATTATCTATTACAGTCAGTGTCAGATATATCCTCAGAGATGGATAGTCCTGGAATTACCATGTCATGTGATTCTTAAGTTTTCAAAACATTTATGCAAATATATTTGCATAGTAAATACTCTCTGAATGTATTTATGTACAGAGTAGTGAACATATAGCACATATGCTATACAAATGTAAAATAATGGGCGTGTTTCTAATTCTTAGTTATCAATATTTACATCTTCATAATATTTTCTTAGAAGGATTGCAAACAATATTTGAGGCAAGGTTTGATACAGCCAATGCTGGCTTCTGACTTTCCATATATCCAGTGATAACCTTGGACATCTAATTCCCCTGCATCTTTGTCCTAAATGCCAGGAATATTGGCATGCAATATGATGCTCAATTTATGTGGCAATGGTTTGGGGGGGCAACATGGGATTGTACACATGCTAGAAAGAATGTTTCTGAACAGAGCTCTACTCTCTGGTCTGAATGTTAGCTCTTAACATACAGTTGCAAAATCATTACATACAACAACTGAATTGCAGGGACCAACCACTCACAAGTGTGATCATGCATGAAAACCCACCCACTCCTGCACTGTCTGAATTGACAATCTTGTCCCTGCTTTAGACTTAACATTTGGTACCCACTGCTTTCTCACAGTCTGAATGCATGAACACAGAGCAGCAGAGATTAAGGAAGTACGGCTCCTTATCAAGGCTTTTAAAACAAGAAGTAGTAGAAAGCTTAGTACTCATTAAATTAGTGCTATATTCTAGCTTTAATATTGTTTTCCTTCATCAATCTACTTTCCTATCCCAAAAACTTTGGAGGATTTAAACTTAAGCATATCTTGCTATAAATTGAAATAAGGATTATTTCACAAAATATCCCCAGAAATGAATCTTGTTTGTTTAAGGACTGGGGACTCACAACCTTTGGTCTGGTCCTTGTGGAATATTACAAAAAGAGACAAGTTAAACAAATATATAGTGATGCTACACGCCAATTTCTTACAGAAGAATATCTCAGACATATAATTTTGGGCAAGGCGGCCAGATAATAAGTCCAGAGGAAAGACTCATTTTCAGTTCTCACTGCTTTTATGTAAGCCAACTAAGTTTAGTTTTGAAAAGATGCAGTAAGTTTAGACACGTGAGACTGAAGAGACCAAGTGACTTCTGAGTGCTCAGCTGTAAACAGGGCATCTACAGCACTGCTTCTGAGGGGTAAAATCTTGCTCTGAGATGCTGCCATTTGGACATGGCATGGCTGTTGCAGCCATGGAGTCAGCATAGGCAGCTGCCACACAATATCTAGTCAGTTCACTTCCCACGGATGAGGGAGTGTCCTGCCTTCCAGCCTGCCTGTCTCTCACCTGTCTTTATTCCATTGATTCTTCTTACTATTTTTTTTTTGACCCTGCGTCTCATGTTGACTATGTTAGTTCCCAATGTATTTTGTAGCCAGTCATGGCCTTGATCTTCTGATTCATCTGCATCAGTCTCCCATGTGCTGGGATCCACCGTGTGCACCACAACATTCAGCAGTGAGTTTTTCTTCTGTTAAACCAGACTCAGAAGGACAAATAGCAACTGTTTTTTTCTCATTTGTGAATGTTACCTTTAGTCTTTTAAATATTTGTGTGCTATTTGTAATATCTATAGTGATCAGAAAATTATTAAGGTCTCATATGTTAAGGAATGCTTTAATGGCAGAGTAGACAGAATTCAATGATATAAAATATTAAAATGGAATGATATCACAGGAAACATTAAATGGGTTGGTGATTTTTGAAGGCAGAGTAATGGAAGGAATATAAAGAAGATTAATTAACATAAAAACCTTTCAAAAATGTGGACACTTACTACTGTAGATGCTATATGCAAATATGTTTATGTTTCAATACACATGTACACATACAAGAGTTGAAATGCCATCACCCAGACAATTCAAAGGAGCAACTGAAATCCCAGCACTGGGAATGGGTCACCTCTTTGGGAGTCTTTAGACGTGGAGTCCCACTGAGTTCCCCCAAAGTGTTCAGATTATTGCCATGCTTCTTATTTATCCTCAAGAACTTAATGGAAAGACCTTAATAATTAAGAAACAACATATTAAAGTCACAGAGCATGATGAAATCAAGCTGGCACACACCTAGATAATTTATCTTTACTCTATAGCTTTTGTAGTGCCAGCGACTGACTTTGTGCATTTAATGATACTAGAAAAATAAGTAATCTTCAGCTTGACCAAGTTATGAACCCTGAGAATTATAATGACCGGTTTGACAAGGTATTTCCATTGGTGCAATAGTGGCATAAACACCATAGAAATAATTGACCGCTGTCTCTTTGGACTCATGTCAGATTGGATTCAAACCATACATTACAACACATTCTTGGCTCCTTTCCAATTTGTGTCCACTTAATCATGAATTTTATAGGAAAATTGATGGAACTTGAGAATATAATCTTGAGTGATGTAACCCAGTCCCAAAGCATGCCTGATATTTAGTCACTTGTAAGTATACATGATACCTTCCACAGACCCACATACTCTAAACAAGTGAAAAGGCTTCTTTTCACTTAGAAGGGCCAATAGTCAAAAGAGACAGATGGAGGGAGGGGACTTGAAAGGAGGGGAAATGGGAGATCAGGATCAGGTATGGAAGGCATAAGTGATGGTTAGAATGAATTGAAAATGAATAGAAATCTGCATCTGACAGGGTAGAGGAGGTGGGGGCATCTCCAGAGTGAGAAAGACACCTGAGATAAGGGAGACACCCAAAAATCAATGGGGGTAACCTAAACTATGACTCACAGCATTGAGGGTATGGAACACGAAGAGGCCATTTCCTGTAGCCAGGAAGGAGCACCATTGAATTGATAGAGACACCAACTCGTCACAAAACGTTCAACCTAAAATGTATCTTGTCTATAAGAAATACAGGCACAGAAAATGAAGCAGAAACTGATGGTCTACCCTACCAATTACTGACCCTACATGAGACAAATCCCATGAGCAAACACCAGTCCCTGACACTACTATGTTATGTTTGCCAAGAGGAGCATGTTGTCCTCTAAGAGGTTCCACCCAGCAACTGAATTGGACAGATACAGACACTCACACCTAACAGTGTGTAACTCTTACAGAAGAATAGAAAGAAAGAATGGTCAGCCCCGAAAGGAAAAAGAACTTCACAGGAAGACAAAAAGAGTCAACTAATCTGGATCCTTGGGGCTCTCAGATTCTGAACCACCAACCAAAGAACATACATGGGCTGGACCTTGGCCTCCCTGCAAATATATAGTAGCTGCCAAGCATAGTTTCCATGTGGGTCCCAAAAAACTGGAGCTGGGGCTATGCCAAAAGCTGTTATCATCACATGGCATATGCTCTTTTAGCTAAGCTGCCTTGTCTGGTCTCAACAGGAGATGAAGTATTTAGCCTCATAGAGACTTGCAGTGCCTGGGTTGGAGGATATCCAGGGGGCCCCACCTGTTTAAAGGAGACAGGGAGGGAGGGAAGGTGGATATTGAAAGGGGTGACTAAGAGGGAGCAGTGGTTGTGATGTAAAATGAATAAGCAAAAATGAACAACAGCAACAGAAACCTAACAAAACTAAGAAACAAAAAACCAAACCCACAACTTTGGTATTTTTTTAAAACTTTTTAAAAATTAGATACTCTGTATTTACATTTAGGGTCATAAATAGATGTGGCTAGACTGTCCTAGGACCTATTCTTATTGCTCTGAGAAATGGCTAATTATTTAAACAGATTTCTAATGAATTATTATTATAGCCTCAGATTAGTGGAGCTTTCTCTCTTTCAGTAGAGAGTGATTATTAGCACAAAGACCCACAACATGTCAAAATGTAGAGAATAAGGCTGAAATATTAGGTTATCTCTCTTTCTGTCCCACACTGAGAGATCATTTTGGAAGGAATTGAGTAAAGACTAGAAGGTTTGGGGATAAGAAAGAGTGTTTGTTGAAAACAGCAAATCAGTTGTACATGTAAACCTACAGCAGTTTTGATATTATAAACAAGACCTGGGCAAGCTTAAGTGGAGAGGAGAAACAATTTTTTCTGCCCCACCCCTTTCTGTCTGTTTGTCTATCTGTTTTTGTCTCTTTCTTCTCTCTCTCTCTCTCTCTCTCTCTCTCTCTCTCTCTCTCTCTCTCTCTCTCTCTCTCTCTCTGTGTGTGTGTGTGTGTGTGTGTTCATTTATATTCCAATGGATGTTGCACATCTAAGAGTAGAACAGCAGCAAATTTTGTTCCTGATTACTTTTTCAATGTTGAAAGAGAGTTGGGGAGGTGAAAGAATTGAGAGAAATGGAGGATTTAAATGAAAGTTGGGTGGGTAAGGTAAGAGGGGACCTAGGAGGAGGTGGGAACAGGAAGTGGGTAAATTTGATCAAAATCTGTTTGACAAAATTCATAAAGATCTAATTTTAAATAGGGAAGAAATATAGCTTGCCTTTTATATTTAAAAGGCAAAAACAAATATTGGCATTGAGAACCACATGTTTGTTGAAATTATACAACCCTGAAATATTCATGACACAGGATGAAGACAGGGAAAAGATATATAAGACTAGTTCTACCCAGAAGCATGCCCACTTCTTTATGTTATCATTATACAACCTCTAAAGTCTGAAATGTTTTAATATACAAATATATAACTCTCAGCAGGAACACTTTCCCGAGTGTTAGGACACATGTACATTTCTGTGAAGATGAAATGCTACTAGGAAAACCCATGTAAGAAGGAACTAACAATAGTATCCAGTATAGTTCAAGAACACCATGATACAGTGCAGACTCAAAGGGCAGGGAAGATAGAAAATCACTTCAAGGCAGAAGATATGTATATCATAAATTAGCACTATATTTCTGCTGTCCATAACTAGCCCTTGTGTTCAAACTATAACTAGTTCTATTTTTTATCCTTCTCCCTCTTCTTCTACCCTTTTCCTTCCTCATTTCCTGTCTCCCTATCTCCCTTCCTCCCTATTTTCCCCTCCCTCCTTCCCTCCCTCCCTTTCTCTCTAGCTTGCTTGCTTGCTCCTTCTCTCTCTTTCCTAGGTCAGCTTTGTCCTTTTCCTCTTCTTCCCTTCTTTTTTTTTTTCTTCTTCTTCTGTTCTCTTCTCTTTCTACATTCCTTTCTCCTTCATTTTTCCATTCCTTTCCTTCACTTTCTTTCTTTTTTGCCAACTTTGAGATATGGTCTCATATTTTCCAGGAAGCCTTCCAACTCTGTATACACTTGAATCTGACGTTGATATTCTAATTGTTTTCTTGTGAGGGTTGCTGTTAAATTTTCTTTCTTGTTAATTATTTGTTTCTTCACCAAATACAAGCAAAATAAAGCTGACATTTAAAGCATTTAATAATTTTCTTTATCTTTTTATGCTTGAAATTACTGAGCATAGAAAAGTATTAACATCTATGAAGCACTTACTGTATATTAAATCTTAAACAAACTTATATTTTGTTTCTCAGCCCTCATCCAATGGGAGCACAGGATCCCATTGCACTTGTCTTGAGACCCTAAGGAATTGAGTTCCATCTGCAATAAGTATATATAAAAATCTGGGTGTGGTGGTATGCATTTGTAATCCTCACACTGGGCTGATTGGCTCCTGCCAGCCTAGCCTCATTGTCCTGGCTATGGAAAGTCACTGTTTCCTCCTGGGACATACTGGGAGGAACTGGGCTTACAATATGTGTGTCAAATTATGCAGTGATGGAAAACCCAGAATAGACACAGTCTGGTGACTCAGAGTTTATAATTTGAAGAAACTGCAAAATCAAAAATGAAGGCTTCTGCTCTGGAAGAGGAATTGGTGTCTGATGAATGGGAGGAAGGGCCGGAAAAAAGAAAATTTGCTGTCACTGAAGTGTTTATATCACTACCAGTGACTCATGAGTGTTGGTCCTTGAGTGTGCAGTGTTCGCTATTTCTACTCACAGCTGCCTGTCGGGTTTTGCATCAATCATGTTGTAACTTCTCCACTGTTTTCACTGAGTCACATCAAATCAACTTTGCATCCTGAACTGAGAATGAAAGGATTTAGAGCTTCAAGGATTGAACCATGGTATCAGGACCCTGGGCAATCAGAGGAAAGTTGTAGTAGGCATATAGTTATCAAGGTTCAGGTAGTGTTTGGTCTCTTAGTAACATCCATGTCTCTCAGTTTTAAAGATAATTTATCTGAGCTGATCTGCTACAGGAGAATATGGGGGAAGCAAATCAGGTTCAAATTCTTCTGCAGATGGAGATATGGAGTCTAAGCACATGAGTTGGATTTCCTGGGCCAAAATGATTATTCTCTTACCTCCATGAATGTTCTGTGCTTATACCTGACCCTCTCCTCTTTGCTTTACACTGTTTTTCTACCTTTCTCTATTTTCTCTCCTCCCTGTCCCTCTCCCTGTGCTCCACTCAATTCCTGCTCCCTGCACGTTCTCTCCTCTCCCTCCCTCTCTCTCTCATATATATATATGTATATATATATATATATATATATATATATATATATATATATATATATATATATATGCATACATATGAAGAAGTATCCACACACATACACACATACCCAAATAAGAACACATACATAATACATTATGTGAATGAAACATAATAAAAAAAGAAGCCAGTTAGGAAAAGGCTAAATGTTCTTCATAATCGTGGAAACATTTTTAAAAAAAGAGGATGAGAAAAATCCCATGACAAACAAATGTATAAGAGGTAGGTGTTATTAAAAGGAGCAGTGAAGGGTCATAAGCTTTATGGCCAGAGATTTAAGAAGAAATTTTTTCCCAGACTACTGGCTATCATATATTCTCAGAGTGCTTTTACTCCAAAAAATGTTTCTACTTCTATTTATAACCACATACTCCTACTATAATTACTTTTCCTGGGATACATCACCATGAAAACTTCATTGGGTAACCCCAGTTTCCTACCTCAGCCTGTACATTGATATAGGCTAAAAACGTATGAAACAATTCACCTACCATACCTACACTTATCATAACTAGAAACTCTTTCTTAGTTGTAGTCATGACTACTGCATGTACTTCCAGTTTCCAGTCTTAGAAATGTAGTACAAACACGCCCTTTCCATAATGAGCTTCCAAATATCTTAGACATCCAAATGTACACTGAATCTTTAGGAGTTCTCTCCTTTCATATTCTTCTATTGCTCCCCATTGTCTTACCCATGTTCTGTATGGGATTTGCCCAAATTTCCTCACATTTGCAATTGTCTGTCAGTCAGATGATTAGAAATATCTGATCAAGGGCTTGCTTAAATGCTCCATCCAGTGCTGTGGCTTTTATATGGATTATTCATGCAGCACCATCTTGACAAACAAGACTTTGGTTATACAGTCATTTGTAAGCCCATTCGTTTACCAGACAAGTTAGAGATCAAGGAAGAGCAGAAGAGACACACTAATGCATCAATAAGGAACGTTGGCTCTTCACCTTGTATGTGTTCTTGGCTCCCTTTCCTGATGTGGGTGATCTCTATCAAGGGTCTTGCTGAAGATCAAATGAAATGATAGATGGAGAAGTTCACTGAAATGTAAAAGATTTGAATAAACCGAGACACTTATCCTTGGAAGGCAGAGTCATTGAGTTGAATGCTTTGCAGTCTGAGAGACAAACTTCTGAATGGCAAAGTGAGTGAGTGACTTCTAAGAACAATCTAACCTCTTTTAGCCTTAGTTCTATTGACATTAAACTGAGGAAACTATAGATTCAGTAGGTGAAGTGCCTGATATACAATAACAGGGACCACAGTTCAGATCTCTGGCATGTATGTATCTATCATCTGAAGGCTGTCTTGGGGAGAATGACAAAAAACGGTGATCCTTGAAGTTAATTGAGCTGTGAGACAAGTCTAATTATTAAGTCTAGTAAGTGACTCTTTCAAAAAATAACATGGAAATCCATGGAGGAAAAACAACCATTGTTTGTCTCTGGCCTTGACACATATAGACACAAACAAACCAACAAGTATATTGGTATAAAATACATATTCATGTGTACCTGTGCCTGCACATAGAGCTAAAGGTGAGAAGTCCATTGTCAGGACAGTTATCTCATACAAGAATCACCTACAACAGGTTCCTACAATCATTTTCCCTTTTGCTCATTGTTGCTTTGCTCACTGGCCCTCTTGTGAACCCAATGATTCTATTTACCTTTCTTTAATGTAAGCTCTGTTGCCAGTGTGAGTTTACAATCCTGGGATACAGATCTCACTAATTTTTCTACCTTTACACTGGGGCCAAATACAGTCAAGTACTTGCAGAGATACTTTGCTCTTTCATATGCCAATGCCTGAGAGTACAATCTCCACTCTGTTTGAGTTAGTGTTACACATATGCTTTCATACTAAAGGAGATATTTGTCCTTGGGAATGAAGACAGTACCTGCATATGTACTCATAATATTAAAAGAAATGAGACAGACAAATGCTTCTTAAGAGCTTACCACAAATGGGAAAACTGGGAGGTAATTTCTGAAAAAAATGTGCATCCATTGATGCAAATAAAAGACTGAAGTTAATTATGAGAATTTCAGCTCACTCCACTGACTAAAAAACCCCTACACATGTGCTTGTGCCTATGTATTATTTTAATGTAAATTAATGCCCTCTAGTTGGAGCTATTAGTTAAAAATTTCAGGTATTTATATTACCTTTTGAACTGAATGAATTTGTGATATAAAAGGCTAAAAGATATGGGCTCAAAAATGAGAAAATATGAGCTATAGAGATGACTCAGCAGGCAAAAGCACGTGTTATGCATGCCTAGCAAGTTCCATTATAATGAGAGTCAACATTAAAAAGACACATCCACCTACTGAAAGTTCTTCTTTGACTTACAGACTGTAGAAATGCACATACACACGTGTGTGTGTGTGTGTGTACATAAATAATTATTTTAGTTACTTCTCACCTCTCTTGAATTTTCGTGGTTATTCGCTCATTACTACTTTATTTCAGACCCTGTAGGAGAACTTTCAACCTTGAGAATATAGACACTGACAGAGAGATGAAACCCATTGGACTTTGGCATGTAGACACATATGATTCAGAAAATAAGCTGTACGGTATCCTGGGCAGGACTTGAATGCCTCTGTACTCAAGGTGTACTTACAACTTCTGATGACCCCCATTATCTCTCCTATTGCTACAGTTATGAATTAGAACCATGGTGGTTTACATGGTGATGCTGAGACTACAGACTACAACCAAATGATTTGTGTGTACTTGGTAAGCATAATTCCAACTGAGTAATACCCCCCATTTTTCAATGTACCTTTATGAAATGAGTAAAGAAAAAATTAAACAGGTCCTTAAATGTATGTCAAATTTTCTTCACCTAGCCTTTGACTTCACAATGTCTTGAACACCTTAAATAATAGGGAACTGGAAGTACCAGAAGTGTAAATGGAGAAGCTTACCTCAGTCAAAGCAACAATGAGAAGCATGGGAGGACTCTGCAGTTCCTGCTCCATCTGAAGTTCTAAACAATAGGCTTGCAGTATACTCATCACAGGCCTCAACTCTCTTGCCTTGTCCCACAGTCTCCTAGGTTCCTAAAGTGTAGTCCTTTCTTAACACCATGACACATCTTTTGCAAGAAGGTAGCAAGCTGTTCCAGCTTCACTTTTTGCATCATGATGCCTGTTCTTGATGCCTCCTAATTCTTCCAAATCTCCTCCCACAGCATACAAAGTCAATCTTATACAGGTTTGATCTGGACATCATAGGAGCCAGTCTAGTGAGTAACTTCAAAGCTTACTTCAAAGAGAGGAGTGAACTCTTTTATGGCTTATCTTCTGCAATTACCCAGAGTCAATTCCAAAATGAATGGTTTTCTTAGGAGGCATGGTTTACTCAAGTCCTTTTGTAAATGCCTGGAAGCCCATGACCAGGGAAGACATCCTCATAGACAAATGTCATCATACCTTGACATTTTAGCTAGGAGGCATCACTAGTTATCAAAGAATGGGAACTTCTTCCAACAATTAGATATCTTGTAGGAGTACAAGTACAGAAAAAGAGTGGACACTACAATGAATTGTTAAAGTGCTTCCATGTTCTAGATGCCCCAAATTCAGTAACATCTCATTTCAGGGCAAAAGTTTACTACCAGGCCTTCCTGAAAACTTCAGATTGTCTGGGTTCTGTAACACAGGATACAGGCTCACTTCCACTTTCCCAACCTAAGAACCACATGCTGGTCATATAAGAATGCAAATCAGGGAAGATAAATGAAAAGAAGCACGGGGGAGTGGCAGAAGGAGAAAGGATAAAAGAAGGAAAAAGAAGAGGAAAATGGAAACCAAGGGAAATGAAGAACAGGAAGAAAAGTAGGAGAAGTTGAGGAGAGGGAGTAAAGGAGGAGTAGGAAGGGGAGGGGAGCAAGAACAGGAGACAGTAAAAGGACAATAAGAATGTACATAAAGAACTAGTGACAAGGTCTCTTAAGACCTTGGCTGTTAAGGAGAATCTCTTTTGCATGAGGTGCCTTACTGGTTGCAACTTTCTCCATAGACTTCCTAACTACTAAGCAGACAGGTAGGTATGCCCTGGTTATCCTGTGACATCCAATGCTTCACATCTAGTAAGTCACTGAATATCAAAGATCTGCCCCAAATCCACTTTCTTAGGGACCAGGGAAGCAGTCTTGTGTTAGAGAACAGGGAACTGTGCTCATTCATAATTCACTAAGTGATGTAAGAGACAAGTCACTGCTCTGCTATTGCCTTTCGTACAGGATGCAGGTGACTCATTTAACTTGCCAAGCATCTTCATACTTAAATAAACATCATGACATTGTGTCAAATATGAAATAAAATAGCCAGGCTTCAGATGATAAGGTAGGAGCATTGGATCCTGAGAGACAGGTGCTAGCCGCCTCATTGCCCCTTAGCCTGCCCACTACCCCTAGCCCAAAGCTGCTGGTGGTACTGTACACATTCCTGTCCCTACTCCTTTGTGCTATTAACTTCCCAGATCCTCTTTCTTCTACTGCATTGATGCAAGAGCATTTCATCATGACTGTTCATCTGCCTTTTCTCATAAACCTATCTATAGTCACTGACATGCTTTCATTGATACTCTATTATGAGTTTTTGTCCTTTAAGTCCCTTCTTAGGTGAAAGAAACTCTAATACCAGATACAGAGATGAGATGTGGGGCAAATGAAGATCATTCATCCACTGTTAAAGTTCTTCCCATTCCTCATTACCCCCTGACCTTACTTGCCCAGTCTACCTCCTGCATAAATTAATCTTATCCACCAGTGTTAGTAGATACCTCTCCTCCTTCTTCCCCATGATTCCACTAGTCCTTTTTCCTAGGAGTCCTCCCACAACCTTCTCTAGCTCAGCATCTCAGGCCTCTGATCCTATGATCTGACAGCCTTCCTCACCTTCCGTGGTAATGCAAATATGCTTTTCTTGCCCTGCAGAGTCTATTGTAGTAAGAATATTCTAGGAAATGCCTTATAGTTCTGCTTCTGGAAGCTGTATTGTAGAAACATATAGAAAAGAGTCCATCCATGAGAAGACATGACTATCCACTCTCTTGTTCTTCTTAACACTACCAGGCAGCTGAATGTCAGATCAGTACTGAAAGTGACAACACAAAATCTCTTTGTTGTGTCTCCCTGACAGATAACCAGACTTACTTAGCACCTTATCTTTGTATAATGTTGTCATTTAAAAACCTGAAAAAGTTACTTAAAGGAGAGAGTTTCTTTTTAAAAGCTCATTATTTAAGCTTATAGTTCACAGTAGAATAGATGTCACAGATACAGAAACTACAGAAACAGTTCACAATATATTCACAAAGAGCACAAACCAATGTATGACAGCATTCAGCTTTTTTTGTTTGTTCATTTTTTGTTTTGTTTTGTATGTGTTATTGCTTTTTATAGGTTTGTTTGGTTTTGGTTCTTTATGGTTGTTTTTGTTTTGTTTTTCTTTTGTTGTTTCTACTTATTTCATAGTTCAGAATCACCTCATAGGGAATGGTGCCACCTATAGTAGGCAGATGATTTAACATAATCAAAACAGTCTTGCACAGACATACCTACAGGACAATCTCAACTAGACAACACATTATAAAAAATCCTTTCCCAGGTGATTTTAGAATTTTTTAAAGTTGACAAAACTATTCATCACTCTTAGTAATTTCCATTGTCACCATGTATAAGGACATGAATTACATTCATATAAAAATGTTGGACAAAGTGATATGTGTCTGAAATCCTTGTACGAAAAAAGTGCAAACAGGAAGTTCATTAGGAATTACAGTGCTGCTAGTTTAATTGAATTAGAAACCTGAAAATTTACTGAGCATATACACAATTGTGTAAAGGGTATACATAAGTTAGAACTCATGGGGAAGTGGATGGATTAGGCTTCTTATAGCCTTCTATTTAATTCTCTTCTTACTCCATTGAGACAAGGTCTTTCTCTGAACCTGTGGTCACAAATCTAAATATTTGCAGTATGACCAGTATTCATTTTTTGACTTTTCAGTCTTGTCTCTAGATTATCCTACATATGTATTCAAATATTTCAATAATGTCAGATGTTCTAGAATATATTTATATTTTCTCATAGATATGACTACAACCTATAGTGAAGAGTTCTTATATTTAAATCTCCATAAATTTACCTTGACCAGGCACATGTACCCTCCACCCCCACATGTCATATATAAAATGTTCATATAAATATACATATATATATACATATATATGAATATGCATGTAATATTTTTGATCATTATAGTCATTCTTATCCAAATACTATTGCTTTAGTACATAAATATACATTGGGCTCCCTGAATTTGAAGTCAGTATACAAATTTCATAGCTCCTAGACTCTAGAGTCTGGTTATATAATGCACTCTCTTGGTGTCAAATACATATTTATTTTCTCTATCTATCTATCTATCTATCTATCTATCTATCTATCAACCTATCTCTCCCGCCCCCCTCTCCAGGTGTGTGTGTGTATTATTTTTACATGTTTACGTATTCTTACATGTATGTGTGTGTTTTCCTGTATATGAAACATGTTGTGAATAAGGATGTTAAAGGATAGACTTGGGTGTCAGTTCTTGCCTGCCTTGCACCTTGTTTGATACACTTCTCCTGTTGTTTATACCAGGCTACCTGGCCATTGAATTTCCTGAAATACCTTCTTAATTTTTATCCAGAAGAATTCTGAGGTTAGAAATATGTGCTATCATACCCCAGTATACACATTCAAACTCAAATACCTCAGCTTGCCTGGCAAGAAGTTTACTGTGCGTCATTTCCACAGCACTTCTTTTTGGACTAAGATTTTACTATATCTTTCAAAGGCAGTCCTCAGAGATTTTCATGTTGTCTTATTTATCTTTAAAACAGCCTTGTTAGGTGAAGAACATCTGTGAGTAAAAATCTTAGGTGGATGGACTGAAACCTTGAGAAGGTGAATGTAATTCTCAGTAGAGATCATCCATAGGAGTGGAAGAGATCCCAAAGTACACAGTGAGAGAGCAGATTTGCTCACAGGCACAACATTTTAAATCAGGAATGGAAGTACTGCTCCAAGTTCTCATCTCATCTGAATAAATGTAAGAGATAAAGAGAAAGACTGAACACAATGTCCTCATTGCAATCTCATCTGTTTCTGTACCTTCTCCTTCTTTTATTTCTCTGAAACACAGAGTCAGTATGCTCCCTACCCTACTGCCTAAAATCAAACTACACTGGCTTCCTTAGGGAGAGGACAGAAAGTCAATGTATGGGCCACTTAGCTTCTGGCCCCTTGTTCTTTTCACATACAAATTTATCCAGAGTCCAGGGTATAATTGTCTCATGAGGACTATTTTCATTTCTTTACTACAGTACTCAGCAATTTAGTTGGTACTTTCTTTATTTCATAAAACAATGTAAATATATATATTCTCTCTCTCTCTCTATATATATATATATACATACATACATACATACATACATACATATATATATATGTATATATATATATATATATATATATATATATATATATATTCTATGAACAGTGGGCACAGGGATTGGATTAGTCTCTATGCTTGTGCAGTGTCTTTAATATCCACAAAGGAAAGCTCAGAAGTCACTTTCTCCTTCCTTATTTCCTGTTTCCTCAATGTTTATTTCTGACATAATAGAAATAAATAGATTTGAAATCTCAGGGTTTGGAAAGAGTCAGCTCATGGACAGACCATAGTTCTCTTTACCATGTACAATATGCATTAACTGCTTCTCTGCTTCCAGATTTAAGCAGCATAGACAAGGCAATGTAACAAGACTATCAGCCACAAAGACATCTTTGCTCACATAAGCCTACACTGATAGTTCACATGAACTAGAATGAAACTCTCAGAAAATCAGCCTCCTCACAAACAGGCCTTAAGTAAGTGAACAGCTTGGTGCAGTCATTTACATAGCCAGCAGTTTTAACAGTTCTGCATGATTCCAAACATCAGGATTATAGCTTTGTTGATAAAACCTGTAGACATTTGGGTGTACGGTTTAAACACAGCTAAAGAAAGTACATAGATGGATGATATAACCTTTTGACTATACCTGGGGGATATACTCGATAAGTGGTGAGAAAATTTTTACCTAGATTTGCTTTTTATCTTCTTTACCTAATCGATATAATATCTAAAAAGAAGCCATAGGAATGACTGGGATGCAGTCTGTGCCTATGTGTGTTTCTGAGGTATCTCTGTGTACTGTTTATACATCTGTCTCTCTGGGTGTTGCTTGTTAGGGTTGCATGGTACCAGGATCAAGTCCTGCGTCTCACTGGTAGTGAATTCTTGAAATGTGTTTTAAGCATGTTATTTGCATTCTAGCCTATGTCTTTTCCTGCTTGCCATTGTTATGTCTCTTGCTGTCTTGCACCTCTGGTGCTCCAAGCTGACATTCCCAGTTGTTGCTTGTAGCTTTAGCTCTCACACCTTAGCTCCAGGAATGGACTGTGCTACCAGCCCCCACAAGGCTTCCCTTGAATCCGCAGATCAAAGACAGACACACAGGTGTTCAATTTCACGTTACTATTAGGTACAGTTGCTGGGCATTACTAGTTTCCACCTGGAAAAGAATACCCTTATCAATATTCTTATCCCCATCTCTCCTATCTGCTCAAAACTTAATTGCTCAGATATATCTCATACCACCCGCTAGTGAGAACAGCCACAGGCTGATGATCTGCCTGAGCCCTCACTTAACTAGTCATCTTTTCTTCCTCGGAAGCTTGGGGAACTCTCCCCTTCTCAATTATGTCTTTCTCTTTTCCTCCAGTGACCCGGAAGTCCCGCCTATTTCTTCTGCCAAGCAATTGGCCCATTGCTTATTTACTGACAGATAAAGAAGCAATTGGGAAGCAGGACAGCAAGAGAACCCCCTCCATCCAGGTACTGATGTTTGTATGTAAGATACCAATATACTCCAGGACAATGGGGGTTTCTGTGATAGGCTTAAGATATGCTGTCAGGGAATCTGAGTATGAGTTTGAAGTATGTGTCTCTTGCTTAGTACATTGTTCCTCCATGTCTGCAGTGGTTTCAAGAGAGCACTTAAAGATGTGGGGAAGATACTTCAAGGTATAAAACACCACATAAGCATAGGGACAAGAACCCATATAAAAGCTAGGTGTAATGACGCACATCTGAAATCTCAGTGCTGTAATGGTCAAATAGGAAGAAAGGCAGGAGTACACACAATACATCATGGATTTCCTGTCAAGCAAGCAATGTATCACAAAGAAACACTTTCTTCTTCTGCCCTGCTTAGCTTTAATGTTCAACTTGATAGATCCTAAAGTCATGGGAGAGGTGTTCAATGGGTTGAATAGCCTAAACAAAGTCGACCAGAGGGTATGATGGAGAGAGGGAACTGATTGTTAATTGGTGTAGGAAGGCTGAGATCATGATGGACAATACTATTTCTAGTCTGAGTTTCCTGACTACAGAAGGAAGGCATCCGTGTATAGGAATGCCTATAAGCTAGTTAGCAAACAGCATGCTCCATGGCTCCTGATGTACCTCTGGCCATGTTCAGAGGAAATGATGTGTAGACTAGCATCATCCCTAAACTCAAGTACTTCTCTGAGTTTCTGCTTTTCTTCTCTCAAATAATGGACTATGATTTCAGTTGCAAGTCAAATAAAGACCTTTCTCCGTAAAGCTGCCTTCTCTCAGCACAAAAAAGCAACTAGAACATCCTTTGACTTTTTTATATCTACCTGACCATATCCATGCTTGCCTGCATACACATAACCACATATTAGGAAAAAACATATACATATCATAACATCTATTTAAAATTATATTTACATAACCCATAGTAACCAATAACACAGAATTTCTAATGGGTAGTTGTTAAGGTGCATCATAGGGAATATGTGAATAAGAAAGAGAAAAGAAGAGTAGATAAAGCATGTTGGGTAATACAAATATAACACTTAATTTTGTTTGTTTCTTTATGACAAGTATACCTATGGAGTGACACTGTCTCACTATATTGCCCCAACTTTAATTCAGAGTGTGGTAAAGACATCATGCATCTCACTATACAGCTCTATTTTCTGAACATTTCCAATTTGAAATTCATATATGGGGAGTCCACTGAAATATGAAGAAATTTAGGCAAGCGATATAATTTCTCTTCATTGTTTGAGCCAGTCAGGTAAAAATGGTTGTGTGTTTGTGAGGACAGAGTCCTACTATTCAGCAAAGCAATGAAAACTAACCGGGCTTATGACAGGTAATCAAGAGCATCAGAGATACATTTTCCTATACTGGGCATCAGCATGGTAACTCGTCTGGGTATTTTCTTACTTCTCCAATCTGATGACCTTGACATTGCTGTATTACAAGGGGCATGACATTGTGTAACTCAAGAATCAGTGATATGAAAGGAGAGTGGCTGAGAAATGACCAGAGTCTATTTTATTATAGCTTTTACCCCATTAATTAAAAAATGGCAATTCTGAATCAAGAATCATGACTACTTCTACCTCTCTGGCTCTCTTAATAAATCTGTTTTTCTGTCTGTATTCTCTCCCCTCTGCCAGTCTTTACCTTTCAAGGGCACTGTACATTGAACCCAGGTCTCTGTGTTCTGATTCTTTTCATATTTCACTTCGATTCCTTGTTTGTCTGCCTGTGTCCCATTTTCTCTATCGGTGACTCTCTGCCTCTCAGATACTGGAAATTGAACTTCAATGTCTGCTTCTCTGCCTCTCTTGGATGCTAGAGATTGAGTGAATGCTTCATTCTTTGTCACTCTTCTAATTCATCGCTGTGCTTACTGTTTCTACCTCTGCTTTTAGGTCCTGAATCACTTTGCTCCATTTCTTTACCAGTTTGATTGTGTTTTCCTGTATTTCCTTAAGTGTGTTATTTATATCCTCCTTAAAGGTCTCTATTATCTTCATGAGATGGGACTTTAGGTCAGCATCATGCTTATCAGATGTATTCGGTATTCATGGCTTGCTATTGTGGGAGAACTGGGTTCTGGTAGTGTCAAATTATTTGTTGCCTATTATTTTGTGCTTTCCTATAGCCATCTGCTTATCTCTGGTATTGGCTGGCCTGAATGACTCTGTGAGTCTGCCTTTTGTGTCCCTGGGTTGCCACAGATTTCCTGGGGGGATCTGTGGACCTAGCTGCAGCCTATTTCCCAGGAAACTGGCAGATTTTTACTCTATCTGCAGTAGATTTCCTGGGAGTCCTGTGGGCTGTGAAGTGTTGAGAGAGAGGGGGAGACAGCCTGATCTGCCCCCATGCGGGTGCAGAACAGAAGATTCCTCATAATGTATCAGAAAGCTGCAAATCCTATATCTTTCTCAATATGGTGATTCTGCTTTCATCTCATTCTCCTTTCCTTTCAGATCTTGAGAAACATATTCATTAAACTCATGCTGGCTATTGAGATCAACAAGCTTAATATATTTGACAGAACACTGTGTTGTTTTTTCTCAAACTCAGCTTGAATCAAGTTTTCCCCATTATTGTATAGCACTATGCAAGCTGTTCAATCTCTCATTGTCTCTGATTTCTCTTGAGTGTAAATCTGAGTGAATATTGTTTATTTTGAAAGCATTCTGTGAAAAGGTTACATAAAAGAGCCTTGGCTATAATTTAGTCTTCAGTCAATACATATTACCTTGCCTTAATTTTTAAGTAGTATTTGTTTTAATGTTTTTATTTATAGGAATATGTGTTTGTGAGTGCATGCATATGCATCTGTGGGAGATCTACATAGCTGTGTATATTCAGAGGACAGAAGAGTGTAAGAGGAAAATGAATCCAGCAGAGTAGTAAGAAATAAGTATTTAAGATGTGCACAGCTTGTTAGATAGTTTCTTAGATTCCAATACTCTTGTCCTCATTATTTTGCAGCAAGAAATCTTAACCACTGTGCTTCTTTCAAAGTTCCCCCAACTGTCTAGCTTAATTACACAATAGACCAAGCAAGAGGTCAGTGCCTCACTTAAGACTCAGGTATTGTTTGCACATTTTGTATATGCAAATATATTATTTAATTGTTTGTCATATTACAAATTGAATGCAGAGCTTTGCATACACAAGAAAGTATTTTACCACTAAACCACATCCCATTATTCAAATATGAGGTGAAATGGGAGCATGAAGGGGTCATCAAACCCCAACCTTAACTGAGGACCTATTAACAGATAATAACTCCTACAACTCAGTTTTTTTTATGAAAATAGTGAAATATTCATACTACAGTTGATGGCCTTTTCACCCTGATTATAGGCATCACAAATTGGTGGGTTATTAACAACAACAACAACAACAAAAAAGACATGAAGCTAGAAAATAAAGAGGTGATGGGAAAGTCTTAAAGGAGTTGGGGGATTAAAGGTAATGAATGTGGACAAGCCACATTACATTAAGTTTTGAATTCATAATTAAAGCCTATCTTAAAAATAATAATATGTATACATTTATATTTGCATGTGTGAGACTAGCAAGAATAGATTGAAATTAAATATATATTCATTTCTAAAACAGTTGAAAGAGCATAAAATAAAGGTGCATAGATTTTGCTACTCATTTTTAAAATTTGTTGAACCTGAAGGTACTCAGTAGAAAATATGTAAATCACTGGATATATTAGGCTAAAATCAACAGTATTAGCATAACTTCTAACTAAATAAATAAATTATATGGAAAAACAAACTTCTCAAGCAGTGCCTCATTAGCAGTCAGTACTCGTATATTTTATAATTAAAGAAATCAAACAGCTATTTATGTGACTGGTTAATCTGTTTTTCTTTCTTTATATTTTTTCTCCTTTTAGTGAGAAAGTTCAGAAGAAAATTTACATTGAGACTGATCCTCAGGTTCTAACCTGGCTCAGAAGTTCTAATAAGGTCCCAGACAATCACACAACAATAAAGGATTAATAGGATACTTGAAATTCAACATCAGAATAACATAACAACTATTTAGAAGTCAGAGAGAGAGACAGAGAGAGAACAATTTGATTTTTAATTAATAGAAATACAGATTCTCTTCACAACTTTCAGCAGCATACAAAAGTAATTTGATGTATTATAAAATAGTATCAAGAAGAAAGATGATCTTCCCCTTTTTAGATATGCTTATTGATTAAATATTAAATATTTCAAATAATTAAAAGTCATATAAGATAAGCCAACTCATTAAAAAGATAAAAAGGGGAAACCTGTTATCAGTGAAATAATTGTGTTCAATAAAATTCCAACCCTAATTGTAAAGAAAGTTTTTAGGGGCTGGGGATGTGGGTCAGTATTAGAGATCCATCAAGCATATATCATACTCTGGAATCATTTTGTCACATTGATTAGCTCCCACCCCCGAAAATCCCTCTGAGAATGCTGAAAACAGAGGTGTTTTTCATCTAAATGAAAACTATCCATAAAATCCTATGACTAAGGCAAGTTGGTAGCTTAGTAGATAAAGCTTTTTTGCTCCTGGTGCTGAAGACCTGAATGCCACGTGAAGGAAGAAGGCGAAAACTGTCCTCTGTCCTCCACGTGAACACTATGACACGACACACATGTCCCACCACACACATTCTGCTCACACAATAATATCAAATTAAATATTTTTAAAAATAGTGTGGCTGACACTACATTAATTAGTAAGGCGGTGAGTGTTTTCCACATAAAATGGGAGAGAAACAGAGATTGTTTAAAATTATTGCATGAATAATGAAGTAAGAATCTCCAAAACTTCTAAGAATCGATCCTGAGTTGGATAAATTAGGAAAACTTAAAAATATTAGTTAATTTTATATACTTAAATTAAAGTATGTGGAAATACAAATTACATATATTTCTAACCATTCCAATTTTTAGCAATTGTGTCTAAATATAGGCCAAATACAGACAAAACTGTATATGCCAGGAACTAGTAATGGATGATGAGGAACTAAACTATCTAAATAAATATTGAAGGAAGAATGTCTATAGCACAAAGCTCAGCTGAGGAGAGCTCCATTCTTCTTAGAGAAGCACACGTGAGCATGAGCAACATTTCTCATCGAAGTCAAAGTCAGCCATTTTGTTTCAGAAAGGTCATGCCTATGCACTTATTTAAAAGCAAAATAATCAAAATAATTCAAGTTTTTAAAATAAAAGTATGCTTTAAAAAAAGAAAACATGAAGGGGTAGCATCAATTCACGTCTCCCAGTACTCTTTCTAACCATCAAATTGAAGCTTGTATGCTATCAGTGGGGTGGTAGATAGATATGTCAATGACATAAAGGAAACTCACAGTAATTGATTTTGGGAAAAATAATGCCTAAAAGCAGCTCAGTGAAGAAAAATAACCTTTGGAACCATTAAACTTTAATAAGAAAAATCTGGCAGAAATTCTTTGGCACCTAATATTTGGCAAGGTATACAAAATCCACAAATATAAGTCAGACTTCATTCAAATTAGATGGTTTTCCTCCAAATGAGACTATGAAACTGAAGAACAATGCTGAAATCTTACTGAAATCACCCCCACAAAAAGAAAAAAATCCATATCCAGTATAGGAACTAACTCTAAAACCTCAACATTATATAAATTGTCAGATACCATTGAAAAAGATCTGCAAAGTGAATACCCGCTCAGTAGATTGCTATATATCAAATCACCATCTGAAATATGCTCATTAGGTGGTGGAGAAATGCACATTAAAATACAGGGAGAGATCAGTACACAGATATCAGAATACACTAAGTGAAATACAGATGCCACCAAGTGCTTCCTCTGATGTGACGAAATCAGAGTCCTTGCAAGTCAGAGTGAAGGTGAGGAACTGCACGGACATTTGGAGAACACTTTGGTTGGCTCCTTAAAAGTCTATATGACTTGGCTATTATCTTTTCTGGCATTTTAAAAATTCATGTCTTAACTGTTTTTTATTTATTTACATTTCAAATGTTGCCCTCTTCCCACTTTATGCAGTTGAAAATGGGGTGTCTCATTGAGCTTGGATCTCACTGTTTCCTTACCTATGCTGGCTGCAAACAAGCCTCAATGATCTTCCTGTCTCTGCCCATCTCTCCAGCCCCAAGTAGTGCTCTGCACAGGCACACCTGACTTTTCAGTACTAATGGATGTTGGAGAGTCAAACTCAAGTTCACATAATTACACAGAGCATGCCCTTACCCCATTGTCATCTCTCAGTCCATTTTTATTTTAAAACATATATATGAATCAACAGTTGTCTAAAACTTAATGGTAAATAAATTGTAGACATAGATGAGACAGTTGCTTCATGCTTGTTCAGCTTATGAAGAACGAGGGAGTAACAACAACAACAGTAATAATAATAATGACAATAATAATGATGATAATAATAATAATAAATATTTGGCCACTGTTCAAACCTGTATAGCCAGTTCAATGTAAGTGAAACACATAGCACTCATACCGTAGGCTGAGAAATGATCTATCTCATGCACAATCGGTTTTATACTTCATAGAAGTCAGTCCCTCGGGCCTACATCTCAATTAAAGGAAGCATAGGAGGTGTATGGCTATGTGTCAAGGAGACAAATAAGAAGTTAGCACCTTTGAACAACTTCCTTCCATTTTCTAAAAGTGACTCTTAAACACCAGAGAGCACATAGGGGCGGCTACTGTAATGCTGATGAGTCATGAAGCTACTTAATGAAGACAGTGGTTAAGGTAGATTTATAGATTAATCCCAGAGGAGAGAAATGTGATCAGGGGCATGTACCTGAAAGGCTGTTTGCTGAGACACATAAGAGACTTAGTTCCTGTCACAAACATTGCCTAAGAGAAAGTTTTAATACATGCTTCAGTTGTTGTAAGAAGTAATATATTTGTATTGGGATGTTGTATCTTAAATATGTATCAGAAATAAAGAATACATACAGTAACATAAATAGTAATAGAAAGCTGCACCTATAGAAGGATCTCTGCATTTCTCAGTTATAGTATACCACATATTATAAATGCAGAACTTTTGTTGCTTTTTTATTTTTATTCATGTGTACAATGTACTCAAATCATTTTGCTACTCATAGGTATGCTTTCTCCCTTCCTCTTTCTTTTTCTGCAGCCAATCTCCGTTGTTCCACTCTTTCACTTATGTGTGGGTTTGCAGTATGTGCAGACCTTTATGTGCCTCTGAAGTCTAAGCATTTGTTGTCTACAGTGATTTAATTCATTTAATTTGATTCTTTCTAGTTGTACTCATTTACTTGCAAGTGACATAATTTTATTTGAGACCCAAAGCATATCCCATTTTGTATTTGAATAAAAAGGAGGTTTTACAAATAAAATTATAAGTGAGTGTCAGAGAGAATACTTGCTGTGAAACAAAAGGTTTGAGTTGGGATTCCAAGTACCCATGTAAAGTTACACAGTATAGGGCCTTTTGACAAGCCTACCACACCTATGGTACAATGAGAGGCTGGGACCAATAAAGAATCGTTGGATTATTGAGGAGCAGTAATGCTTTTGTGAAATTCAGTGAATAATACATAGGCCCATTGTCTAACAGGGTGGAAGGCAAAAACTGAAACATGAGGTGGGCCTCAGACTTTCATCAGTTTTGTCATTGCACGCAAATGGCTCTATTCATGAAACACAAGCAGTCAAACATATATACCATTTTATCAATTGAAAAAGAACAAAAGTAAGGATAAATGTAAGTGGTCCCTTGACACCCCTGTGAAGGATATTTATCAGCATAGCTGTGCATTATCACTGGAGATAAGTGTTGATTATCACTATATTTCATCAATAGAGGACAGTGAAATGTATCAATGATTTTCAAAAGTGGTTGGGGCTCAGGAAAAGGTGCTTTCTTAGAATTGTTCCTGACATTTCAGGACCTCATTACCTATGATATCTTTAGGCTGGCTGTAAAGGACTGGTAACTAAATTCATGGAGTGATTGCAGCAGATGTACAGAGACAATCACAACAGCACTGTTCCCAGCTCAGGGAAGCCATGAGCAAACTGTAATCCACGAGTTCTCAGAATTACTGGTCTCTAGATGCAGTGCCAGTTTTACTTTTTTTTGTTTTCTTTTGTTTTTTTGTTTTTCTTTTTTTGTTTTTTTTAAACATTATTTAAAAAAAGATAAAAGAAAAAAATTAAACATTTTTGCATAAATGTATACAAATACAATTGTGTCAGTGCTTGGCTTTTTTTTTTTCTTTTTTTTTAAGGCTTGATACTCTGCATTAAGGTCTTACTAGTTACAATGAGCAAAAAGTACATGTAAAACAGGATGTAACCCGGAATTAGTCAATATTTTCTTTGTGTGCAAGGATTGAGCATGATTTTTTTTGTTTTGTTTTGTTTTGTTTTGTTTTGTTTTTTTCTTGGTCTGTGAGTTGTTTCTGGGGCAGTCCGAGCCTCTGGGGTTAGCATCCCAATATCAGTGACTGCATATTATGTCTGTTCTTTTGTAACTGGGTTATCTAACTCAGGATGATATTCTCTAGATGCAACCATTTTCTTAAGAATTTGGTTAAGTCATTGTTTCTGATGGCTGATCAGTACTCCATTGTGTAAATGTACCACAATTTTTGCATCCATTCATCTTCTGAAGGACATCTGGGTTCTTTCCAGCTTCTGGCTATTATAAATAGAGCTGCTATGAACATTGTGGTGCATGTATCTTTGTTGTATATTGGAGTGACCCTGGGATATATGCCCCGAAGTGGAATAGCTGGATCTTCAGGTAACAGAATGGGAAAAGATCTTTACCAACTCCACATCAGATAGAGGTCTAATATCCAATGTATGCAAAGAACTCAAAAAGCTAGACACCAGAGAATCAAACAACCTTATTAAAAAATGGGGTACAGAGCTGAACAAAACGTTCTCAATTGAGGAATATCGAATGGCTGAGAAACATCTAAGGAAGTTCTTGACATCCTCAGCCATCAGGGAAATGCAAATCAAAACAACCCTGAGATTCTACCTCACACCAGTCAGATTGACCAAAATCCAAAACTCAGATGACAGCAGGTGCTGGTGAGGTTTTGGAGAAAGAGGACTGTTAGTGGGGTTGTAAACTGATGCAATCACTCTGGAAATCAGTCTGGCGATTCCTCAGTTTCTACTTAAATTCTGTCCTGAATGATCATAGGGAACGTCAGTGTTTAGTAACAAACCCAATGATACAGAAAATGCCACTCAAAGTTGCCAACAATATTGAGCTCACAATCAATTCAGGAGTGACTCAGCTAGATTACATAAAGAAAGGCACCCCACTCAGACAGGGATAGCTCAAAGTCACTGCTTATACCACAATGACGCAATGTTGTCCTTGAACTTGACAATGTGTGTTGGAATTTCTTCTAAATTGAAACATTCCACCCTGGAGAGACTGCTTAATAATCAAGAAGTAAATAAAATGTAATAACCCCAGGAAATAAATAAAACAAGAGGGACCATAAAGTTTCTGAAACTTTTACTATGCACAGGGACCCTTGCCAGGGTTATATAAACAGTAGCAACTCTGGGGAAAACACTCTGACCAGTCCAGGTGAGCTACCTTCCCATGATGCAGAGATGTCTGTGGATGCAGCTTTTGCAGGTCATTACCAACAGTGCGTAGACTTTTCAGCAAGCAATCCTTTCTCATGTTAGTAACACTCGTGTACTTACTGCTTCCCCTAGCTTTATTTTGGAAAGGATTGTTCCCTTGGTGTGTTCTTGGTGTCTCATATGGGGTGAATAACAGTATGAAAATTATATGCTAGTTTATGAAAATTTGAGAATATTTTCCTAAAATGGCAAGACTATTTGAGGCATCAGAAAATATTACTCAGATCATCTGTCCTCAAGAAACTGGACAGATTGCCTACTTTAGAATGTGGTGTGGATCATGAAAATTAGCACTTTACTTTGAGTTTCTTAAGATCTTCATGAATTAACCTGATAAACACTACGCTTGTGCAGCCAGAGCATTAGCTAGTGACGAATCCTTTGGAAGATAATACAAAGACAATTGCAGAAAAATTTAGAATTAAATCAATTTGCTCTTTTTAAAAATTTTTCTATATTTTGCTTTATTCGCTCCAGTCATACAAAGTCTAATATTTCAGTTCCCTCGTGGGAAGGATGCTGGAGACTGAACCTAGGTCCTGCATGTATTTCTTTCAGCAGATCCAAGTCTTTCTCTTCCTGAGCCAATAGCTTGTGTGAGTTTACTGACGACTTCAACAAGACCATTCAGGTTAGTTTAAACTATGCCTGAAAGCACTCTGCAAGGCTGATGGCTTTGGAAGTACCAACATTTCTAGGACTTGGAAAATGTGGAAGATTTTTTTTTCTCCCTTGTTTCATGCTGAACAAAAACTGATTGCAAAAGGTATACTTCATGTACAGATTGTACTTATAAAATAAAGAAAATATTTATTGAGTGATGTTAATATATAGGCATCATCTTCGACTTTATGTTTATGGTCATTAGTTTCTTTCTCACAAGAGCCTTTGAAGATAATGGTATTTTATGGACAGAATATAAAATCCAAGTAGTAGTTGATGGTGCTAGAATATGTAACCCAAGCACTTAAACAACACCGTTCCTACATTTTAAAATGTATGAGCAAGTGAAGTTTTTCATGATATATTATATGAAAGCATTTCCTACATAGCCTCAAAGGATACACACACACACATAGATGTACGTATATATATATATATATATACATACATGTTGATTGATGTTAAGGTGATATATGATTGAACAGTGAAAATGTAAGCAGAGAAAAGGTAGGAAAATGGAAGAGCAGAGACTGGGGAGAGAAATCAAGATGGAACTTGAGAAGAATGAGTTGGATCCAGGTGGACTTAACTGGTGTCAGGTAGATATGAATATTTTAAGGGATTCTATAGGTCTTTTATCTGATATTAAAGGGCAGTTTGTATCTTTGTCCATTGGATATGATCATATTGTGTAGGGGATTTAATATATAAACCTGCCATGAAAAGCTACTGGGATTTGGGGTAAAGTTTGTGCTGGTTGGTGGAGGAATGAAACACACCAGGGTCCTCTTATCCACCTAGGAATGAAGCAGCAGGGCCAGTAGAGTGAACTGACTGAGAAAGGAATCGTGCAGAGAGTACAGCTTGTGACAGAGTTCATGAGCTCGGCTCCACAGTAAAGTGGCATCCGTGGAGTGATAACTCGGAGACCAATAAAGGGATAAGCCATCTATTTAACATTTACTTCAACATATACATCTACACACACACTCCAAAATCAAACATCCCTGCTATGGTAAGGTAACACAAATCATGTCCGTTAATATTTTTATTTTCTTAGTTGTTTCATTCTAAAAATGGTAAGCAAAATGTCGTGAAAATCATTTTGTAACTCATACTGCAACCAATAGATTCTAAATGAACAGTTTTTATAAAACATGGGAGGTTATAAACTGACCACCCCAGTGATAAAAATAATCAAAACAAGCATCTACTTCAGGAAGCCCTATAGAGAAGCTACACATTTTTAGGAAATATTGTTCAGTTGCTAGAAAAAGAAAGACTACCCTCCTCTTATGCTCAGGCAGGTGAAAAGGACAACAGAAAATCAGGAGCTCCTACACAAACAGAAAGTAGGAGCTGAACTTCCTCTAGTTGATGATCTGGGATGTGAAGAAATGAGGCTATTATTAGGAGAGCAGTTTAAAGCATAGCAGACAGTAAGCTGAGTGTTTTTGGGAAAACGTATTAATTTTTCAAAGATGAATTTCCTGTTTCTTCAGCTATGATTCTAATACACTCTCTGCCTTATGATTTTCGCCACCTTTTCAGTAAGTAGCTCATATAAGCCTGGTTAACACAGGTGGAAACAACTTCTTTTGTTCTGTACTGTGAAATTTGAAATGCTTGAAACTGTCATATATAATCACATGCATTCAGAAGATCTTTTGATCCAGGGGTCAATTCTTATGGTTAGCTAATCTTACAGCTATTTGTCCTCGAACAGACAAATCCAGAAGTTATTCTCTGGATTTCACAGAAGCCCTGTGTGATCAAGTACGTCTCTTTTGGGTGTCGGTTGGGTTATTGCTGTATTTTTATCTCATAAATAGCATCTTTCTAATCTGACTTTAGTTTTTCAGGGTCTCTCACAACTTCCTGAATGGTTGAACAACAATTGCGGATATCAGAGATGTAAATCACACTTTTTTATCTGACTAGTCAGATGGAAAGCATTAGGAGGACCAGTTTTATTCCACGGTAAGGCAGTGTTGGCAGAGGTAAACAGAGTCATAGAGCTCAAAAATTGAACATGGGGTACAATGATCAATTTAAGTAGCAGGAAGTTGAGAATCCAATAGTGAACAGTGCTTAAGGCAACAGCTAACCTTTCCCCTTGCTTATTTGCTTAGTCATAAATATAAGACATGTTTTTGCGTGATTTTGATGATACATTATATGAAAGTATTTCCTATATAGGCTCAAATGATGCACACACAAACATATTAACACATACACACAGATCTATCTATCTATCTATCTATCTATCTATATGTATATATATATATATATATATATATATATATATATATATATATATATATATATATATATATATAGAGAGAGAGAGAGAGAGAGAGAGAGAGGGAGAGACAGAGAGAGTCAGAGAGAGACAGAGAACCTGTCACAAACAAATTCTCAATAAACTGTGATAATATAAATTCTGGATAAATAAAGCCAACTTCCAAATACAAGGCATCATCTTAGATTCATTTAGAGTATTAACGCAGAAGCAGCACCAACCGCTGATGATCTTCCCAGCAAGGTATACAATTGTAATTTTGCTCTTGACCACACCTATCAAATAGAATGGACATTATGGAGATGCATGTGGAAGCATGTCATCACAGGCACAGCTACATATTCTATACCATATTCATAATGTTCATTGCACAGATTTTGGTAGATAAAACAAAGAACTTCTCTACATTTCAACTAAATACATGGGCAAAAATAAAATTTGTTCATAACTGCATAAGTCACAGAGTTCTGGTATTAGGAGTTATTTTCCCTTAATCTTCTATGTGGCAGCAGATTTACAATAATTGCCTTTCATTCTTCAGGAGATGCTCAGTAAGTGTGAGTAAGTTTAGCCCAGGGAAGAGCAATATAGGTGATATGGCCTTGCTGGAATAACTGTGTTACTGTGGAGATAGACTTTGGGACTTCCTTTGTCCATACCATTAACTTATCATAGACAAACTCTTCCAACAATTGAAAAAAATAATAGCAGCATTTTCACCAAAATTTCATAAGAACAGTCTCCAGAGGTCAAATCATCAGCACCAATGTATTCAATATTCCTACTAGGATGGTCCACTATATTCCTCTTAAAGCATTCCATTGCTATTCAATACTAAGTCCCTAAATCCACATTCCTCCAAACAGAAAACATGATAAGGCATATCACAACAACTTCTCAGTACCAACTTTTATCTTAGGGTTTCCATTGCTGAGAAGAGACACCATGACAAAGGCAACTCATTTACAAGACAATGTTTAATTGCCTTACAGGTTCAGAGGTTCAGTCCACTATCATTAAGGCAGTAAGCATGGCAGTGGATAGGAAGACACAGTGCTAGAAAAGAAGCCATGAGATCTTGAATGGAAGGCAGCCAGGAGAAGACTGACTTCCAGGCAGTCGGGATGAGGATCTCAAATCAACCCCAACAATTGTACACTTGATCCAACAAGACCACGTCTACTCCAACAAGGTCATATTTTCTTTTGTTTATTTTTTTTTTTACTTTTTTACATATATCTAACTATCAAGGAGATATTTGGTTAATTTGTTTACTGGCAAAGTCAATATGGTGTCTTTTGATCTGTGAATTCCTGACATACACAGGTGGAAGCTCTTGTAAAAACATAGAATTCATACAAAAACACTGTTGCCTTTTATTTAGAAGACATTTATTTATTTTTTTAATTGAACAACTTTATTTTAAAAAACAAAGATAAAGGTACAGAATTTAAGCATTTTTTGCATAAAAGAATAGACATATATTTTTTATCAGTACTTGTTTTCTTAATTGAACAACTTTATTTTAAAAAACAAAGATAAATATACAGATTTTAAGCATTTTTTATAAAAGTATATGAATAGATTTTTGTCAGTGTTGGATTTTTTTAAAAGGTTTGATAGAGTGCATTAAGATTTACTTACTAGTTACGATGAGCATAAAGTGCATGTAAAGCAGAATGTAACCTGGAATTAGTCCAAGTTTTCTTGGTGTGTAAAGATTAAGCATAATGGTTTTTCATTTTCTTTTTTTTTTTTTTTCTTGAACTTCACATAGTCTGTGAGTTGTTTCTGGGTGTCCAAATATCAGTGACTGCATATTATGTCTGTTCTATTGTGACTAGGTTAACATACTCAGGATGACATTCTCTAGATGCATCAATTTTCTTAAGAATTTCATAAGGTCATTTTTTTCTGATAGCTGAGTAGTACTCCATTGTTTAAATGTACCAAAATTTTTGTATCCATTCATCTACTGAGGGATATCTGGGTTTGTTCCAGCTTCTGGCTAGTATAAATAGATCTGCTATGAACATTGTGGTGCATGTGTCTTTGTTGTAGTTTGGAGCTTCTCTGCGGTACATGCCCTGAAGTGGAATAACTGGGTCTTCAGTTAGTACTATGTCCAATTTTCTGAGGAATCACCAGACTGATTTTCAGAGTGGTTGTACTAGTTTACAGCCCCACCAACAGTAGAGATGTGTTCCTCTTTCTCCAGAACCTTGCCAGAATCTGCTGTCATCTGAAGTTTTGATCTTGGCCATTCTGACTTGTGTGAGGTGGAATCTCAGGGTTGTTTCGATTTGCATTTCCCTGATGGCTAATAATGTATGCTTCTCAGCCATTTGATATTCCTCAATTGAGAACTTTCTGTTTAGCTCTGTACCCCATTTTTTAATAGGGTTGTTTGATTATCTGGTGTCTAGCTTCTTGAGTTCCTTGTATACCTTGGATATTAGGCCTCTATCGGATGTGGTGTTGGTAAAGATCTTTTCCCACTCTGTTGGCTGCAGTTTTGTTTTCTTGACAGCGTCCTTAGCCTTACAGAAACTTTGCAATCTCATTAAGTCCCATTTGTCAATCTTTGACCTTAGAGCATGAGCCATTGATATTCTGTTAAGGAAATTTTCTCCTGTGCCTATGTGTTCTAAGGTTTTCCCTACTTTCTAATCTAATAGTTTCAGTGTAACTGGTTTAATGTGGAGATATTTGATCCACTTGCACTTGAGCTTTGTACAAGGAGATAAGAAAGGGTCTATTTTCATTCTTTTGTATGCTGTGTGCCAGTTGGACCAACACCATTTGTTGAATAGTCTGTCCTTTTTCTATTGAATGTTTACAACTCCTTTGTCAAAAATCAAGTGATTATATTTGTGAGGACTCATTTCTGGATCTTCTATTATATTCAATTGATCCACATGCCTATTTCTGTACCGGTACCATGCAGTTTTCAGCACAATTGCCTTGTAATATAGCTTGAAGTCAGGGATAATGATACCCGCCGATGTTTTCTTGTTGGTGAGGATGGATTCTGCTATTCTAGGTCTTTTGTTATTCCAGATGAAATTGCACATTTCTCTTTCTAACTCTATGAAGAATTAAGTTGGAATTTTGATGGGGATTGCATTTAATCTGTAGATTGCTTCTGGTAAGATGGCCATTTTTTGCAATGATGATCTTCCCAATCCATGAGCATGGGGGATCTTTCCATTTTCTGAGATCTTTTTCAATTTCCTTCTTCAGGGATTTGAAATTCCTGTTATACAGGTTCATAACTTGCTTAGTTAGAGTCACACTGATGTATTTTATATTATTTGTGACTATTGTGAAAGGTATCTTTTCCTAATTTTTTTATCAGCATGTTTTTCTTTTGAGTAGAGGAAGGCTACTGATTTGTTTGAGTTAATTTTATATCCAGCCACTTTGCTGAAGCTGTTTATCAGCTGTAAAAGTTTTCTGGTGGAATTTTTGGGGTCACTTAAGTATATTATCATGTCATTTACAAATAGTGATATTGTTACTTCTTCCTTTCTGATTTGTATCCCTTTGAATTCCTTTTTCTGTCTAATTGCTCCAGCCGGGTCTTCCAGTACTATGTTAAATACCCAGGGAGAGAGTGGGCAGCTTTCTCTAGTTCCTGATTTTAGTGGGATTGCTTCATGTTTCTCACTATTAAGTTTGATTTTGGCTGTTTGTTTTCTGTATATTGCTATTATTATGCTTAGGTATGAGTTTTGGATTTTTCTCTTTCCAAGAATTTTAACAAAAAGAGGTTTTGAATTTTGTCAAATGCTTTCTCAGCATCTAGTGGGATGACCATGTGGATTTTTCTTTGAGTTTGTTTATATGGTGGATTACATTGATGGATTTCCATATATTATACCGTCCCTGCATCCCAGGGATGAAGCCTGCTTGATCATGGTGAATGATCATTTTGATGTGTTCTTGGATTCAGTTTGTAAGGATTTTGTTGAGTATTTTTGCATCAATGTTCATAAGTGATGTTGGTCTGAAGTTCTCTTTCCTTGTTGGGTCTTTGTGTGGTTTAAGAATGAGTGTTATTGTGGCTTCGAAGAATGAGTTGGATAGTGTTCCATCTGGCTCTATTTTGTGTAATAGTTTGGAGAGTATTGGTATTAGGTCGTCATTAAATATCTGATAAAATTCTGCACTGAAACCATCTGGACCTGGGCTTTTTTGGTTGGGAGGTTATTGATGACTGCTTTTATTTCTTTAGGTGTTAGAGAATTACTTAGATGGTTTATCTGGTCCTGATTTAGCTTTGTTATCTGGTATCTGTATAGGAATTCATCCATTTTCTCCAGATTTTCCAGGTTTTTGAGTATAGGCTTTTGTAGTAAGATTCTGATGATTTCTTGAATTTCCTCAGTTTCAGTCGTTATGTCTCCACTTTTATTTCTGATTTTGTTAATTTGGATATTCTCTCTTTGTTCTCTAGTTAGTCTGGCTAGGGGTTTATCAATCTTGTTAATTTTCTCAAAGAACCAGCTCTTGGTTTTGTTGACTCTTTCAATGGTTCTTTTTGTTTCTATATGGTCTATTTCTGCCCTAAGTTTGATTATTTCTTGTCGTCTATTCCTCTTGGGTGTCTCTGCTTCCTTTTGTTCTAGAGCTTTCATCCGTGCTGTCAAATTGCTAGTGTATGCTCTCTCCAGTTTCTTTTTGGAGCCACTCAGAGCTATGAATTTTCCTCTTAGTACTGCTTTCATTACATCCCATAAGTTTTGGTATGTTATGCTTTCATTTTCATCAAATTCAAGAAAATTCTTAATTTTGTTTTTTATTTCTTCTTTGACCATGCTCTCGTGGAGTAGATCTTTGTTCAACTTCCATGTGTTTATGGGATTTTTGTTGTCTTTGTTATTATAAAAGACCAGCCTTAGACCATGGTGATCTGATAGGATGCATGGGAGTATTTTATCTTCTTATATCAAGACTTCTTACAGTGTCAAGCACTGGAAACTATTTTTTAGCTTAGAAGTTCAAGTCAAGTGTAGATCAAAGGAAGCCTGAGTCAGAGGTTGGGTGTGTCATATGCATTTTGCTTTTTTCAGAGACACCAATCTTTTGAACTTCAGTCTGGATGTTTGGGTAGTTTGTTTTTTAGTCTTAGCTAAACATGAAAGAGGGAAGATCTGAGAATTTGAGTAGTGGAAAATATTTATATTTTTTTTCTGTTTTACAGGAGAATGGCAGTGGGAATAAAGCTGGATTAATAAATCAATCATCTCTTCATTTAAAGGTATAATACTTCTACCCTCAGTCCTCATATCTGCAGCTAGGACTCTGAGTCTGACACCACTATAACTGCAAAACTTTTATCATCCTTCTATCTCTGTCATCCATCTATCTATCTATATGTCTGTCTATCTATCTTTCTTTCTATCTATCTATCTATCTATCTATCTATCTATCTATCTCTATATCTATCTCTCATCTCTCCATCTTTCTTCTCATGTCTCTGTTTGTCCCCCTGTATCTCTTTTTCCTCTTTTGGTATTTCTTGCCTAAAATATCCTGTTAACACAGATAATTCATTAATTTCCATGGACAATATTTTTGCACTAATTTCCATTCAAGAAACTACCATCACCATTCAGAAGAATTGCAGACACATATTTTCATCCGAGCTTCTTTTCCTAAGCTAGGCCTATGCCTTGTTCTAAGTTCCCCATAGCATTATTTTACACAAGTTGGACTTGACTTCTTTCAGTTCTTTTATCCTTATATTCACTAAATTATCAAATTCATTTTTAGTTCTTGCAGGTATCACCTCATATTCTATAGCAGCAATAGCCTACTGAGTTACCTTGTCTTCTTTTTCTCTGTGTTTAATTCATTTAATGGTCTGTTCTACCACAATTATGCAAATGAAGCATAATTTTAAATGAAAAAAGTTAATCAACTCTTCAAGTTAAAATCCTTTCTAGCAGTTCTTGCTTATTCACTGACATTTAGGGCTATAGACCTGAACACTAGGAACAATCTTAAAGACAGGACCAAAAAAGACTGACATTTAGTTATTAACTTTAGACTCTCAAAATAGCTGTCTGAGTAATATATTTATAACTCCAAGAAGAGAAATATCATTCCAAAATAAAGACCAAATTCCATAAACTACCTTTAGCAAATTATTTTCCTCACTGACCTTTCTGGAGATATTAGTAACTTATTAAAGCAGTTTTTAATAAACCTGACAAACAGGAATAATAAATGAAAGGTTGTTCTTAATGGGTCCATCATGATGGTAGGAGCTTGAGGAAGCTGGTCCCATCCTTGTCAGTCAGGAAGGAGAATGGAGTGATAAATCTCAGCTCATTTCACTTTTTTATTTGTGGAAGGATTCTGGCCCACAGGATGGTTTAACCCATTTTCAGGATAAGGCTTTGCACCTCAATAAACTTGGTATAGAAATTCTCTCACAAGCATTAAAGACTTGTGTTCTTGGTGAATCTAGATTCTGATAAGTGACGATCAGGATCAGTTTTGATTCCCAATCTGAGCATCTTGCCATATGATCTCCCTCGATATCTTTCCACTCTTCTTTTCTCTGTCTATGCTTCTACTAACAGCAGGTGTCCATCTCTTCCTTAGTAGGACATTGGCACTCACCCTATTACCCCCCAATACTGTGAGCCACATCCAGCCTCCACATTTTCCTATGTTCAAGGAAACTTGGCTTCTTTTCTCTGTCTTAGAGTCAATTATTCAATGCATCTGTCTATTTGATCATCTGCTGCTCATTCTCATAACCTACTTGCAGTCTCACTTATAAAAATAGACTGTGCTCAAATGATGTTTCACTAATTACTTCTACTTAAATTGATATGTGTTATCTGTCTATTATCCCTTCTAAGTGTCACAGAGCACATATCTCTACACAGTGAACCATTCTCATATTCATGCTTTGCTTAATTTTTCACAGTTATTTACCATGTATGTTCATGCTTGTGTGTATGTATGTGAGTCCCTCCATAACCACTGATTTCATTTGGAGTTCAGAGCACAACTAGTGTGAATCTCAGAAATTAAAGGTATGTCTTCATCCTAAGTGGGTGGGGTTTAAATCTACTGATTTGTTGTACCAGGGCAGATTCTGATATTTTTATCTAAATGGTATTTCAGTTTTTTTTACTGTTGGTCTGACATATCAGGGATGTTTAACTGGTCTTGTAACTGTCACCATACTGTACAATAATGTAAAGTCATCCTGATGAAAACATTCTGCTATTGTGTATGCTTTAATTAAGCTAAACAAATGAACATCCTAGAAGTAATATAATTGAAAATGTTGTTTATAGTTTGCCTTTATTGTAACTTTTAACTTTATTTTATGTTTGCTATTAAAATGCATTCTCAATAATATCAATGCATGTATGATATATTATACATATTCCTCACTAATATCTTAAGAAATAAAAACTGCTCTAACAGGACTATTAATTATCCAAGAGTGAATTAGCTCATGAGATTTATAGTATAAAACTAAATCTGTCCACAACTCCACTATTAGTTTAAAGGACACGAATAGATCAACTGAAGACTTCTAAGAACATAGATGTCCTAAGAGATCTAGCCATTAGCTATTGTCTTGAAAACTCTGCACTTCACTAGAATGATTGCAGATTTCTAGGCCTGGTGTATGATCTATTATATAAGATAAGGTTTTTAATCCTCAGGCTTTCCCTCACTAAAGGGCAGAGGGGGCTGGAGAGGTGGTCCAGCAGGTCAGAGGGTATAGTGCTTCTGCAGGGGAATCAAGTTCTGGCCATAGCAATTATACCATGCTTCTCAGAATTGTCTGAACCACAGAACCAGAGGGAGATCCCACTCCTTTTTGCATGGGTCCCTGCCACTCACAGCTCATTTTTACATGTGCCCCTCCTCTCTCTCACACACACAAAACAGTAAAACAAATCTTTAAAAAGTTAAGAATTTTAACTATCCTGTGTTTATGTTTGTTTCATTGTTTTGTTTCCCATATGAAGTTGTAAACTTTTCTTGGAATATCTGTGTCTTATTTAGTCACCACCATACAGGCAGCAGATGTGGACAGGACCCTTTTACTGGCTCTTGGGAAGATTCACCTCCTTCTGGGCTGTTGTTTCCAACTTATGATATGATAGATATTGCTTCATCTTTTAAAGTTTTACATTTGTTTGCAATATTAGTATCCCATTTTTTAAATGATAGACAGGAAGTGTGCGAGTCCAGAGGGAAGAGGTAGTGCGGACAGTATGAGACGTGGAGGGGGAACTATAACCAGGGTAAACTATATGAGAAAGGAATCTATGTTCAATAAAATATGAAAGAATAGAAAATGACACAGATAGAACTATATGAATACTGTAGTATTAATTAGACTGGAAATGACCTATATTGTCTGTTGTGATAGGTGCTTTCATCAGACACTTTAAATAGAATTTCTAGGTTGTTGGTTTGTTTGATCAATTTTCTGTCATAGTGAGGTTTCTTACATCAAGAAGAAATTGAGAAAACTCTATTTCTTAAGAACTTTCTGTCACCTTGATTGTCTTGTGTCTCTTCCTACCTAGTCCTACTCCATTAAGACTATTATCAAGTATGGACTTTCCAACAGGATGCCAAGTTCCTTAAGTACAAGAAACCAATGGATATGTGCTCTCTGCATAAAAAATATGTCTGATTAATATAGTAAGGAAAATGTTGACATAAAATTATATATGGGAAGCACATTATACTTGAAAAAGTGATTTAATTCTCATAAATACATGCTCCTTAAAATGACAGTTACAAGTGTTTTGAATGTTAACTTAGAGTAACATTATGACTTCAGCTGTAGTTGATGACTTAAAGAGAATTTTATTTTATTTTATTTTGACCAGGGTAGGCACTTTTACATTTCTGGGCACTGCAGAATTTGAAGTGCTGACTCACCAGAGTTCCTATCTCAAAGGCACCTGCATGCACCTGCTAGAGCAAAAATCCATCCTTCGTGAAAACATCTGTAATGACTGGTTAGGTTACACTGTCCTCAGTCAGGAAGCCTAGGTGTGTTTGCTGCAATTATCTGCCAAGGCCACATTGATTTGGAAGGTATCTGGAGGTGATCAATGTGTCTGGAAAAAAACAGATTGGGTTGGGTATGAAATTACTCAGAAGAGCACACCTCTGTGTAGAATGGCTTCATGACATGCAGAGGTGAGGAAAGCTGGCAAACAAAGGGTACAGAATTTGACAGTGGGTTGACTTCAGTTTGGATGCTAACTGCTCCAGATTTCTACATCTGAAAATTAAACATGATGCATCAAAGTTCACACTTGCAGGATAAATCAGAAAATCTTCATACTTACATTTGTTAGGAAGGCATCACTCTCCCCTATTTCAATGTAAATATAATCTGATTGGAGACACATTTAAAACTTTCCTGAATATTATGGCTTTGAATTGTACAAATTAGCATAGATACTTCCCATGGTGTTTGGCTCCTATTGTAGAAGTGAGGAAACTACTTCTTATGGAGAGAACGTAGGCCTGGTAAAGTAAATATGATTACAGCCCTTACCTGAGAGCTCACAATCCTAGAAGAAGAATCTACTATTTTTTTAATGGACATGGTAGCAAACTACCCCCATGGCTATGCTCATAGATTAGCAAAATTCTCATCATTTATCAGAAGAACTTTTTTTGCAGTAGACAGTTTTTAATAAAGGTACTGAGAAAAGTTAAATCATGGAGAGTTAGACTTAATGGTCAGCCAGAAGTGAAATATCTATATTACTGCTGGTCACCTCAAGGCTCAGAAAATATCACAGTGAGTGAAATATAAGAGGCAGAGATGGGGAGGAGTGATGGAAACTGACTCTTCTGGACAGAGCAGAACTCTTCTGCTCATCAACTCACTGCAGCAGTGGTTGTGTGCACAGGAATGGGCCCATCGCCATTTCATCAGGGCTCATACCTGAAACTCCTCACTCAGAGAGTATAGGCAGGGGATGGATACAGAGGGGTGACATTTCTTTCAGAAACGACTGACAACATGTTTTTGTTCTTGCCCACTCAATGTCATAAAACCAAGCATACTTCAGGATTGAAAGAGCATGGAAAGTACCTTGTAAGGACAGAATCTTCATGGAGAAAAGGAAGGAAATGTGAAATGTTGAAAGATCACACACTGGGAAGAATGAGTTCTCATTTTAAGTGTTGTTTTCTGGTACTCTTTTCAGGTCACTAATTATGTGTTATATTTGTGTGAGTGCACATCTGGTACTCCACTGGAGCAGATCCACCCTCCCCAAGCACTCCCACCCACACATACTATGTGAAAGACATGATGGAAGATCATTAGGTAGAAATATATCTGAGTATGTCTATAAAATATGAGCCTAAATATCTAAAAAAATTGCCTTGACATCTCTAGTGTGCAACAGGTTACTTTGTTCATTATCTCATTCTCTTCAAACCTTAGAATAATGACACTGCATCATGTCATCTGCTTCTTTCCATTGATAAGCAATCTATTTTTTGTTGAATATGAACTATCCCTTTCAGCGCTTGTGTTAAAAAGTTGGTCACCAGCTCATGGTCTTCTTTGGGAGGTAGACTCTTGCTGGAAAAAATGGGTAACTGGAGCTGGTCCTCTAGACTCCACATCCTGCCTCAACTTTCTGTTCACTCTGAGCTACCAGGATATAGGTATAATATAAATACAGCCTTCTCTTCCTGTTTCCAAATATTCCCCACTTTGATAATCTGAAAACCCTGAAAGATCCAGGCAAAATATACCCTTTCTCCTCAAATCTCATTTATTCGGTATTTTATACCCCCCCAACAAAAAAAAACCAAACAATTAATTGAAGCATAATTCTTCAGTTATATTGGGCCATATGCATAACCTGCTTATCTTCAGACTCACTTCCGATCTCCCTCATTCCCTACTACCTTAGCTATGTGTGGGTGGTGCAATTTTGGTGATTCTTTTTCTGCATGCTACATAGAGAAATTGCTAGACACATTAAATTCAACTATTGAAATACAAAATTTATAGGCTGAAGGTGATTGTCTTTAATCCCAGCACTCTGGAGCTAGAAGGAGGTGAATCTTTGAGTTCAAGGTCAATCTAGTCTACAGAAAGAGTTCCAGAATGACTAGGACCATGAAGGAAAAAAAAAAAAAAACTATTGCAATCTATCAATTAATTAATTAATCAATACAGTAAACAGATAATCAAAAAAGAAAATTTATATAAACATTTTAATATAATGTAAAATTGTAATTATAATTATATTATTTTATATATGTAAATATTTAAGTAGTTTTATGTAGTTGGTCTATTATAAGCAATCAAGCCACCAAACAAAAACAAGAACAAAAAAGTGAGCTTTTTCCAGGTCACAATTTATAGGGCCTTCAGTTGATAGCTACTGAGTTATAATGAGGTAAGACTTAGCAAAAAATCTTGTTTTAACTGCTGGGATTCTTCCAGGCAATTCTTTCTAGTGCTGAGCATGTATTATCTCCTTTATGTGCCTAACACTCCTGGCACAGTTATCACCTATGTCCTCAACTCAGCCCATGTCACAACAGTGACAGACAGAGAGTCAGAATTTCTCTAAGCATCACACCTCAATCCTAAAAATACAGGTTATCCTTAAAGCATGACTGAATAAATACATGTCTGCCTGTATAAAAGAGTGAATAATAAAGGAATGAAAGGGTGAATAAAAGTGTTATTAACACCATTGTGCAGTGTGTGTGCAAACACAATGCTAGTAGTTCATCAAGGAGCAGAAGGCCAATGCAAATTTGGGCTTCTAAGAATATTTGCACTTTTGGAGGATGAAGGCACAGATGCATTCTTTGCTGTAATTTTGCCTTTCTTGCAATTTATTATCATCCTCCTCTTACTCCTCCTTCTCCTCCTTCTCATTATTATTATTATTATTATTATTATTATTATTATTATTATTTTATTGTTATTATTATTAATTCCTCTTTTTTACACAAACTCTCTCTTTTTAAATTAATGCTCAGGATTTAGGATCCAATACACTTCAAGCTTCCCTTAACCTCACAATGTATTCAAGGATGCTTGAACTCCTGATCTTTCTGTCTCTATTTTCTGGGAGATATGGTTGCAGAAATGTTCCAGCTCCCATTGTATATGCAGGGCTGTGGATTAAAACACAATATATCCTAAATGCAGAGCAAGATTCCTAATATGTGAGCTACATCCTCAGGAAACTTTTTTATATAAGCTTTATGTTGAATCATCTAATGAAGCCCATGCTGGCCTTGGATTTACTATATTTTATAAATGACCTGCAATTTCTCAGTTCTGATTTAGATTTATCGACAGCACACAGCTTTTAAAAAATTACCTAAGAGGACTGTTTTTCTTTTCCATTGGAGACTTTTAAATAAATTTATGCAGAAATGAAAACGTGTAAGGTCCAGGTAACTAAAAATGCTAATTTACGCCTTGTGTATATGGTAATCATGAAGACTTTGGTCCAAAAATATCCACTGAGCTGTTTTCTTCCATGGATATCTGAGGCACCTTTCCCTTTACAGGCTCTTTTCTTCATAGTGATGTTCTTTATTTTTTTATGAATGATGTTCTCAATGTTATAAAAATCTAGAGATATATGATGTGATGTTATCATTCAGACTTTCTGATCATAGGATTGAACAGTGTTTTAAAGTTTAGGATTTTTCCTTATTTGAATTTTCCCCCAAGCATTGGGATTATTTTATTAAACCAAAGAACCTTCTATCACTTACTACAATTGTGTGTGTGTGTGTGTGTGTGTGTGTGTGTGTGTGTGTGTGTATGTGTGTGTGTGTGCTGAGTTCTGTATATATACCTGAATCATTAAAAAATACTTTTGTCATTGAATGAAGTCTCAGTAATCTGGAATTGGAACTTTGTACTTGTTATTTTATATTTCTTTAGTATGTGTCTATCAATTCTATGAATGCTAGTTACCTAGAAAAGAGATCTACAAAGCCATCTTTTCATCCACTCCTTGAGTACACAAAGTGTACAAATACCTGGTCTCTCCTGGTGTGGTTATACTATTCCCTCACTGAAAGCTAGAACACTTCTGAAAACAGTCCTGATTTAAGGAATTAAAAAATTTTCTAACATAAGAGTGACCGATCAATAGCTTCATGCCATTTCAAAAGCCTTTTTTAGCAGAGGAGAAAAAAGTAATTAAAAATGTAGTTAAGATTACTGCTGTAGTTCAATTATAAAATATCATATAGAGCCTCACATTCTTGAACACATAGTCCTCTGCTGATGGCACTGTTTGGGCAGGTTGTGGACTCTTATGGAGTGAGTCAAAGGGTATGAGACTTAAGGGGTTTTAGCTCTGTCTTATTTCCTCTTTTATTTTTTTCCTTAATTACTATTTATTAGACATTAAACCACAGGAAATGTTTATGTAGATCATGACATTTAACTATGAAATAACTCAGTGATATAGGGTACTGAATACTGTAGTTTTCCCAGTTGAGGAAAGAGAAAGTCAGAAAACCTAGTATCCATTTCAATTTGTAATTAGTGAGGAAGTAATTGACATGTAATTCTAGGATCTGTCTTGCTTCTCTCAAGATCTCTGCCTAGACTAAAGGAATTTTGTGTTCTGGTGCTGGTGGCTTCAGTTCCTATGCCTCATGTCCATATTTGTGTATTCAGTTTGCAACAAGGGAACTAAAACCAAGGAATAGTACCTAGGGAAATTGCCTTATTCCTTTTCCACTGAAATTCTTGTATGACTAATAAATTTTTGTAATTGAAATTTATGTTTTCCTAATCAGTGTTAAGGTCTGTTATTGGGTATATCTCAATCTAGCCTTGTCAGAAGATTCAGTTATGGTCAGTTTGCAAACTTCTGTATGGTATTTTCTGCTAAAGCAGGCATGAGGACAAACAGATGATTTGAGAGCAGTGTAGTTGGTCTAGTGGTGAAGGTATTCAGAAGACTTGAGCACAAAGATCAGGGACATTCACACCAATCTGGAAGAATAACAAGAAGTCAGCAAGGAAAGATATCAAGGACAGTGAGCTCAGCAGAACCAAGGTATAAACAAAAGGTGCACCGCGACCTAAAAATGTGAGAAAGGGTCAAGAACTTCCAAAAGTTCTGAACAGGGGGCTGGGAGAAGGACTCAGTGTGTGAAGTTCTTCTGTACAAGCATGAGGACCTGCTTTTGTTCAGATCCTGGGCTTATGTAGAGTTGAATATGGTCACAGCCAACAGCTGTAACCATAGCACTAGGGGACAGTGATAAGGGGTTCCCAGGACCTCGCTGGACAACTATTTTAGCTGTAGTGGTGAGGTTCAGTGAGGGACTCTGTCACAAAAAATGTGCTGCATACCCATAGTATAGATACCCTCAACTCTGGTCTGTATGTGTATGTAATAAGTAACTGAATAAATAAATAATAAAATAAATAATCAATAAAAAGCCAAGAAGGTGACCTTAAAAGACATCGTAAAGTCAAGGTTTGACTTCAGCATAGTCATTTACAGATGGGTGTCTTTTTGTACACATGTATATACCACACACAATAAAAATAAAATAAGATGATTAACAAGAACTCTAAGATATTATAACATGAAATACAATTATTTAAGGAGACTTGAGTCCCGAGAAGGCAGCTAAAGCAGAGCAGTGAGGCTGTAACATGCCTCACAAAGGGGATGGACCTGAGCAGAGCAGGTCCACATTCTACAAGACCCAATTTTCACAAAGTGGGTTAAGTACATGAGAAATAGGAGGTGATAGTTCCCATAAGCCTCATGGTCTCCAGACTATCAAGATAGCCAAAGACTTGTTAATAATTACTGAGTAGAAACTCTATAATGAAAATCTATAAAACGATAAAAAATTCTGCACTGAAAAAAATCTGGCATCATTTCCACTATCTGTCTGCTATGAATACAAAGACATTTGATGTAGATAGAATGAGATCAATTTCCGAGTTGCCTCTCATCCCTTCATTGCTGGTACTTCGTTTCTTGTTAATTATTATATTAGTGTTTTTATATCTCTGGCCATGATGTCTGTTTGCATATGATAGTTTAAGTTTAAGTTTTATTAGCAGTTTATAATTGATACAGACTTTTTAAAACCACTTGTTTTGCTTGAGTTGTGTGTATGTGTGTGTGTGTGCCTGTGACAGTTTAGATGGGCCCATGTAATTTTTTTGCACACATATTGTGTGTAGCAGCCTCACAGAGCCCAGAAAAACATGTTCCTTGTATCTGGGTTTTAGGTGTTTGTGAGCTGCCTGTTGTGGGTATTGGGCACTGAAATCCTTCTAATGATTAAGCTGTAATTGTTCTTAAAGATGAAGCCATCTCTCAAGTTCCAGTAATCACCTTTCTAGGAATGCCTGCTTTGGTTAAAATATCTTAGTGGACCATTCCAGTAGTTTCCAGCACCATTTTTTCATGGCTCACCCTATCTAATTGTGCTTTGCTGACAAGGATGCATCTAGAGCATCTCCCTCACCAATCCATGGTAAAACCTATGTAGACTCTTAAGGTAAGATGTGTCAACCAGGGCTTTAATTCTATTGACTAGATCACTAAATTTGTCTTTTACAGTTTTTCTACTTTTAGATATATTTAATTCTACTTTTCTAATATATCCTGAATTTTGTGTTTTATGACAATATTAGCCTAGAATCAATGAACATGGATAGAGGACTTAGGGAGACAAAGATCCTTCATTCTAGACTGAGAAGTTTTGTTTTAGTTCTCTAAGCTAGAAAATTAATTCAATTAATAATAAGTTTATATTGCTATGTAGTGTCAGCTCATCCTGAATTGGTGATGCTCCTGTCTACATATCAGGACACTGGGGTAACAGATATTCAATGTTATCTTAATACTGTTGAATGTGTGTCTAGTTTAGATATTGTTGTTTTTACTTATACATCACTCAACATTTATTGGGTGGATATCACAGGCACATAGAAGATAAAGGGATTGCCAAGGAGAATGCATGCAGATGGTTTGTTCTGAAAACAAAATCATATGATAGAATCATTCTGTCAACACTCTCTAATATCTCATTCTTCCTTACCCTTTCATGATATTTTGTGTTAACATTAGATTTAGTTTCCTGAGCAGGAGAAATTTATTAAGTTATTCTGACAAGGTTTCTTGGTCTGTAAGGTGTTATGACAAATGCCATTTTAAAAGTCCATAATCCATTTCAGGCTGTGTTTAAGATATTCCCATGAAAGAATTGATAATTGCTTGGCAACATCCTGAAGTATGCTCCCCTGGAAGTAAGCAATAGAGTCAAGAACCTAGGTGTGATGATTACTCTTGGCTGTCAATGATGGAACATGTTCCTGGGTGGTCTTGGGAGGGTCTTTATTAGAAAAAAATAACTGAGATGAGAGGATTCTCCAAGGGAGTGAGTGCCTCCTTCCCATGTATGAGGAAGTCTGGGAGAAATGCAATAATTCACACCTGCCTTCCTGAACTACCTGCCAGAGAGCACATCACTGTCTTTCCTGCTGCCGCTCCCCCTGACCTGAGAACCCAGTGTGTTTAGTCTTCAAACATTAACTGAATACCAGAGTCTCCAGAAATCTTCCTGGCCTTCAACACCAGACTGGGATTGCTAAGATATCAAGCCTTATGAATTCAGCAGCTATTGAGTTATCAGTTTCTTTAACATTCAGACAGTGATTGTTAGAGTGCCTAGAACATATAATGTAAAATCTAGTTATTCACTCTACTTTTTTCTGTGTGTTTCTCTGTGCATCCCTGTCTTTCTTTTTCTGCTTCTTTGTCTGTCTCTATTTCTGTCTCTGTCTCTCTGTCTCTCTGTCTCTCTGTCTCTCTGTCTCTCTGTCTCTCTGTCTCTCTCTCTCTCTCTCTCTCTCTCTCTCTCTCTCTCTCTCTGTGTGTGTGTGTGTGTGTGTGTGTGTGTGTATGTGTGTGTGTTTCGGTTTATGCACATTTGTTCATTCTATTGACTCATTCCTGCTACAGAACCTTAACAAATCAATGTAGTTGGGAAAGGCAACTAAAAACCCCTATCTATACTCTAGACATCTACTAGGAAAGGGTCTTTGCTTTGATTATTAGCTAGAAAAAGTATTAACTTTAGATCAATCTTTCCATCCACAGGAATGATTTTATCTCACTTCTGAGAGTTCTGTATTTATTTAAGAAGATAGAGCAAACACAGTATTATTATTGAACTTCACAGTAAGGGAGATGTGTCTATGAGCAACAAAAAAACACTCTGTTACAGGACATTCTCTCTGGTCAAAACCAACCCAATTACTTATAGCATTAGATTATGTTTATAGTTGCTGTGTGCTCCACTATGATTGAACACAAGTGTTTAACAAGAAAATTGTCCACATGTGCTAAATTAAGCACCGTTGATATTCTGCTAACAGACATTGAGGGTTGAGGAAAACTTGTGTGTGTGTTCACTTTTCTCCTTTTAGTCTGTCTCAACACTTTCAGGAGCCCTATTTATCACAGGAGAACTGTAACCTGTGCTGCAGGAAATTGGAGTTCTGTCAGAAGGATTTTTCATCAGTGCTATTCCATGTAATCAGCTTAGTTCTCATTGGCACCAAGGCCCCACATTGAGGACAAATTACAAAGTAAAGTAAGTAGCAGAGTGAAAAAAAAAGGAGCCCTGGTATATTTGAGTTCAGAGAAACACTGAACAGCATGAAACTATCAACTCATGTTAATGCTTGATTATTATAAAGATTTTAAATTAAGACTTATGTATAAAAATCTTATTTTTATAAGATCAGACCATATGGCTCAGGCATGCTAAGTAAGGGCTCTACAAGGAAGGTGTACTCTAGACCTTGGATCTTTATTTATTATTGTTATGTTTTACTTTATACTTTTTACTTAAATATGTCTGCATTTGTCTGTATGCTCTCCTGTGTGTGTTTGACAGATGTGTGCAAATGTCACCGGATGCTAAAAGAGAGGATAAAATCCCTTGGTACTAGAGTTACGGGTAGTTGTGAACTATATAACATGGGTGTGAGGAACAAGATTATGGTCCTCTAAAAGACTATCAAGTTCTCTCAACTGTTAAGCCAGCTCTTCAGCCTAAGTTATTTATTTTTAAATATCAATCTAGCTAATAGTATTTGTCATTGGGAATATACGTTTGAATATTAAGTATTATGATGACTTGAAGTTTGATTACCCTCAGAATTTACATTAAAATTCTTTGTCCCAAGTTTGTAGTAATAAGAGGTAGAGTCTTTCCTGAGAGATTATATCATGGGAGTGGGACATTCCTTATAAAATAGACCCCAGGTAGTCCTTACTCTCCAGTTTTTTTCACCATGTGAAGGACACAGTGAGAAGTCCTTCCTAGGGGACAAAAGGAGGTCCACACCCCAATTAGCATCTGTGAGTACTTAGATTCAGAATTCCCATGTCTTAGAACTGTCTGAAATAAGCTTGCTTTGTTCAGGGTCACTTTGTAGTGAGTCTTTGTGTTTACAACTAGCTATTAAAAAAAAGAAGAAGTAAAGAAAAGGAAAACAAAGTTCTATGAAGAGGATTGAGAGAGACTGATTTATATCCTATGACAAAAGCCTAGGAACTGGTTAACCTTATGCCCATTTATATGGTAGTGCTTCTGCACTGGGGCCATGGCTCTGCCTAGTCACATTTCCTGTTCCTTGATAACAGTGTATTGGATAAATGTTATCCTATGAAGTAGGTCTTACATCCAATATTTTGCCAGGCCAGTTGATCTGGAAGTGTTCACAACTGGGTAATATCGATGATTCCTTTTTTTTTTTTTAATTTTATTAGGGTACATTGCACCTTCCAGCACTAGCCAGCAAGCCTGAATTTCCTCGATCCGTACTTGCATTTTTTAATGTGGTAGGAATTGAGAATTATAATGTATTGAACAATAAGTTTTTACCAGCAAGCTGTGGAGGGTGATCAGTGTTTTCTAGTCACAGTAGGTCAGTTGCACTCATGATGTCATACTTACTGTGACAGCATGCACACAGTCTGTGTGAGCTCAGCAATGCTAACTACAATCATGAAGGAAGAAGGTGCTCATGACATCCCACCTTAGATAAAAAGGTACTGACAACGAGCAGGTGTATGGAGAATATGCAAAATAGTAACCTTTGGGTTTGAGCAATAAATGTTTTGTGTCTGTAATTCCTCTTTCATTTCAGAACATGCAAAATGGAAGAAAACACAGAAACTGAGAAGCCTGCAGTTTGGCCAGGTGGAAGATGCTTGGGAAATAAAGCTGGTAAATAGAGGTGTTTGCAACTCAATATTTCTCAGGATGAATTACACAGAACAGTGTTCATGGTGTATGGGATATCCAGCAGGGAACTTAGTACTTCTTAGTCATTGACATTATCTCTTTATATTAGAATATAACTGTGCAGTACAAACTGGAGAGGACCCAGTTCCCATTCTTAGTGCCTTCTGGAAAGGCAGGCATGCATGGTTGATTTGTAATGCCTGCCTGAGGAAGGTAAATCCTGAGAATTGAGAGCCAGAAGTCCACTTGATTTGCATCCACTTGCACATTCAAACACAGCGCCTTTGAAATTCTTAGAGGCACTCTGAGATTAAATATAAACCCCAATGATTTAGATCATTAGGTGTCAAATATACATGCACTATCCTATTTACTATTGGCTTCCTAACTAAAAATGTACATTGTTACGCTCAGAGCTGGGCAGAGGGAGACCTGATATTCAGTCTCCAGTCCTACAAAGAAAACACAGAAGTATAGCTGGAATTGTGCTACTCTTTGAGTTCTATTTTCTTAAACTCTTCTCCACTTTTTTCTTACCCTTCAACACTTACCACTAGATAGGAGAGAGAAAAAAAAAACAAAAGGATGCAGGGGAAAGGGGACACCTTATCACTGGACTATTTCCTGCTGATTAGGAGCGTGGACTTCCTTGGGAGAAAGTTTGATCTTTGCTATAAGGATGGTTAATTTCTTCTCCTTGTTTCTTCTTTCATCCAACTAAATAATGGACTGTGATTGACCATGGCCAACAGGAACCAATCAACACTCCACAAACCAACCTAAGTCTTAGGACCCTAGCATTTATATAACCTTTGAAATGTCCACAGAATTTCAAATGTCACACACATGTGGAAACTCTCTGCAGCTTGCAAAATTATACCCCTGCAAAAGCACAAGAAAATTATAGTCAGGCCTATATCTCACACCTGGCATTAAAATGGAAGCATATGGCTGTAATACTTCTGTGCTTTTAAAAAAGAAATCAAAATGTCAAATCTCACTACAGCAGGATGGTCTCACAAACGGTATAATGGTATAATGACTTGGCTATTGCAGAATTGTGAGGGATCAACACAGGAAATCCTCATTCTAGGTTCAGTGACAGACTCGGGCTTGAACATATAAGACAGAATGAATGTTTAGAAATGACTGTTTGGTTGGGGCCTCTAAACATCCTTCATGCAGATGCTTACTTAAACACAATAGGAACTCTTCTGGGACACTAGCACATGGAAATTCAAGTCTAAATAGATAGTAGAATAATTCACATATTATTGTAAATGTAGGTGTTATACTCTTCAGAATTGGGGGTTTCCCAGTAACATAGGGTACAGGTGAAACTGGAAAACATAACATGTATATATATATATATATATATATATATATATATATATATATATATATATATATATCCATGTGTAAATGCTTGTGTACATGCACATACAAAATGTTAGACACAAAATTGCCTCTTGAATCTCATCAATCTTTATATGGCTGCTGGGGTGTATTGCAATATAACAATTTGCAAGATATAGGTTATTTGAAAGAAACAAATCATATTAAATTTGGAAGTAACATAAAATAGAGAAACATAGGTCAAAGCCAAAGTTCTTGTCTATCAGTGATAACCATGGGTAAGATGGTGGACATGAATCAGCTGATCCTTCTCTTGTGTTGTATTAGTTAATTTATTTCAGCTTACATTATACCAGCATTCAGAAGAAATGAAGAAATTTATGCTAATATTTAATTCACTTTATACTTTATTTCATGTATTTAATGGATGAAAGAACATACAGTGGTGCTGCCCCCACTTCCTTTTTGGTTTCTACTGATGCAAAAAAGATACAGAGACCAAAGTACCTCATTAAAAAAAAACAAACAAAAAAACAAAAAAACCATTTAATTTAGAGACTCACAGTTTCAATGGGTTAGAGTGCATGAGCATTGTTGTGTGGAATTTGACAGCAAGAAGGCAATTATAATGTTGGAGCAGTAGTTAATGAGAACTTATATCTGATTCTCAGGCAGGATGGAAGGAGAGAGAAATAAGAGAGGGGGGAGGGGGGAGGGAGGGGTGTGAGAAAGGGAGAGGTAGAGGGAGAGGGAGAGAGAGAGAGAGAGAGAGAGAGAGAGAGAGAGAGAGAGAGAGAGAGAGAGAGAGAGAGAGAGGAGGGAGGAGGGAGGGAGGGGAGGGAGGTGGAGAGGGAAAAAGGGAGGCAAGTCCACAATTTTTATTCCATTTCAAACAGTTCCATCAGGTGATCAATTGGCAATGAAGTACTCAAATATCTGAAATATACAAGCCTAATCGGGGCATATTTACATTCAAGCCACTGTACCACATTGAGGGTGTATCTTTCCACTTCAGTCATTCCAGTTTAAAAACCTGTGTGAAGCTATGTCCGGAGGAAGTTCTCTTTGGTTATTCTATATGCCTTCAAGCTGTTAATTGATATTGCTCACTACAGCTATCATATAAAAATTCTGTTACCAAAATTCACATTGAAAACTGTGATTGAGGCTGAGGAGAGTAGATTTAAACAACCTGGTCCCTCAAAGCTCAGGATATGGATTCTTGGAATATTAGTACCAAATTAATTTCAGATGAGAGATACTAACTGTTGTTTCATTACTAATCTAACTTTAAAAAGATGTCTGCACCTTGCTATTCATGATATCCTCAGACTGGCTTCTCTATGTTTTATATAAGTCATGGATTACTTAGATAATGTTGTCATCCCAGTGGAGACTTTAATATCACAAAATCCCTTTGTGTTTATCTCTAAATTGGCTCCCATATCAATACCACTTCTCTCTTTTCCTAGTAGAAACTGTGCCCTATCTATAACCTACTCTGACAGAATCAGGATTAGGTAATTGCAAGGAGTACATAATATTTGAAGAGAAAAATAGATCCTTTAGTCATATCTCTTTTAATACAGTAGAATGATCATTCCTCAATGCTTTCTCAGTAGGTGACCTCTCTTTCAGATGGACATTTAGAGACTTACAAATTCTAGATGTCAAGCTGTTCTTTTCTATCCTTTTATTTGGGGAGGGGGTAGGGGTGTATTAGTGATTGAGAAAAGAACAAAGGAATAGGCTGTGAGTAAGTTCTTAGGAAAATCTCTTCTGCCTATACTGAAATTGTTCATCTCTTATTAACCTGATTGTTGGAAATGTGCTTATTTGGCCAGTGGCAAAATTATGACAACTTTAAAGTTCCTACTTTTTGTCCTTGTTCATATTATGTAAAAATTTTCCTGTTGGCAGATTTTCTTATCCCCTTAAGCTTCCAGGAGGTCAACTCACCCTGTCAAGACTTGAAAAAGAACACACTGTTGTTCTAGAATAAGATGGGCCCTGTTCTCTCTGAAGATATTCAGGATAATGAGATGCTTAGAACCATTCCCTCTTCTGCTCTTCCTGGGTCATGCGCACAAGCCAGAAAATTAGACAAATACATAAAGACATATATCATAGACAGTTTTCCATTTGCACACATGTATACAATGACTTTTGTATGCTTTTAGGGGATGATCGGAACCACCTAAACACAGAAGACAAATACTTAACAGTCTAACTGGAGTTGGTGTAATGGCTATGGTTAATATTGCTGGCAATTATCAACACTGATTTCTATGTAAGTACCCACATGACCCAGACATGGACTTCCACATTCCTGAAATCCCAATGCCATGGAGAATCTATTGAGATAAGGGAATTGGTGGGTTTCCTGTTTGTCTGTCTGGATGAAAGGATGAAAAATATGAGCACCAGGTTCAGTGAAAGATGCTGCCTCAAAGGAATAAAGTGGAGTGTGGTAGCAAAATATATCTGATGTATTCTTTTGTCCTCTGAGTATATGTTTATACACACACACACACACACACACACACACACACACACACACACAAACACACACACACACACACAGAGTCACATGTAGTATTACTCTGCTTTGAAAGACAGTGTCTTTTAGTGTTAAGGATCTACTGATCTGAATGTAGGTATGATTTCTGGAACCACCAAAAATATCAATTATGTAATCACTAGGTCAATAAAGTTACAAAACTTCTAACTTTCTTCGACAAGCTTGCAAGCCAGTAGAGAGAGGGTGTAAAGAGATGGGTTTCTAACAATATCAGTTTATTCCACTGTATTCTTGTGATGCCTAATCTCCTCTGTCAGCTTGATTGTGTTTGAATTGACCATGGAAACAAACATTTGGACATGTTCATGAAGATTTTGAAATTGGGTTGGGAACTGGGAAGGCAGAGATTAAATATAGTCATGACCATATCTACACTGAATTAAAAGGACAAAGTCATTTGAATACTAGCATTCATCTCTTCTTTTTTCTCTCCCACTGGAATATGACCAGCTAGCACACATTCCTGTCACCATGCTATTACTTTTATTACTGAGTCCTTCAACTGTGAGACCAAATCAACCTTTTCTTCCTTACATTGCTTTTCTCAAATATTTTTGTAAAGATTTTTTATTTGCTCTTTTTTATGTCCACAAGTGTTTTGCATGAATGTATGTATGTGCACCATGTCTCTGGCTAGTACCTTTGGAAATCAGAAGAAGGTACCATACTCCATAGAACTGGAGTTACCAATGATTGTGATCACCTTTTGACTTCTCTGAAAGAGCAGTGAGTGCCCTTTGCTGGGTGATTGCTGCAGTCCGTTTTGTCAAGTATTCCATCATTGCATGAAGATCAATAGTTAATGTAACACAGAGACTTATAATGTTAGTCATAGGATGGTCCCAGTGTTGGTAACTGACCGCAAAGAAAGGTGACTATTGATAATATTTGCTAACAAGTTGTGCTTTATTAATGATAATTATGATATAAGATAATTATAAACATTACATTACGCTATACCCTAGCACTACTGACTAGCCTGACTTAATTGGAAAGTGTTTAAAGACATATACATTTTTTTAAAAGGCTTGGAGATTCTTATGGCTTGTAAGTTGTTTCTGGGGTGTTCAGAGCTTACATTCTGTCCTACATGTACTTTATGCTTATGGTAACTAGTGGGATTTCAATGCATACTATCAAACCTTTACAAGAATTAAGTACTGACAAAATATATTCATTTAGAGTTATGCCAAAATGCCTTTAAAATTTGTATATGTATCTCTCTTATCAAAATAAAGTTGTAAGAGACAGGAAAAAAAGGCTTGGAGATGATGAGACTTCTGGTAGGAAAAGAGCCATGACATAGTCAGAACATTTATATGTTGCTTTTCTAAAAACTGAGTCCTACTTTATAACTGTCACTCAAAAATTTTTGTGGAGTAGTGCAATTTTCTCTAATCAACCAGGAATGACATTTGAAATCTGTTAGCAACTCAGACACAAGCTGGGGTGCAGAACATTTCTCTGGTTAGTGATGCATCATCAGTGTTAAATTTAAAGAAAACCACGTAATAGCTGTGTGAACTTAAGCGCTTTCTTTTATGCTCCCTAAACTTACTTCTTCACTTACAGAGTAGACAGAGTTAATCACATTGTTTTGAAGCATTTTAGCTTCAAATATTATACTGTCATAAAATATTTGATGTATTTATGTGCCTGTTCATGTGACTGTGTATGCTTACATACAAGTTTTGTGTTCTAGTGCACATATGTGGGTGTTCTGAATGCCATACATGTGGACACCAAAGGACAACATTGGCTGTTAACACAAGGAATTTTTAGCATTTTATTTAACTTGCATAATCTTTTAATGGAAAGAAAAATAAATGTTAATAAGAGAAAACACACCCTTAGGGGAATAAAGGTGTAATTTTGCAGGTTTCAGCTTTGGGGGTTGTTTGTTGTTTGTGTTTACAGATGTTTAGTATGTTTGTGTGTCTGTGCATCATGCTCATGCCATGTCTTCAGCAGACAGAAGAGAGCAGAAGATTTTAGGTACTGAGTTATGATACATGTAAGGCTTTGTGTGAGTTCTGGGAATCAAGTCCAGTTCCTATGCATGAATAGCTTGCATTTTTAACCGTTGAATAATTGTTCTAAACCTATAATTTTGGAGTTTAGAGGAAGGCCATGATAATTAAGCTAGAGGAGAGAGACCAAAACTATCCTGTGGGAGAGACAATGTGTGTTGACTGAGGTAAGAGCCATACTCCACACTGCCTTCAATTGAGGACAAGCACCACATGCAATTTTTCAGGTATCCTTGAACAAGAGTACAAGAGTAGCAGTTCATATGCATCAATGGAAGATGTGTTACATAAAAAGGTAAAGTGAGAAAAAGAGAGATACTGATTGGTAGATAAAATAGCTCTTTTGAGATGCTAATTTGATGAACATTATTTCTTCAATATTGTTTTGTATTTTGTGGTTCTATAATTCTAAACATATAAATATATTTACTTTTTCATATTTATGTGCTAAGGTGTGAGTATATGTATAGTGTTATTTAGGGGTATGTGTGTGTGTGTGTGTGTGTGTGTGTGTCTGTCTGTCTGTCTGTCTGTCTATGTGTTTGTGTGTCCCTGCATATGCTTGCATGTGGGGGCCAGAAGTCAACCTTAGGCACCATTCACTATATCTATCTATCTATCTATCTATCTATCTATCTATCTATCTATCTATCCATCTATCTATCTATCTATATTTTTATTTTTATTATTTTGGGCCAAGCTTTCTTACTGGACTGGAAATTGTATAGTATGTTGCTTTATGGCTGTTTATAAAGCCCCTGGAGTCTATTTCAGTCCTAAGAGCTTCAGTTACAGATGTATTTCATCATACTCTGCTTTTCTTTTCATTTCCTCATGTGGATCATCCATTTTTCTATTGTTGCTTTGTTGTTTTTTTTTTCAGCTGATCTCAGCCCACTGTATCTTCTCTGTGGCTGATACATTTGTGCCCTCTGCATGCTAAGAACCAACCAGTTGCATTATCTTCTATGCATCATATTCTATATCTCTAACTTTAACAAATGAAATAGAAATGTGAAAACATTTTTATGGAAAACTTAAGATGAATAATATATGTAAAATGAAAAACAAGAAACAAGATTGACATAGGCAGGGCAGCTAAATATCCATAAGCAACTGCAGAAGAGTCATGACAAAGAGGCAAATTACTATGTTGAGATCAGAGGTGAGATCTGCTAGTGTTAGAATTATTTTTGGGTATGCTATGGAAAGGAGATATTGTAAGGGAAATATCTCTGAGGTCATATTTAAAACTTAAGAAGCCGAGTAAAATGAAATTGTTAAGCACCTACAGTGCTGTGGCAGTAAAAATGCACATTAGTGATGTTGGCATCCACTGCTGTATTTGACACCAAAGACCTTGGCCAACCATGTGGTCTCTGATATTTGAGCCTGCCTTTTGTTTAAACTGAATGTCTGGTAGAGGAAAGGAAAATCTTCTATTCACATTTAAAGGACAAATTAAAGACTGTGGTTAAGATTTAATTTATTTTAAAATTGAAGAGGAAATGTGAGGAGATAGGCAATCAACACTAAGGTCTTTATACACCTGATCTCTGAGCTGCCAAATGAGCTGGGAAATGTCAACTTCAAAGATCAGGTACCTGGCCTTTTGAGACAAATAACTATCACATCTCTAAAGCTCATAATATCATACTAGCTTTGCCTCAGACAGTTTTCTTGCATATTATGAAGGGTTTTATAAACACATGGCAGGAGATGCTTTCCTTGCATAATAATTTATATGATATATGGCAGCAAGTGTCCTTTCATTAACACTCTGACCAGATAATTTGAGAAAGCATTTAAAAGCTGAGCCTCCCAGAGCCCAGAAAACCTGAAAATATTTAACATTGGCCATCACTGTTCTGAGCCAAGACACACTGACTCCATAACACAAGGAGCTCACATCATCTACATGGTCTCTTAGTTCTCCACAAGCAGAGGAGAAGAGGGGCAGAGATCCATATTCTTACACATATCAATTTCAACATGTAATGTTACAAAAATATGTCTTTAGAATTCTTAAATAAGTACATTTTATGCAATTTATTATTCAAAATCACAGATTGGTGGCCAACACCATTGTCACCACATTCACTAGAATGGTGGAAACGGTGCCAGTGTGAATAAATCAATTATTCCTTCAGTTTGCCATCCAAAGGCTCTTAATATGATAGAGGTGTTGCAAGCACACATCTTTTGATTTTCACCTACCATGACATAACGCAGAAAAAGGTGTGAGCTTGTTTTTCCACCTTTGGCTATGTTGACTTGAAGGTGAGAACACCATTGTGCAGTGGTCTATGTTGTCCTATAAGATGTTACCTTCAACATATCTGGGAGCTAGGTGCTCACTAGATGCAAGCAGCATGTCCCCAACTGTGACAAGCAAAGATGACTTTGGGAAAGGCAAAATTTTAATTTACTGAGAAGTTTCTATGTTGTGTTGTTTGGAAGACTAAGTACTTTATGTTTCCCATCAGCATGATACACAGTTTCTTTCTATCCACATCCTCACTAGCATTTGCTATTTATGTTCTTGATGACAGTCATTCAGACTGGAGTGAGACAGAATCTCAATGCAATTTTGATTTGCATCTTTTAACTGGCAATGTAGTTGAGCATTTCATTTTCACATGTCTCTTCACCTTCTGAGAAATGTCTCCTTATTTGCCCGAAGATTGACTGTGTTGTTTGAGCTTCTGTATGATTAAAGTTGTACAATAGGTGGATATTCACAAGTCAACCTCTTAGAGGGACATTCCCATAGTATTAATGATAGCATTGTGCAAAATAAGAAAATACTAGAACCAACCTCATGTTCTAAAATTCAGTAAGTGATAGTCATGAATGAATGGTAGAAATTTTCTGACTCATAAAGATAAATAAAGTGATGCCATTTGCAAAAACAATAATAACTCACATGGAGACAATCACATTCAATGTATTAAGTTAGTTTCAGAAAAACAAGCATCTTTCATTTTTGGCTTCTAGATATATAAAGCCACACATCTATAGATGACATAAAATTAGGTTAAACTTTTTAAAGAGACAAAGGGGCTTAATGGAATGGAAAAAAAGAAAGGGAGAGTAAGGGGCAATAGGGAGTGGGAAGATGCACTCAAACACCAAAACATAAATACTTAAGAAGCAAATCAATTCAACAAGTGTTTCTAAACATTACCTTATGCTTTCAAGAGTAATATTATTTTTAGTTAATAGTGCTTCCTCTACTATTTCTACAGAGTTAAGTATCTGTAAAAAGAGAAACACAATATTGAAACTGTGTCTGTTTTTGCTGTTTTAGAACATGGACCCAACCACATGTGAGAGGTAAGCTCTTGTTTTTTTTTTTTTTTTTTTTAATTGGATGGCTCTCATGGCCATCATATTTATAGCATTTTAATTTTCATGCACAAAATGACTTCATTTTTCTATGAAGTCACAAACACTTAGCAAAATTCTCCTATGAATTCAAGTTAGATTTACCTAGAAAAAAATATTTATCCGAAAAACATAGTACTCTTTACCCCCAAGTAATGTTTCAACAAGAGTGAAAACATTAATAGAACTAGTTATACATTGTCCTCTTGAATTAATTTGATTTTACATAGTCAAATGTTTCTTGGATAAACTATAGTAATATTTTTACATTACTTATTACCTTGGAGACAGAGCCTCTCTGTATATTTAATAATATGTTATTTATAATGTTAAGTATTTTATCAAACCATTAACATCTAAGGTATATTTTCTAAGGGGCTAGATGACCTTAGAGACTTTGTTGTTAACAAAAAAAAAGTCTGTGTGCTTATCTGTATGTAAGTGTTTTCCCTGGTCACATAACCAAAAGAGTTGCAATCCTGTTACTTTTACTGAAATGTTATACTGAAATGTATCAGTTTGCTATAAATTTGAACTCTGATCTAATAATATACTATAATTCTGCTCACAGAATTAATGCAAAGATGATTTAAAGATTAATAAAAATTTTATCTCAAAGATTTAAATCTTTGAATTAATTTAAATTTACTCTAATATATAAAAATATGTCTACATAAAACATGATATACTATGATGGCTTACATATCAAATGTGATGGCAGGGAAAAGCACTTCCCACTCAAGCCTGATGACCACAGTTTAGCCCATATCAACTGTGTAAAAGGCAAGATTTGATGGAACATACCTGTAATTCTAGTGTTCCAAGAGATGTGGGGCTGCAAATAGAAAATTTATTTAGAGATTTGTGGTCTGGTACCTTGAAATATGCAGTGCAATGGGAAAAAGAGCATGGAACCCCCTACCTCAGAAAAAAGGGAAGATACAGAAGCTTCCCAAAGGTTGTTTTATGGTCCCCTCGATATTTTCTTACACAAACATAAAATGACTAGTGGAATCTGGAGAAGTTGTTGAGCTTTTAGAAGCAGTTCTTTGTTGGAAGAAATGTCCTTGCAGTTTTATGGTTTGATTTTATTTTCTGTATGTTATTTATTTCCTATATTGTAGAAAGTGAGGAGGAGAAGGGTCCCAGCCATGCTTCTTCCACCATGAAAATATCTTTTGCCACAACTTCTGGGTCAATTTTATGGGATGATACCCTGAGGAAAGTTTTACCATCTTTAACATGCTTCTAATAGGCATTTTATCAGCACAACAAAGTACTATTAAGTACTTCTTTTTAAAAAATTGTTATTTCATTTGTGTGCATATGTCCACATACCAGTGTGTGTGTGTGTGTGTGTGTGTGTATGTGTGTGTGTGTGTTTGTATGTGTGTGTATATGTGTGTGTGTTTTAGGTCAGAGAACAATTTGCAAGAGTAGGTTTTCTCTTTCTACAGAGTGAATTTCAGGGATGGAATTCAGGTTGCAAGGATGGCAGAAATTGCTTTTACTGCTGAGACCACAAGTATACATTTTTAAATCAAAGACATGAATACAGCTTTATGCACATACACACACACACACACAAACACACACACACACACACACTGATGCACACAGATATACATAGGCATACACACAAACTCACATGACATGTACACAAACAGATAATGTAACACACACACACACATGCACACACACACAGACAAACAGAGAAAGAGACATAAACAGAAAGAGACAGAGAGACAGATAGAGAGAAGGAGGAGTGATGCACATACTGGTATACATAGGCATACACACAAACACATGTACACAGACCACACACATGTACACAAACAGATACATACAATACACACACACACACACACACACACAGAGCAATTACCATATAGCGCTGAAACATGTTATCCAAGACTGTGAAAAACATATCTGAATCATTAACCAACGGGAAACATTGAGTGCTTGTATTTACTGTATTGGAGTTGTTTTATAGTTTAGTGGTTTAAAAAATTACCCTAAAAAACAGAACAGACAAGGTACTAATTGGCCGAGGCTAGTCTGCTTTTTATATATTTAAGTCTTTCCAACTCTTGGTCTAATTACTAAGATGTTAAGCTATGTATAATCAAAGCTCACATTGTGTGCTAGTTAGAAAATTGTTCACCAAGAAAGAATTAATAAAAATCACTCCAGTAAATCACAGTGCAAGGCATGGTTTTACAATGCCATCTTGAAACAGCAGTCACAGTGGCACATGACTCTACACCATCATTTCTACTAGAAAAAGTTCTATTTCAAAAAATAAAGGATATTAATTTCATCAAAACTCTAATTTTAAATTTTTTTTACCTGGATAGGTAAATATTCAGAAAGAAGAACCTGAGTCAATATTGACTTTGGGGGATAATAAACCCTAACAGTCACAAGAAGAAATGGTTTATTTTATCTATATTAGCTCATTAGTCATCCAGCATAACCAAATTAATGAGCTGCAGGTTTATCTAAGGAACTTGTCTAACAAAAATGAAATAGAGAGAAGTTGAATAAGATACCTATGTCCATGTCTGTTCTCTGCATATTAATGTAAACATATGAACACAAAACTCCATCTATATACCTGTATACATAAATGTAGGGTAAAAGCACATACCCCACACACATATCTCACTATCTTCACAAAATTGTATGGCATGCCTATGTTCATATATGTATCATGTTAATTTTTGAAATAACTTATTAAACATTACATACTATACTAAATTGTCGTAATAAGTAATACTAGATTTTGATAAAAATGTAAAATAAGCCATTTGGAGTTTCCTAAAATGAGGAGTGAAGACATTGAAGATTTGAGTGTACAGATGTTCTGAAAAACTATTGCTTAGAGCAAGCACTAAGGATATGATTAAAATTACCACTTGGATCAGAATCAATGACCAAAACCAAATCCATATTTGCAGCAATTGTTTTAATATATGTTTGTCACTTCTTCCAATGATATTTGTCAGTAGTTAGCCACACTGAGGCAATCTTGTTGATGGTGGTCCAAAGCTCATTTCTTTTTTTTTTTTTTTTTTTTTTTTGCATTTTTCACCATTTACTCTTGTTATCAAAAATAGTTCAACTCTTCTTGCAAAACAAAAACAAAATCGTATATACTGGACACATACATCACATTTTTCTTCCTATGGCTTCAGCCCACCCCCGCCCCACCAAAAGAGACCAAAAAGTTTTTTTGGTATTTTTTTTGTTTTTTTTTGTTTGTTTGTTTTTTTAAAAAGCCCAATGACAACAACAAAACAACTACCTGACCACATCCACAGAAAATGACACCAGGATAAACTACAAAACAGGAGGTGTCATCTGCTCTGTGTCCAAAGGAAGTTCCAATTTCTACTGCATTCACCATCTAGTGAGATCTGATGTGTTGGAGTTGTTTTGATTTGGCACACAGCATGTTCAATGATGGTTACTCGCCTCATAAAGATATGGAGAAGAATCCAAAGCTCATTTCTTACCCAATGTAAAGAGACATGAAATAGTGAGGGGTGCCTCATAGGACTAGGATGTGTGCTGGCTGTCTTGGATAGAGTTCTACTCTAGTTGTCTGTACTTAAGTTGTACCATGGAGTTATTTGCCATTCACTGTGCTATACATGAACAATTTAATCATAGCTAACATGAGATTGCTTATTTTAAGGAGGTTCCAAAGGGATTCCTGGAATGTAGGTGAATAATTCAAGGGATGTTACAAGATAATTCCTTCACATAAAAATAGCTTCTGACTCTAAACTAAGAAGGAGAACAAGGAAAGGAGGCATGTATTTTTGACAAGCTGTGCTTTTACAGATCAGTAAATGCCAATATGATGACACTTAATATAATATAAATAGCAGCAGTAGAATATAAGATTTCCTGTGGTTTAAAAATAAAAGTAGGAACTTCTGTTCTAGATATCTAAAGTATACAATATTTTATGGCTAGCTACAGGATCATAATACATAGTTAAGGATGCCAGAATTTGTTGCAGTTTGGCAACCTAAAATAATGAGAAATGTTTGAGTCAATATGCTGAATATTTTGATATGATCAGAATAAAATGTATACAGTGTATCAATATATTATACTATACCACATAAATATATTTATAACTATTATGTGCTAGTAACAGAAGAAAATGGTTCCTACTTATTTAATATGGTTTCAGACAGATTATATGCAAAAGCTTAACAGGCACTAATGGAACACTACAAGCAGATGGAGTGTTGTGCTTCTAGTGACTTTCTGTTCCACCTGAGCCAGTAAATAACTGTCTGAATAATGGAAGCTTTTAAAATATGATTATGGGAAGTCGTGCCCATTTTCTTCAAAGCAACACTTTATAAATTAAGTGCTGAAATTTTATATAAAATTTCCTCTGGAAAACATGAATATGATGTTTTTGAAAAATGTTTCGGTATTTATAGCATTACCCTGCTCAATTATATTTTAAGAGTGGAACAAAATATTTATTGATGTCTTTGTGGTTAACAGTCAGAATAATTCAAGACCTTCCTTGTCCTTAAGAATTTATAGAAGAATTGAGGTGCTGGTCCAAGGAAAAAGACATTGAACATTGAAAATGTATTTTTAGAATCCCCAAAGCCTAGGAAACCATGACCAAAAGAGTCAAGGCAGAATTTGAAAAATAAGCTGAAGAAGGCCAAGCTCATGAAACCTTGAAATTAAAGCAAAGAATGTATTGGTCTAACTCCCCACTAAGCTGATGATGATAGCAAGCTGCTATAAGGGCCATTTCTCAGTTCCAAATGAATGTTCTTCGGCCATCAGACAGGGTCCTTCACTGCACTTGACCAAGGATGAAGAACAGTGACACTAGATAGAGCTTTATAATTTTACTCTCCCATGTACCAGCTATTCATCAGCAGATGAACACTTTTCTATTCCATGGCATGAGTTTTGAGCAGTGTGGTATTATTAGGAGAGAAGGCTTTATATGAGTGTATGGATATTGAAACTAAAGAGTTTCCAGTGCTTTCTGTTAAACTCAATCCATGTAGCTCATTTATCAGTATGCTTGTTTTGTTTGTGAATGTATACATCTATCTATCTACTTATCTATCTATCCTTCATATATATATATATATAATAGCTAGCTGCTGATAGAGTCATTTCTCATTACCAAATGAATGTTCTGTGGCCATCAGACATCTCTCTCTCTCTCTCTCTCTCTCTCTCTCTCTCTCTCTCTCTCTCTCTCTCTCTATCTGTGTGTGTGTGTGTGTGTGTGTGTGTGTGTGTGTGTGTGCATAAAACCAGCATACTTGCATGGACCATGTGTATCCTACAGCACTGGAAACTGCTTAGTTAGTTAGACTATTTGTCTATGAAACAAAATACCTGAAACCTATGTTCGTAGATTATTTTCTTATGGTTGTAATTTAAACCTGACAAAAGCAACCTGAGGAAATGAACTTTTTTGAGACAATAGTTCCATGTCACAGTCCACCACAGTGGACAGACATGCCGATAGTGAGGCAGCTGGTCACATGTAGTTCTTTGTGAGGAAGCAGAGCTGTGATGGCTGATGTCTATTCCCTTTTTACTTTTCACTCACACCAGAAATCAGTGCATGAGAAGATAGCAGGCATTTGTACTGAGTCTTCCATCCTCATTTAACATAGTATAAATAATCCTTTATAAGCATGACTAGAAAGTTGTTTTCATAGTGATTATAAATGTCATCAAGTTATTAATCAGAAATAACTTCATCACATGTGGAAAGAAGGCCCAATAGGACAAGGTACAATGCTACTTTGGCAGGTTGGTCCTAGAGCTAAATAGTTGATAGAAATATTAAATCAATGGTTAAGGCAAATTTTATGAGTGTATACTCTACATAAAGGTGTTATCCCTTAGAGAATTTTGGAGGGACACGTTTTAAGGTTAGACTAAGTTGTTAAAAATAGTAGTGGTGGCAGATTCTATGGGTCTGGACATCAAAATCATTCCATAACAGTAGTTGGAGAGAGCTAGCTTTGAAAATATGAACAACCTCAGAAGTTTGTTTTTTTTTATTGTATTATAAAGCAGTGAATATTTTTTAAAAAATTTTCTTACAACTTTAGTTTGCAAAGAGAGATACATGTATAGATTTTAAAAAGCTTTTCTTCATAAAAATATATGAATATATTTTGTTAGTACTTTATTTTTTTAAGATTTGATAGTATGCATTGAGATCTTACTAGTTACCAAAAGTATAAAGTATATGTAAAACAAAACATAACATGGAAATAGTCCAAGATATCTTGGTGTGTATTGTGTAGACGGAATGACTTTTAAATACCAAAAATTGCCACAAGGCTATCTTCTTAGCTCTTTAGTTATTAATGATTTAAGGTCTAGGTGTACCCCAATCTTAGTGCATGCTATACACTTGTTGTAGTTGTTGTTTTCCCATGGACTGAGGCTTCTACATTTTGCCCTTCCTTTTATTAAACTTCATATGATCTGTGACTTGTTTCTTGGGTATTCAGAGCTCTCTGGGGCTGGTATCCAATTATTAGTGACTGTATATTATGTCTGTTATTATGTGACTGGGTTACCTCACTCAGGATGATATTCTCTTGATAAATCCATTTTCTTAAAAAATTCAAAAAGTCATTGTTTCTAATAGCTCAGTAGTACTCCATTGTGTAAATATACCACAATTTTTGTATCCATTCATCTACTAAAGGACATCTGGGTTCTTTAGAGCTGGCTATTATAAATAGGGCTGCTATGAATATGTCTTTGCTGTATGTTGGAGCTTCTCTAGTGTATAGGCCTAGAACTGGAATAAGTGGGTCTTCAGGTAGGACTATGTCCAATTTTCTGAGAAACTCCCAGACTAATTTCCACAGTGGTTGTATCAGCTTACAACCACACCAAGAGTGGAGGAGTGTTTCCCTTTCTCCGCATATCAGCACCATTTTAGCTGTTATCCTTAATGCAACAGTTGACTAAGTAAAAATGTACATAACATTTAAAGTAATGGAAAGTAGATTGTACAGAATATGATGATGGTTCAGTTTCCTACATTGCTAAGCTAGAAAATCCACAATGCTGAGGTCAAATTCTGCCTTCTGTATAACTGTAATAAGAAACAAATTGAACCTTCACCAAGTGCCAAAGCTAGGATGGGAGGCATTTTCAAATTATTACAATGACACATTGGTTAGTTCTCTCTCTCTCTCTCTCTCTCTCTCTCTCTCTCTCTCTCTCTCTCTCTCTCTCTCTCTCATGATCGACTACTACAATCTGCTGCCATAGTGCTTCTAATTGTGTCTAAATGTTGGAAAGGCCTACAAAATAAGACTTACTAATTTTTAGCAGTTGCTTCTTAAGAAGAAAGAGCTCACCCTTGTGAACTCCAGTCCAGGCTACCCCAAAAGCTCAGTGTGAGGGAAGCCAATGGAAAGGAAGATCTGTGCTCTTCCCCCAGATGACTGGAGTGAAAGCACCATGACAGAGAGGTGGGGTCAGAGATTTTTATGAGATATGGCACCTCCTCAAACTCCATTTATATCTACTGCAATGCTGGTTAGTTTCACCATTTTGATGAATAGAGTCTTTTTAGTTCCTATCATTGATTGTCTATAATCTGTATCATAGACATCAGTACAAGTGGATATTAAAAAATGAAGCAAAATTTTGTTCTCAGACAAAGAGACAGACACTGTACTTCTCTCTAATATAGTTATCTTGGAAGGCACATCTAGAGACAAAGGCAAAAAAAAAAAATAAGTTCGTGTCCTGTTGCTTACAGTACTTTTCTTTGGTTTAAGGAATTCACTTGGACATCAATATTAATTAAATATTCAGAAAAAATTTTGTAAGCAAGGATAAATCTGGAACTGAATGCAAATGTGCCTGAGTTTTAGGGTAAAATTTCTAAAGACTATGCACTTCATACGTCACTGGCTGTTGTGCTGTTCAAATTTCTACTGCTCTCCTGAGATTCTGTTTCTCTAGATGTGGCATTTGAATAATAAATCTGTAAAAGGATTGATTATCCACAAATACAAAAGTCACTCCATAAATGGTAAATGAGCCAAGTAGAGTATGGGAAGAAGAATGGGAAGAGAGAGCATGGCGAGAACAGCAAAGAAAGGAGCAAAGAAGACAAGGAGAGAGAACAGTACAGCGAGAGGACAGCTGAGGGCAGGAAGTGATGAAATTAAACCAGAAGAAAGGAAAAGCCTTTATATACTGAGGAACAACACAATGGAGACAGTCACCAAATCTGCAGAGAGCAGAGTTAATTCAGATATCTCGAACATGCCTAAGTCCTTCCTGCTTTGCCCTGCTCAGAACAGTTCCTTCCCAACCTTTCTAATATTTATTATTGCCACCTGGGCAGTCTGTCCGCTCAGCAGTCAAGTATTCTGTACAGATACTTCTCTGTAGTTTCTCTCTAATGGACTCTGAATGGCTAATGTCTATGAATTGGAAGGTATTCCCCATTACAGATGTGGGGAATTAGTGAAATTGTAGAGTTATTTAGAGACAGATGGGTGGAGGTAATGGAATTAGATAGATATCCCAAAGTATCCTGTAAATAGTTGATCTGTGTCAAGCTATACTCAGACACAACTTGCTTAGAAGCATCATATTTGATGACTGTCTACAAAGTATAGCAAATCAGAGTTGAAATCCAGCAGGTAATCAAGTCCTCTATACCCCTTATACAGCAATGATCTCAGAGAACAACATCCATAACGTGCAAGATACATGACATCACAGAAATAGAAGGACTATATCCAAGCAACGGCAAATGATGTTTAGAAGGAATGAAGGAGAAAAAGAAAGAACTGAAGATGCATTCAGGCATAGTTGCTGAAGATTGCTTAATACTGCTCCCTCTACAAATTAATTTATTTCTTAGTGTGTTTATATTATATATATATATATATATATATATATATATATATATATATATATATATATATATATATATATATATATGCATGATGGCTGTGTGTGTGCCTGTATGTGATATTTGTGTATGTTTATTAAATGTGTGAAATTTATGGATATGTACATATTTGTATATATTAATGTGTGAGGAGAGGTTTTACACATTTTTGATGTATGTGTGGATGTTAGAGGCCTTAAGAACACTGTGCTTACAGACGTATAATACATCTGGCATTTTGTCAGGCTGTAGGTTCAAACTAAAGCCCTCACTTTTATAAACAAGCACTTTCATCATTGAGCCCCAGAAAGGTCCTTATACTTTTATGGAGTTTGGTCTGTATTCCAAAGGGTTTTCTGCTCCAAAGATAAATTGTTTAAAAATGATATGCACACAAGTATGTTCTGTCATTTCCATTGCTGGTGTCACCATAAAGAGCTCGATAAATTCAGCTAATTTAGTAACCATAGTTAACACCTACGAAGAATATGCACAAAGGCAAGTAGGCAGTAGACAGATATTGGGACTTATGAATTAAGATCAATTACCAATGATAATGCCTCAACCTGAACCATCCAACTCTAGAAATTTTTCTTCCACATAGAAGACATTAAAGGGAATTAGGATGCCTTATCCATCTCCACTTGTTAGAACTGGAATCCATGATATTGAGTTTTAATTATACATTACTTAATGATGAGTTTTCCTTTTGCTGACACAAATCAGTATAATTTATAGACAAGAAGATTTCATCAGAGTGATGGATACAGGCAGTGTGGTGATATGATGTCATGTTTGTAGAAAATGTACTCTATTCAGAAATGAACCCACTGAATTTCCAGAAAAAAATTAATTTCAGAGCACTGAATTCTTCTGAGCATATATTGCTCTCATTTATTGCAAACAATGGAACTATTTACAGAGTTCATTTTAGCTGCAAATCTGCTTCTGTATGCATAGTCTATCATAGGTTCATGTGCCTTGACTTTACTTGGTCATTATTCCCTTTGAAGTACTGTGTGAGCTTAACTTCCAAATGTCCATTTTTGGTTACTTATTAGGAGTTAACTGGGCTGCTGTAATTATCTCATCTAGTTTTCTTAACATCATTTAGTTTTATTTCAATTGAAGTCTCATTATTCATTAAAAAGACAACAGAAAGAGGTTTTGTGAAGACAGCATAGGAGGTAAAGATCTTAACACGAAAGCTTTGAATTTGGCCCTTAGAACTCACAAACAAATTCATGTATAGCATTCGGCAGGTGGCTTACTCTGTAAAACTGCTAACCACACAAGCATGCTAAACAGAATTAGATACATGAAGTCCACATAAAGATGAAATGAGTGAATCACAAAGTTGTTTATAACGTGTACACCAGGCAAGCAAAACACACACAAACACACATTCACAGACACCCCCCCACACACACACAAGAGAGAGAGAGAGAGAGAGAGAGAGAGAGAGAGAGAGAGAGAGAGAGAGAGAGAGAGAGAGAGAGAGAGAGAGAGAGAGAGAGAGAGAGACCATATTACAATTGTATATCTGCATGTAGAGACATGAATGTGTGATCCCAGCTTAGGAGGATGCCTAGGACTAGGCTAATGCTTACCTAGACTAACTGGTAAGCAATGGATCAATGAGAGACTCTGTCTCAAGGAAGGTATATAATGGTCTTAAAGATAACACACAGTCTGATCTTCAGTATTGTACATATGTGCATGCACACACATCACATACACAGAATTTAAAAGATGGGAATTTAATATCTTACTGCTATAATTTGACTGTAAGTTCCTATTACCCAAATAATGTTCACAACTTTCTTTAACTTTATTTTTAAGAATCATAATACCCTCTTTTGGGATCTTTAGGCATCAGGCATGTGGAATAGTGCCCAAAGATATGTGTATATGTATACGCAAGCATAAAGTAGGCTTAAAGTTAATGATGTTTTAAAAATCAAATCCTTTCAATGAAACTGCATCTTCTCAATTTTTATAGTAACCCACTTCTTTACTTTCTCCTTCATCCTTATATCAATCCACAGTGTGGCCCTCTTTAGTCTGCTGAGTTTGGTCAAGCCTCAGCACCGATTTTGCATTCCTCAAGAGTGCATTTGGATGCTCAGGGCAATGAAAGATGCTCATTCTCTGTCATTGTACCCATGCTTACCTGTTTCGTAACATGAACACTGATATGAATAGAGTTATTTTCCTGGTTGCCAACCTTTTAACCAATCCTGGAGTTCATGTAGTGTATCTTAACATTTAATCTTCACTTCTTTAACTACATAGGAAACTAGACTTCGAGAAAGAAACTCCATACTTAAAATTAAGTTAATTGGCAAGTTCTTCAAATGAGAAATATACTGACCTTGGACATTTCCTCATTTCTGTTCATATCTAAGAGGATGACATAAGTGTCTCAAAATATTTTATAAAATTAATAAAGTGGATTTGCCATTAAACAAAAATCTTTTTTATAACTCAGCCTTAAATTCAGTTGAATGGAATCCAAATTCTCCTGTATATTAAACCTAAGTCAATGAACAATTATTTGTTGCAATGGGTTTACATATATCTTTCAAATTATAGAGGAAGCTTTCATTAACATTGCATAAACAAAATTAGGGGTTGCAGGAAAAGGATATTAGTAAGAATGGAAGTTGGTGGTAGAAATCTCTGGGAGTAGTTAGGGATCTGAAACTGGGGAAGGTGCAGGGTGGCTATGGGGGTGTCTCTATCTGAGATTTCTACCAGTGGAAAATATAGAGACTGAAGTGGCCACCTTGTGTAGCCAGTCACAACTTCCAGGAGAGGGAGGGTCACGTCAATACACCCACAAAAACCCTCAAACCCAATTTTGTCTTGTTTACAATATGTGCAGTGATGAAGATGAATTAGACACTAAGGGAACACCCAACCAATGACTACTGCAACTTGAAACCCAACACACACCGAAAAGCCAATTCCTAACACTATTAATGATACTCCATCATGCTTGCAGACAAGAAAGTCAACATAATTGTCTGATGAGAGGAATCATCTTGCAGTAGATGGAAACAGATGCAGAGACCCATGGATAATCACCAAACAGTGCTCAGGGTGTCTTATGTGAGAGTAGGAATAGAATTGAGTTATACAGCGGAATCAAAGACTCTGAATGAAGTTCTACAGAGTTTACTGATCTGGTTCCATGGAAATCCACAGAAATAAAACCACCAAACAAAGGTGGGTAATGTACCCCTACAGATTTGTAGCAGGTAAAAAGCTTGGTCTTCATGTAGGTCCTTTAACAATTGAACTGGGGGCTGTCTAATATTATGTCCCCTGTCTTCACTCTAGCTGGACTTCCTGCTTGGGCCTCAGTGGAAGATGATATGTTTTGTTATGCATGGACTAGATTTCTCAGTGTACACTTGAAGAGAAGGAAAGGGAGTACTACTATTCTAACTATACTAAATATACTAACTAGGGGGAGGGAATTTTAAGGCAGAGACTGGAAAAAGAAGAGAATTGGGGTTTGCAATCTTGTAAAAAGAAATTTAATCAAATGAACTCAAATGTTTAGTAAAGTCTGGTGGCTAAAGATGATGCCCTTAGTATATAACTGTTTTCTTAGTGCCCAAGTTAGGTCTGCTCTGAAACAAATCCAGAGAACTAGGCAGGAGGAGAGCCATGCTGCATTTCCCATACCCTATAAGACAGTCTGAATCTTTGTTTCTTATTATAAACAACTTCTATTTGAAATTTCCACAGCAGTGACAAGTAGTAGTTTTTAAAAATAATAACACAAAGCAAACATGTCTTAAATGCAAGTTTCTGCCAATACAGAGTAGAAAAATCTTAGTTTGAGATAGAAAAATCTTGCTAGAAATCATTAGATCATTCCATAAGTCATCTGCTTCTTCAGTATTTTTGGTATTGGATACAGTAATTCAAACTAAATATGACAAAGAGAAAATATATCTTTGTTGGAGTAACAAGTATTACAGAAAGTGCTATAAAAATAAAATAAATAGAGACAACCTAACCTACACAGAAAATCCAAAACTATATTGTATGTACTCTGTGACATACATATAGGCAGTATATCTTGATGTTTACAATCTCCATTATCCCCTTCTATTACCCCAAATATCCCAGTACATGCCCAGAGAGCGGGTGCTGGGGGAGGGAGGGAAACTGTGTATTTGGCAAAGGGAAAATGGTACTATAGGCCAATTCGTAAGCAGCACATACAAATAAATCCAAGAGACATGAGATAGTGTGGTTTTTTTTGTAAAATGTAGACCTCTATAATTGTTTTGGAGAGACACTGGTGGTGAGATTTGAATTATTATACAAACCCAGATCAAGGCTTGCACCATGTCACTTCTGATGAGGTTTTCTATGGTCTCAGCAAAACCATTTTCTGAAATTGGCAGATTATTGGAACAGAATGCCAACAAAAGTGTCCTTTCTGGTATTATCCTGTACTTATACACAGCAGAATATTCTAAATTTCTAATCAATATTTTTTCATTCCTTATTAAGCATTTAATGATAAATTCTAAATGGAAAGTAAATTGTCAACCCAGGTACAAGCCACGATATAAAGTTGCTTTTCTTTGAAATGTGATATTTATAGTCATGCTTTAAGTCTTGGTCTCAATGCTTTTGTTATTTTCTTTTTTTTCAGGTGTGACTCAGGAGTTGGATTTGTGGGAATCAGCGATCTCTTCTCCAAGGGTAAGTTGTGAGACTGATATTAGAGAACCCTGGCCAAATTTCTGCAGCTGCTACACAAACTACATAGTGGCCTACACTGAAAATACTTCCTTACAAAGACATTTGTGTTTAAAAGTTGACCTAGGTTTGGATATGGAATGTTCTTATTTCTTGAATTAGTGATCTGTGAGAAATGGTAAATTTCTTCTCATCTGAAATTAATACTTATGATCTTGATCACTTAATCAATCTTGCTGAGATGTCTTGTAAATTTTAGGTGTGTGTAAGAGGGACATATACTGCATACTAACTAGTAAAAACTAAAATTTCATTAAATTCTTACTATGATGATATTTATCTTCCAATTGATTTCAAACACATGGGAATGAATAATTAGTAAGTAGCATATCTGGCTAACAATAAGAAACCATTACAAGTAAGGATCATTTCATACTTAAACCCAGGCCTTCATTCAACAAAACCAAGGTTATTGAGGAAAGTAACTTTTACAGGGTTACTAGGTAACCATGACAACAGTTAAATGGATGAAATGGTTTCTTTTGGAAGTAAAAAAGAGTCATCATTATTTCCAAAATAGTACAATGCTACTTTTCAAAGTTGTAAACCACCATTTTCTTCTGCCTTACTAGGTAACAACACCCACTCCTGATCTCTATATCTGTGGTGAGTAATCATTACGCACAGGTCATATCTTTTCACAGTCTGGGTTATCAACTGAAAGACCTTGAATTAGAAACTACAGAATTTAGAGATGCTTCAAATCATATCACTATATGATCCATCAATACAAGAAAGTAAAGTAATTCACTAAAGGAAACTAAGGCCAGTTGAAGAGATGGGCAGAGAAAAAAAATGCTACAGTTGGGAAGGCGGCCATTTCTTAGTAGCCGAACATAGGTTAGGGCAGAGCTGCTCCAGTAGATATTAATCTCCTCTCTGGTCTGCACCTTTCCTGTGAAATGTATGCTCTAGTTCTTCATTTATATTTTATAGTTACAGATTGATATGGGGCTTACGTGAAAGAAATATAAAGTGATTTCATACCAATCATTAAAAGTCAAAATGAGCTAGTTTATAGTAGAGAAAGAGTTTAGACTCTGACAACTGGCCAGTACAGGGGTCCCTCACTTCTGGAAGCTGTAGATGCTACAGAATAAACCGTACAGCCATTCTACTGCTCAACAAGAACAGTGCACCCTTTGCTCATTACACTCTTCCATTGCATTAACAGTCTCCAGATAATTCAAGTTCTGATATCTCTTTACTGTTATGATCAACTTCTCATGGATCCTGTGAAATTCAGCATGGGAAAAGAATCGAAAATGTGGAGTTTTATATTCTTATCACAATAACATGTCTCTGGGACTCTAATACTGAGTAGGAATAAACTTCAAAGAGATAAAGAATGTTAAGAAGTTATTTCAGAAAATTGAAGCTATTTCAAAATGTAAAATTAACTCATGTACTATGTCTCTTTAAAAATAAAATTAGCAATATTTCTGTGTGTATCAATGCAGTCTGCCTGGTTTTTGAACACCTTACTCTGACATGATAAAATTTTAACTTGTATAATTTTAGATAAATCCCCTTAATAAGATTTTTAGCTTCTATTCAGTTTGGAGAAGACAAATATGTCAATTCCTCACTACAGTTCACTGGCAGGCTGGAAAGGAAAATAATTAAATATGTATTTGACCTCTTGTCTGAGACTTCATTGGGACTAAAACATCTTAAATGCTGACTTCTGGCCTCATTTAATCAAACTCCCAAGTCATTCCTTACTTAGTTTCTTGTGTCAAACGAGTTGAATATATAATACTTCTATGACCTACATCTATATTCAAAATTAAATTCCTTTAAAGATATAACCAGTGGAAATATTGTTGCTGTTTACTATCCTGAATATCTGAAATTGTGATATTTTCAGAGGTTCTTATTACTCATAGATAATTGCATTCTCACCATAGACTTTTAATCTCTGTATTATGGCTAGAATTATTTTAGCCTGTGTTTGTTTTTATTGTGCTTACTTAGAAACTTATAACATTTAGAATTGGGTAAGCATTCATTTATCTCTGTGGAGATAAATGTTTATATTTGAGAGCAGAGAATAAAAATTTATTTTATAAGAAACCCCACAGTCATAAACACCTTTAACTGTCTGCCCATCATTGAATAACCTGGACATAAAATCTGTCTTTAAGGTTGCCATTACGAATGACATGGGCAACTCCTTTAAACATAGGGAAACCAAACTTAAACAACTATTCTCACAAATCAAAATAAAAGGAAAATCTTGGAAAGGTAATTTCTTACTAATCAAATTATGTATAGGAATGGGAGCTGTTTGTACATTCATAGCAAATCTAATACTACACTTGATGAGTAAAACTTGTGCATAGCAGACAAGAGAAACTGGAAGATGTCATGATTGCTTGAGGAGGGTTGTTACCTTATAGGCTCTGAAGAACACTAGTATGCATTGATTTTAGAATCAGTGCCTGCTGGAAGCCTATTATTTACTGAATATATACAATTTTATGGTAAAATGAACAGACACTGTTGTTCCTGAGGAAACAGCCTCTAGAAAACTTTATAAGCAGCACTCACTAAATTTCTACTTGCTTGGAAAGGTAACTGAGACATGGGTAATTCTCGAGTTCCTTATCACCACTTTTTAAATGCCTCAACTTCTGTGTAACTGCTGTGGCTCTGGTAGGCTGATGTCTTAACACCACTTAGTTTTATGTAAATTATTAAAATATATTGACCATAGTTAAATTAATTTACTGAAAATATGGCTCCAAGAAGGAATTTTCAAGTACCTCATGTCATGAGCTCCTTCTGTACCATGTACTCATTTGGTCAGTATTCCTCGCTCTCAACTTTTAGATTTTCAAAGTATTCATTTATTTATTTTTTCTTCAGATAATGAAATGTACTAAGAAAAAAGCACAGTTCAGAGCCACACCTTTGAATCAATTGGAAAACACTGACCTCTAGTGTTCCAGAAGTTAGAGAAAATAGCTCATTAGTGAAGCTCACTTCCTACCTAAGGCTCTTAGGGCTTTCTTCAGTGCACTGTGGGAATACTCTCAGTGAGAAGGGGAGAGGATAAAAAGAAAAGGAAAACTGAAAAGAAGGGGAAAAAGGCAGAAGAGAAAATTCGATTTACCCAATTTAAACTTGCCCCTATATAGCCTTTAAACAATTTACTAGATACTCCAACCTTATGGAGAGAATAGCCACTTTTGCCCTTCTATATAACATAAACTTTAAGAAAATATTGCAAATATGAATTGTGAGCTTTCCAATCTTTGAATCACAGAAACACTGATTGTATTTTGAACATCCATCGACCTGTGTTTCTTCTTGAAAGCAAATTCTGAGACAAGATACTGGAAGGATTAAGCAATACAGCAGAAAAAAAATTCTGTAGTATGTCACCATACCTTTAAATTGATAATGATAATACTAATTACAAAAGTAAAGTGCAATTGTTTTAATCTGAATAGTATTTATGAGGTTCGGCTTAGGAATAGAAGATGGGGAAACAAACTCAGAAACTTGAGGGACAGTGGTAAGCCATCCTTGCAAACAGTGCAGATGGCTTAATTGCATCCTTTCTCATTTAGGAGTTCCCAGAGAAGAAAAAAAAAAACTCCCCTTCCTCTGCCTAGAGAAGCAGCTGAGCAATTGAAATTGAACCATTCACAGCTTTAGTGAATTATTCAAGTTTGACAAACTGGATTCCCTAAATAAATAGTGCAGGTGTCAGATTTCAGGGAATCAAGAATTTTTGCCTATTAAATTAAGTGTTCTATGCTTGCTAAGGTGGAAATGTGGGTAACAAACTACATACTCATTCCTTCACTGGCACCAGGATCTTGAGGGTGGAGTGTGTAGTTTTTAAAGTACTCCCTCCTACAATAGGGCAGCCATTGATTTCCTGGGGCAATTAATTTTGGGTTACAATTCTTACACCCCCCAACTCCTAAACCCTTTATATGGTACACATTGGTTACAAAATGCTCCCAGCTAAAACCTTATGCCTACAAAAATAGAGAGCTTGGTGCTTATGGTGGAAGTTAGGATAGAGGTGTTCTAGGTACATTTCAAATTGGTAGGTGCTGCAGTCTGCTGTTTTCAATTTGCCCGGTGGCTCTGCCTCTAGAGGCTTGTTCCTGGCCCGTGCATTCCTAGCTGAGATTAAGAACTATGAATATAGCAGCGAGTTAAGGGAACTTTGTGATTTCAAAGAAGGGCAGGCAATCCAGCAGAGCAAGCTCATTAGAGTACTGCTAACTTTTGGGGTGCTTGGAATAGTCCAGGCACACTGGTTACGGTTTTCACCCTGATTTTTTTTTCTTTTTTTTTAAACCCAAAGCATATGCAGTCTGACAGCGGATAGTTATTCTGACCTGCATCTTATCCCACCTCACCCTCCCGCCACCAGCTGCAAGTACTCACAGTTTGTTGCTGTAAATCCTAAATGCCACAAGGCAGAGAGCACCAAAGTCAAAACGCTGTTCAGTCTTGGTACAGAATCCATCTCCCCCAGAGTGAACGATCTCTTCCAATAGAATCCCGAAATTCTCAGGCACTAGCGTTGGCTTTTCTCTCTTTTCCTTTTTCTTTATTTCAGTGTTCCCTCTCCTCCGCAGAGCCTGATTCCCTCCCACCCTCTTGAACCCCTATTCTTTCCCCACAGCAAGGCTTCCTCTGAAATGCGGGCTGCGGTCGAGGTTTACAGTTCCTGCAATGCTCCTTTCTGTGCTGGTCTTCCTCGTCTGCCTCTTCTTCCTCCGGTTTCTCTTTCTTAAAGGATCTGATCTTGGAACCAGCTTTGCCAAATAGCAGAAAGCACCTTGTTCGAGAGTGAGAGCTGGATTCAGCACCGAGTGGAGGACAGCTCCCTATAGGAGCCTAGTGCGCAGCACCGCCTCCGGCGGAGCCCGCCCCGCACTGGCCCGCGAAAGTGGTCTGGGCGGGTCCTTGGTTGCTAGGCTGTCCCAAGCAGGGGCGGTTGCTTCGTCCACTTATCCCCCCTCTCTCTCCCACCTTCATCTCTCTCCCTTCCTCCGTCCCACCCTTCCTCCTCTCCCCCTCCTTTCTCTCCCTCTTTTCTATCCATGCATCCCAGCATGTCTAACTACTTACCTCTTCTCTTTCACTTCCTTCCAAATTACAGGCATTTAAACCAGGTTTTCAAAGAATGCCCGAAGGTGTTGAAAGACAGCAGCCTTAGTAGAAAGGCTTTTCTCATCGAAAACTTGGCAATGACCTAACCTGATGAGCAATGCCTTTTTCTTCGCTTCTTAAGGAAGAGTCAAAGAAAGCTTAAATTGTGTAATTTAATTTCCCCTGCAGGGTGGGATGATTGACCTGCACGATTTTCTAATTGGGATTTCTGGGTTAGCCATTTAGGGTTATGACAGCTCCCCGATTATCTGATCTTCCACATCTGCATCTCTCCTTGGTTGTTGCTGGTAAATTGGGTTTACAAGTTCTGCTGGGTGATTGGTGCGGTGGATTCCAAATGAAACAAGGTGGTTCTCTGGCATAAGAGAGAAATGTCTAAAAACAAATTTAAAATGCAGAGGCTGGGGGATGAGTATAGACAAGGGTGTGTGGGGGTCAGGTTTGAACCCAGAGTTTTCTCTTAAAAGCTTTACATCTAAAATAGAAAAGTTTTGATTTCTTCCTCGGGCTTTCCATTAGAGGTCTTGGTTCTTTAGCTTCTAGTATACATTTGGGAACAAGCTTGCTTTTCCATAGATCAACTTATTTTGTGTTTAGCAGAAACTGCCAAAAATCTGTCAAACAAAACAATGAATCAGTAATGCTGTCTTTTATGTGAAGTTTAAAACCAAGTTAGAGTCTACAGACTCTTTTCACAGTAAAGTTTATGCCTTTTCTTTCTTTCTTTTCATTCATTCTTTCTTTCTTTCTTTCTTTCTTTCTTTCTTTCTTTCTTTCTTTCTTTCTTTCTTTCTCTCCCTCCCTTTCTCTTTTTTTCCCTAATCTGTAGCATTAGTGAGCGCGCAGATTTATTTTAAACCACTGATTTCTGACAACTTTTGGTCTCAGCTCCTAGCTCTGCAGCTTCTGAACACTGGATGAGTTTCAAGCAGCCTTTGCATAAATCCTGACCTTAACCTTGTAGTTTTGGAACTCCGGCTCCTATTGCTGGAATACTGAATGACAGTTCAGTGAAAATTGAAACAGCTGACCATTATTGTACTAAAGAAAGAATGATGAAATTCCTATGAGCTGAAGCAAACATCCTTCTGTGTTTACTTTAACTGAAAACAGTTATGTCAGCAAATTTCTGGTTCACAGAAAACTCAACATAGGTGTTGAGGTATAACAATACATGGTATCTTTGACACCCAAAATAGCAATGATGGAGAATATACCCTTTTCTGTCCTATTTGGAGGAGGTTATAGCCAGAAAGGTGGTAAATCTCTTTGCTTTGGGTAGTTTTATCCTACAGTTTTTTACCAGAGATGCTACCATCCCAGTCCATGGTCACTGAGAGTTTCAAATTGAATGTTCCTCTTGTGGCTAGCTTAATCACACTTGAAAGATCTTGAATATATGTATCTATGACCCTTGTTCATTTTGTATGTTCTAAGTATATGCAATAGTTAGATTTTTATATTTCTCAAGATTATTGAAATTTTATTTATATGTATGTGTGTATATGTGCCTGCAGGGATGTTATTGTACTACACTGCATTTCGTACCAACAAAGGCTAAAAAAGGATGTCGGATCCCCTGGAACTGGAGTTACAAATGATTGTGAACTTCCTGTTGTGAGAAGTAAACTCCTATGTTTAATGAAACAGCAAGTGCTCTTAACAACTGAGCTTCCTGTCCAGTCTCAATTTGGGTAGTTTTAAAGGAATAAAATATAAAATATTTCAGACCTAATTCAAAAGCATTTGAAGTTTTGTTTTAAAACTTTTGTGCTAGTTCATTAATGTAAAAAAGAATGTTGATTTTTATGTATTATCCTGATACATGAATTTTATGAGTTTTATTGCCATTTATGTTCTTAAATATTGCATTGCATTATTTTGATTTACATTTGATTACATTTCATCAATTTAGAGATGGTGAGGTTGGGAATAGAATACATTGGTGACATGCTAATCTAGGATGCAGGAAGGTTTGGTTTTAATGCTAGTACTAAAAGTTGAGGGTGGTTGTTGGGCCTGATGCTTCATGTTCATAATGCAATCACTGGGGAGATGGAGGAAACAGTACCAGAATTTCAAGGAAAGAGGACCAGAAGTCCAAGGTTATCATAGGCAACAAATGAGTTCCAGGTCAGGAAGAGTACTTGAGTACCCACTCTCCACTATATATCTGACTTTTTATCATTTTTATTTGTCTGTCTATCTATCCATCCATCCATCTATCTATCTATCTATCTATCTATCTATCTATCTATCTATCTATCTATCTATCTATATATATATATATTTACTTATGTACCTATTATCTCCACAATATATATAGAAATTGTATTAAACTATTTCATTTTCTTTTTTAACTATTTAATAATCATTATTGAAATCTACTATCTTGATACATGAATCTCCCTTTGTTTCCTTTTATATAGAGTTACATTTTATAAATATGCCAATGTAAACTCATTAGTGGTCCTGTTTAAGGTCTTGGTTATTTCCATTTTTCTCTCCTCAGTTTAAACTATTTATTTTTTAGCAACCAGGTATTTTTTTTATATTTAGTAGTGAAAATTCTGCATTCTTAAGAATGTTTTTCTTTAGCGTTCTTCATCTCTCTTGTATTATGTATTAAGATGGCAATCATTCATGTTTCTTCCTTCTCTAAAAGTGTATGTGATTTCCTATGTAAGAGCATCCTGGCTTTTTTTGCTGCTGTTTAGAAGAAAATAATGATAACTAAGAATAAAGGCCAGTGCTCCTCAGTAGTATCACAGCTTTTATGTACGTCCAAAACAGTTTGAGTAAAATATTTTTAAAATGAGAGATGTAACAATTATGCCTATTCTAGAAGAATCTCTTAACATGGACCATCAGGTCTAGAGAAATGTGCTTGTTTCACATGTTCAGACAATTAAGAAACATGTCACTATGGAGTCCGGAGTTTTGATTTATCTTCAAGTTGTTAGTAAATACTATCACTTTCTGTTTTAGGTGCCCATATGCAGGAAGCATTTATAGTATAAAAATATACCTAATTTACAACACTGTTTACAGTTGTAGTCTTTATTTTTTTTTTAACTCGAGCACAGCTGTTCTAGAACAACGTTGAGCTTTAACCAGCAGACATTTGTCTAAGACTTGCCAATGTTTCTGCAAACTTATTATGCCTCTGAATGTAGTGGGGCAAGCAGCTGCTTCTCACAGAGAGTAGTATAAACATTGCCATCTTCTGAGGTTTTTTTTTTTTTTTTTTTGTTTTGTTTTTTGTTTTTTGTTTTTTTTTTTTTTGGCCAACAAAAGTTTGTAGGAACAGCAGAATATTAATAACTATTAAAACTGTTTTTAGCCAGATTATTATGGCCCTATTTAAATTTTTTCTTTCATTAAGGATTTTAGTCTAATTGATGCAGGTGCCATATGATAGAAAGAGGCTTAATAATTTTATATTTCTTGCTACACAGAATAACTGATACCTGTAAAACACTCTGAGTTTTAAGAGGCTTGCGGCTTTGACATAGTCAGTGGATGCTTAGCATTCATGAAGAAGGAGGAAAAAAATAAACAATGAACGCTTCTAATGTCTATAGTTTACAATATTCATTTGGAAATCTTCTCAAAGCAAAACCTTATTCAAATTCAAATAAAAAGGAATGGGTTTAATATAGGTTTTATATAGTGCATGTCAGCTTGAGTACTTGAGTTCAATTCACAGGAAAAAAGTTTGGTGTTGTTTGGTATATCTGTAACAGTCAACGTGGAGAGAGGTTGGTCTCCAGCAGTTGTTGGCTAGCCATTCTAACAAAGCAGTGGATTTTGTATTTAGGTGAAAGACTGACTTAGAAGGTAAATAATGATATTAGAATACACCTAATGTTAAATAATGTCCTCAATAAGCACATTTACACATGACAACATACATGTACATGAACATGTATACACATTGTGGATGAATACCTGTAAATTATATATTCACAAACTCTCATATACTATACATTCATACCCACAAAAAGAAGAGACAAAAGAAGTAAAATAAATTGTATTGTATATGACTTTTTTTTTTTTCATTTTTTCTGGGACACTACTGTTTCACCCATAATCGAATAAGGAAAAAGAATCATTAATTGCACAGTCTTTGCTGTTGAGTACTTAGAAAGTGGTTCACTTACTAATTTCACAATATTATTAGACACATCCCTGGGAGATATGTTTGGTCTTTGTCATTTTTGATGACATTATAATATATGTCACAAATAATATGTTAAATAGTATAAAAAATAAAGACTTCTACTCATAGACTACTGACCAATGATAACCCCTCGATACTGATTTTTCTATACTTTTGAAGTCCTATATGATAAATTATCTATAATTTAAATGCCATAGTATACAGGAACATAACTTATATGTTTTAGCAAACTTAATATGCCTCTGAATGTAGTGGGACATTTTTTTTTGAAAACTACTATTTTTGACAATTTTTACTTCACATGTCATGGTGTGTTTTATTGACTGAAGGACAATTCCTTTTACCATGATACTCTTTCAGGGTTTTTTGTTTATTTGGTTGGTTGTTAGGCTGGTTGGTTACATTTTTTTGTAAAATATTGATGCAGTAGAATCACATTGTGTTTTCCAGTAAGTTTTTTTTTCTTTGTAGTTTGATTTTCTTGTTTTACATTTTGTGTTCCTCCTTGTAGTCAATGGCTAGTAACAGGGCAAAGCAAATGGAAGACATCGCTGGGCTGGCACACCTGAAACTGACTTCAGAACATTGGACAGAGACATATTCAAGGTTAAGATAACAGCAGCTATTATCATAAAACTCTGTGCAAGTGTATCACATTACAAGTGCTGCTGGAGATTTTAAGTTGACAAGGATTACTTCCTCTGAGAATAGACAGCCACAGGTGGAGTAATGAATCAATTCTTTGTCTCCTTGTGGTAAAGCATTGTTCATATCAGGCCAAGTCAAATGTATATTTGCCTTAACAGGGAGTTGAGTCTTATAATATAAGCAGAAATATCTTTTTTTTCCCAGAGCAGTAGACTTAGGACATATAATATGCAAATTTATTAGAGCAAGCATGCTTCCCCTGTATGTACTATAAGAGGGTCTGGACTGAGTTAATTTTTACAGGAGTGTTATCCTTCCAAATTGTTTGTGTAATTACTTTTGTGTAGGCCCACAGAGGTCACACTCTAATTTTTATTAGATATCAATGGTAATTTGGTCCAGTCTTTAAGATTTCAGTCCCCTCCACAATCAGTTTTCTGATTGTAAACAGTTTATAACTTCTCTGATTGTCCAACAGGCTGAGAAATAAATCCTGAGTAGATTAAGACTATTCCAACTGCTGCAGGCTCCTGTAAGAGTGGTTATCTGGTGCTTGTTGTATAGTCAGGATCTGATAAGTAAAACTCAAGGAAAGAATCGATTTCTTTATTAAGATAAACAGCGAAGTGTGGGAATAAAAAGCTAATTGTTCCTGAAGTTTCCTCACATCAGTGATAAAATCTCATGAGAACAGGAATTAATAGTAAGAGATACTGTCCATTTGGTGTGTGGTTGCAGAGGCTAGGAGCCTCTGATGGACTTTTTTTATCACTCTCTGCCCATTTAGAAAATATTTATATTTAGTTTTTTAATTGATTTATGTTTCTTTTTTGACATATACCACACATATATGTGGGTACGTAAAGGGTGCAGACAGAAAGTCAGATCGCTTGAAGCTAGAGTTGCAGGCTACTGTATGTTGTCCAAGGTTGTGGCTAGTCATGAACTCACATTCTCTGAAAGAGTGACAAGTGTTCATAACTGCTGACCCATTTGTTCTGCCACTTTATCTTACTGCTTTTGAAACAGGGTCTCTCAATAAACATAAAGCAGTCATGGTGTATTTGGCAATCCTAGTGGCCAACAATCTAAGAACGTTCTTTATGTCTGTGAATGACCTGAGCAGCCTCAGCTTTTCATATCCACTTAGCTGTTTCAGAGCTATGTCTTGATGTTAAGGTAAAGCAGTCTTTGAAAAGAACTCAGTCTTCATAGACACGTAGAAAGTGATTTATCCCCAGCTCCTTCAGTTTGAGATCATCTTGGATGTAGAGATAGCATATCTCTTTGAATCTAACTATCAAAGATTTTGATAGGTCAACTGGCCAAAAAAAAAAAAAAAAAAAAAAAAAGACACAGGGATCTACTTGCATTTGTCTCCTCTAAGATAGGATTAGTGGTTCATACTGCCATACCAGCCTTTAATATTAATCTTTTGTCCTGTTTTGTTCTGAACTTGATCTCTGGCTTGTACCACATGTAAATGCAGGTGCCTGAACACATGCAGAAGCAGAGCAAGAGAGCAAGTCTGTCTCCTCCCACCAAAGGCTCACAGATATGGGGAAGGAAGGAAAGGGTAAAGGAGAGTGGTGCAGGTGCATGCATGCTGTGTATTCAGGGGAAATCAGAGTTCAGATTTCAGAAGGTTCTGTTCTTCCACATTGTTGAGGCAGAGTCTCTCTTGTTCCTTCTGTCCTGTTGCAATGTGTAATCCAGCTTGGCTAACAGGAACGGTTCCTCTTTTCTTGCCACAGACTGTTGGAGATTCACACTCTCTGACTCTTTGACATGAAATCTGAAGATTGAATGCAGACCATCATGTTTGTATCAAGTGATTATTCTGCTTACACTCACTGAATCATTTCAGCAACCCAGATCCAAATTTTGAAGCATACATTTAAATTTGTCACAGGAGTGTTATTGTTCAAACGAATCTCTGACAGTTGAACACTACAGCTTGCATATGTGAATTTGAATTATAGTAAGCTGTGTTTACATTTCAAAACATTGTGATTTTCAGTCCTTTAAAAACAAAATGTTCTAGAATGGTTTCCGTTTTCTGAGCATGTGTATTAATTATTACTGAGATTTCGTTCTGAGTTTTTAACTGTGGCTCAGTATCACTGGGACTTATATCTTAGACTTTTTTGTGATATAGGTATAATTTACATTACAAACTTAAATACACATTTTCAGTGTGTGTAATAATTCGTGTGTGTGTTCTGGTGTATAGCTCTATGCATGTGGGTTCATGATAAGGGTGGGTTTTGGCATCAGCTGTTTTCTTCATTCTTTCTCTGCCTTATTTGTTGGAATAGTTTCTTATTAAACTTAGATCTTGCCAACACAATTATCCTTAGTGGCCAAAGAATCAGTAATCCTCCTGCCTCCACTTCCCCAGTATTGAAATAATAGGCACATGCCATAGCACTGGCTTTTCTACATTGATGCTACAGACTTGAAAACTCAGACTTTTACACTTACACAGCAAGCATTTTATTAACTGATCCCCCTCCCCAGACCAACCAATGTACATTTATCCTTGAAGAATTCTTTAACCATTTTGTCTGATTTACATAATAACAGTCTCTGCCACTCACTCTATTACACCATTGTAATGGAACGAAAAAAATAAAAAACTCCTGCAATTGATCTAAATTTCTGACTCACTTTTCACTTGAATTATCACAAGGACAGTTCAAAATATGGACAAGCAGAAGAAAAACTAAACATAAGAGTTCATGAATATTCATGATTTATCATCTTTTCTTCAGACAACTAAATATAATTGTTTTTCATGGTTCGAAGACGAAAAGAAAGGCATTCAAAAGCTATATTTGCAAGGTGATCTATGGCAGAAACTTGATACATGAAAAGATGACCCTGTAAGAAATATTAAGAAAGGGGAAGCACCATTTCCACCAGATCAGATGCAGATTCACTTGCGGCTGCCAGATGGACCAGAGCTCCATCTATAGTCAGGATTTGCAGCAATTGCACAGTCTGCAACACTTACTACTCAACAGAATAATGGGTATTTGTGAGGGTTGATATTGATCATCAGCTCTTCATGATCTAGAATCACCTTGAAGACAAAACCCTGGGTTGCCTGTGAAAAAGTTTCTTCTCTATTCTGTGCTTATTGAGGTGGGAAGAGCTCCCCCCTTACTATGGCTGATGCCATTCTTTGGACAGCTTCTTGACTGAATGGTGAGCAAGCTGAGCACCAGGATTTATCTCTTGACTTCCTGATTGTGTGTTATGTGACCACATTCCTGGTGCCTGGCTTTTCCTGGCTGATGACCTGTGCCATTATTGGGAGCAGAAAACAACCTTTCTGTATTGTTTCCTGCTTTTTTCTTTGAGAAATAAGAATAATAACTAATGTAACATAATACTGAGGGTTCTTATTTTAAGACATGTCTAAATATCATATTTTATAGTTTTTAGTAGGAGGTGCAAGAATTAGGGGGGTAGAAAAGATGCTTATTGTCATAAGTTCTCAGGCCAAAAGCAATGTGATGCATTTTCCAGAAAAAAAGAATATCTCCTGCTTTTAACTTTATCATCTAAACTGTACACCACGACAAACAAGACACAAATAAGTTAAGCATTTCTCTCCAGTTGTGACCCGAACTGTGAGGTCATTAATTTTTCTATTTTTTCATAGTTAAGAGCCAGGCTTTATTGATGTGGTCTCTCACATAGCAAGTGAAGTAAGAGCTGCAAGATTTAATTTCTCTTTCAACGTATGTTCTGTATTGATTGTTTCTAATGTGTTACATAAGAAAATAACAACTTATGGAACTGAGCTTCTGTGTTAGGCTTATTTGGCACAGACTGTGTTTTCACCTGACTTTAGGTATGAGAAACAGTTGGCAAAATATTTAAATTAGTTTTATCTTGAAAATTGCATGATATTGAATTAAACGGTATCATAAAAGTTAAGAATGAGGTAAATAAATGCATGGCTCATGCCTGGAGGACTTATTAAATATTCATAGTCAGTTGGTTACATATGAATCATGAATTATGTATATTTCAATTTAGAGCACACCTTAGTTGGATATGTTTTTTCCTCCCTTATGTACAAAACCTCATGGGTAAACCAAGGTCATGTTTTATTGTGTTCCGTTAGGTAAAGACCACATCTTAAAAATGAATAATGAGTAAAGTGCTTGTGTGAGCATAAAGCCCTGAGTTCAGATCCTTAGTAGCCACATAAAAAACGAACAAGTACAGTAGTGGGCATGAATAATCTCAGCACCAGGGAAGAAAATTTCATATCTCACTGGTCAATCACTGCAGCCATTGGAAAGTTTCTGGTTCAACAAGAGACTGGCTAAAACAGGAAATACAGAGTGATAGAGGAAACAGACCCAGTGTCCATGTCTGCCTTACATGAGTGTATGCAGGTGCACACTGAATTCCCCAAATGTAATTTGTGAGAAATTATAAAACCACCTTTTATTATTCTGATGTTGCTTCAGAGGATTACTGTCTCTGTTTACTAACTTTGGTCAAGTCCAGGAATCTTCTAGCCTCTATAAAATCTAATCTATGCCTAGAGTGTTTCAAGCCATGAGAGTTTTTGCAAAATAAGCCTAACCTGTCTAGGTTTTTCTGAACTCTGGCTAGCTCTTCAACTCAGGAGCTCTGACTCAAAACTCCTTTCCATGTTGATTGATTCAAACTGGCTTCTTTCAGCATCTCATACCATTTTGACAATCTAGCTTCTTCTCATTTTTTGTTAATTCTACCTTCACCTTTGTCTAGCTTATTCTTTCTTGGCATCTGTATCTGTGCAATTCTCCCAGAAAAACTGCTCTCTCTCTCTTTCTTTCTCTGTGCTGCTCTCTCTTTAAAAGTCTCCATTTTCTCTCTGTTCTTGGAAAAGTTGAGTATATCCTGTTCTGTCAAATCCTTCTCTTATTCATCAGTTTGTTTGCTTATTGATTAGACATTCCTTTCAAAGGTGGGTGCTTCCTTCTCTAAATTAACTTTACCCTCATTGCTTAGGTTTAAAGTGTGAATGTAAGAAAGTGTTTGTATTTCTATGAAAGGATGTAAAACTATGTGCTAAGGCTGTGCCATAGAACAACTAAAACAGTTTTTGTAGTAAACAAACTAATCTCAAGTGCAAATACCTGACAGCCTGAGAAAACAATATTCTATATTTTTGCTGTTTATTTGACAGGATGTGATTTTATGTTTGATGGCTGTTTTCTGAAGAATTCATACATGATAAGTAAATTGCAAAAGCACATGATCTAAAAGAATTTAGAGTTAAAGGAAGTACACACAGTAAAGCCTGTTTTAAATGTATACAAATTTGGGGGGTCTAATTATGTTTCAGAGAATAGGACCACGTTTCTCTTGCTGATGACCCTGATTAGTTTCCAGCACACACATGGTAGCTCACAACCATCTGTAACTCTAAGTTATTTGATGCTTAATTTTGGATTCTGTCCACTGAGTACTCTGGAATATATAAATGTGTGTGTGTGCTTATCTTTCTAGATATATCTATATCTATATCTATATCTATATCTATATCTATATCTATATCTATATCTACATCTACATCTACATCTACATCTACATCTACCTCTACCTCTACCTCTACCTCTACCTCTATCTCTATCTCTATCTATATCTATATCATCTATATCTATATCTCTGTATCTGTATCTGTATATATATATCTATACCTATATCTATCCATATCTGTATATATATATATATATATATATATATATATATATATATATATATATATATATAATCTTTCAAAAGGTATAGAAGGGAAGTAGAAATTGAAAATTAGACTTCCAGCCCAAAGCAAAAGCCTGTCAGTTCAGTTTCATAGGATTGAATGTCCGCCAGCGTATTGCTTCTTACCCAAAACATTCAGAAATCACAAATACAATGAAAAGGCCAAACCTAAGGAAAATAGGTATAGAAGAGGGCAAAGACTCCCAACTAAAATTTCTAGTAAATATCTTCTACAAAATTACAGAAGAAAACTTTCCAAACCTAAAGAAAGAGAAAACCATGAACATACAAGAAGCCTACAGAACCCGAAATAGATTGGACCAAAAAAGAAACTCCTCCCAACAAATTATAGTCAAACATCAAATGTTCAAAGAATGAAATAATACTGAAAACAGTAAGTGAAAAAGGACAGGTAACACATAAATGCAGACCAATCAGAATTACACTAAATTTATCAGTAGAGACTGTGGAAGCTAGCAGATTCTGTACTTATGTCATACAAATCCTAAGAGAACACAAATGCCAGTGCAGGTTACTATACCCAGCAAAACTCTTTAATTACTATCTATGGAGAAACCAAAATATTCCAGGGGTAAAGCAAATTTACACAATACCAATCCACAAATATAGCCCTACAAAGGATAATAAATGGAAAACTCCAGCATAAAGAGGAAAACTTCACCCTGGGAAAAGCAAGAAATTTATTTTCTTGCAACAAACCCTAGAGAAGTAAAGCACATAAGAATTATTTTAACTTTAACAACAAAAATATCAGAAAACAACAATAACTATTCCTTAATATCTCTTAAAATAAATGGACTCAATCCCTAATTTAAAAAAAATACATAGGCAATCAGTCTGAATAAGTAAATAGGACACAACATTATACAAGCTTATGCAAGAAACTCATCTCACCAACAAAGGCAGGCACTGCCTCAGAAGAAAAGTTTGGGAAAAGAGACCTTCCAAGCAAATTGTCTCAAGAAACAATCTGAGTAGCCATCCTAATATTGAATAAAATAGATTTCATCCAAAAGTCATCAAAAAAGATAAGAAAGGACACTTTTTTACTCATTTAAGGAAAAATCTATCATGGTGAACTCTCAGTCCTGAACATCTATGCTCCAAATACATGGGCACCCATATTCATAAAAGAAACTCTACTAAAGCTCAATGCATTTATAGCACCTCACACAATAATGGTGGGAGACTTTAAAACACCACTCTCATCAATGGACAGATTATGAAGCCAAAAACTGAACAGAGACACTGTGAAACTAACAGAAGTTATGAACAAAAAGGTTTTAACAGACATCTATAACATATTGTATCCTTAAACAAATGATATACCTTCTTCTCAGCACCACAGGACTTCTCTAAAACCGACCATATAGTCAGTCACAAAACAAGCCTCAACAGATACAAGAAGATCAGAATTATCCCGTGCATTCTATCAGATCAGCATGGACTAAGGGCTGTCTTCATTAACAACAAAGATCGATAAACCCTTAGCCAGACTAATTAGAGGGCACATAGAGAGCATCCAAATTAACAAAATCAAAAATGAAAGGGGGGGGGCATAACAACAGAAATTGAAGGAATTGAGGAAATAATTAGATCCTACTGCAAAAGCCTATACTCAACAAAACTTGAAAATCTAGAGAAAATGTAGACAATTTCCTAGACATATACAAGGTACCATATTTAAATCAGTATCAGATAAACCATATAAACAGCCCTATAACTGAAGGACTTGAAAGATTCTGCAACCCCTTACTATCACTGAGAATCTTTTGGATTGCAAGAACATGATTGGTTGCCTTTAGCTGCCATGATGATCAACACTCAGCACTTTACATAGACAGATATCCCTGAAAAAAGGCAATGAGCATATATTCAGTGCATAATGAGATGAGCTGCTACTTTATGGACCACCTTCCACAAAATAAAGACAGCTGTTGGTGACATCCAACCACGTGGTACCAATCATCAGCAACAGAACAGTCTTCTAAGGCCTATTTAAATGAATCTCAGAGGTGTTCACATCAATGTCCTGCCAGAAAGCCTTTATCCACAGGTTCACTGGAAATGGACCTTACTGAAGCTAAGATCAACATAGATGAGCTTTCCAGAGTATCAACAGCACCAGAATGCTACCACTGAAAACAAACATTTGAGGGAGGAGGCAGAAGAGATGATCCAAGATGGAGTCTGTCATCACCTCAGGCTTTTCAATATCCTCTGCTTCCTTCAGGAACCCCCCTTCTCCTTCAGAAAAGTTCTTTATGTTACTTCCAGGTCGTTTTACTTCTTTTTCTGTCTGTCATTTAGTTTGTTTGACTTTGGGGAGTAAAGTGTAGCTAACAATCAAGATCTGCTTGTAGAATGCCTATCTCCTCTTTCTATACGGACAAAACTTGACTTTGCCTATTAAGGGTTACATCATTTAATTTTTGCTTCTTTCAACTGTCCTTTCAATATTCTTCCAAAATACTCTCCAGAAATTGAGCTGCTCCCGATTATCGGTAAAAATAAGCTCAGTGGTGAAAATTCAGACAGTGGCTACCTTCCTAAGGATGAGGAATAAAGATGGAGGGCTAGCTCATAGAAGCTATTAGGAGGAATTGGGTAGGAATTTTTAGTCAAGGCACATAGAAAGGGATACAGCCTCTATCCTGGCTTCTTTCTGTCAACAGTTTTGAACTATTTTCTAATTCATCAGCCAGCCTAAAACCAGAAATTAACAGTGCCATCTCTACACAAAGCCTCCCAGCTATCCTGAACATCCTGTGTCTTTAAAAGTACCATGCATACTGTTCATACTTTCTCAAGACAGAGAATGTCACAAGCATAGCCTTGGTTTCCAGATATCCAGAAATTTCTGCCATATACTTATACCTATCGGCAAGTATCCACAAATGTGTGTTGACCCAATGTTGGCTTCCTCATTCCCCAAGAGAAAAAAAGACCCATTTCTTTGATTGTGCAGTGTTCCATTTAACCTTGATTTACTCCTAAACTATACCTTATATTTCTAGTTCTAATTAGTGATGAATTTGCTGCTTACTTTCATATTGAAAAGAATACTTTGTCTCAAGAAAAAAAAAGGGGGGCTGGGAAGAAAGGAGAGCATGGGGGTGATAGGGGTGAAGATAAAAGAGGATGACATTTGAAAATTTGAAATTTAAATACAGAGAATACCCAGTAAAAAAAGGAAAAAATGAATAAAGACAAACCAGGTACAGGTACAGGTGACATCTCGTCACAGCAGTATGATTAGAGACCGGGGCTGGAGATGATCAGTTGCTAGACATCAAAAGTTTCTATTAAATTTTAGAGACAAATATTTCTTGAGGAATTATTTTTCTCTTCTATTTGCTGATTTGACCTACTTCCCTTCTTTGTTTTGTATAATTTGAAGCTTAGAGCTAGTCTGCTCACTTTTAGTAGCTGAGAAAAACTGATCTATACCATCAGTAAGTAGAGGGGATGCTTGATTTCTTACACATATCTTGAATTCCAGAAAGTTATATTTCTGTTTGCTTTATCAAATAATCTAAACAATGGATTTTATACCTCATTTGTTTTTCCATGGTTGATTGTTTTCGAGTAGTTTTTCATTAAATAAAGATTTGAGAATTAGATCAGACATAAATTTATGAATACCCAATGTGAACTTTTAGACACAAGAGATAGGATGCATTGGCAGGGAGGTGCTGTGTGAGAGAAAAAAATCAACCAAGTCTTAAGAATATATTTATTACATATGGGAAGTTTCCTTATTTCAGCTGCTATTGAGCTATGTGTACACACTTTATTAGCATTTAATGTACTTATAAGCAAAACCTATGACATTTCCAGAACAGATTGGTTAGGTACAAGCAAGGCGCATGCAGCTTCACAGTGTGTTGTAGCAGAGAACACGGTACAGACGTTTACCTGACCTTACCTGTGAGATTATGTTTCATCTACTTTGATTTAGCAAAAGAAATTAGTTCATTATTATCATAAGCGGTTTGGGTCAGGGCTGGTGGCTTCATTTCTTCCTACATGTTTTTATTTTGTACAGAAGTAGTTCAGGGGCACACTGATGAAAGCATTCTTTTGAATTTTTTATCCACCAACCCAGCTTATTTTGAGCCCAGAGGCTGCTATTATTAACAGTCTTGCACCAGTGGCTATAGCATTTAATGTGTAAAAGGGAAGATTTTTCACAAGTTAGAGATTAAATGACCAAATTGAGCAGGTGATAGATTAGGCTTTAGCTAAAGATGCTTCTAGATGAGTATAATGATAAGAGTCCAAACAACTCAGTAAATAGAGGACAAACTAAGAAATTAAGAGAAGAAATGACTCTGCCCACTTAAATTCAGTAATAACGAAGTTTTCATAGTTCAGAGTTATAATTATTTTTTTGCATGGAGAAACAGAATTCCACAACAAATCAGAGGCTCAGAGTCCTGAGACTCTGTTCAACATTCTTGGGAACAGGAGATTTAAAGTAGACAGGTGGGTGATTCATAAACAGATGATGAAAATTGTTCATGGGTGTGCCTATGTTTGATAAAAAACTCAAAAGGGCAATGTTGATCCATTGTAGGATAGTTTTTATATTTAACTTCAGAAAATACTGCAGGCATTAGCAATAAAAATACAGAAATAATTGATTTAAATAGTTTATATAACCCAATATTGAATTGGTTGTGGTTACACATGGTTTGCTTCATTCCATTTTTTTATACATAGTTTCATTGCAAACAAGGGAGGTCACCAAACTGGAAGTCTTAGATATAAACTAAAACTAACAAACAGCAAACAAAAAATATTTCTAAATATCATGGTCTTTAACTCTCTCTCTCTCTCTCTGTGTGTGTGTGTGTGTGTGTGTGTGTGTGTGTGTGTGTGTTTGTGTGTGTGTGTGTGTGTGTGTGTGTGGTGTGTGTGTGTGTGTGTGTGTGTGTGTGTGTGTGTGTGTGTGTGTTGGGAGGAGGTGGGCAGCAAAGAATCCAGCCTATGTACTCACACATAAAGTCAAGGATTCAATTATAGGATGTTCATATTTTTGTTACATTGTAATGTTACTCTTGCATAGTATTTAATAAGAAAATCCTTCCAAATTTAAGCCTAATTGCAAGGCATTTTTCTCAATATGGAGTCTTAAAAAACATACAGATGATCATATAGCTTTTCCTTCACAAGTAAAAACCAATATAATAAATTTATAATTCACATATTGGCAAGAGCATTTTGTATGTTCATAACATGAAATTATGCACAACTATCACCAGTGATAATTATGGATAAAATGACTTTAAAATTCAGCAATTTGCAGAGACAATATTAACATATAATGAGAATTCAAGGCTTAATGGAAATATGTGCATTCCCTGTGTACACAAACAATTGAACAACCTAACATTCATTTAGCAAGATATGCTAGAATGAAAGATTTCTACAATCCTTCTGCTAGAAAAGTTTTATGTATGCCTCAAAAAGTTAACTTAAAGTCTAACAATGGAAATCACAGACAGAAAATAGGCATTGATGGAAACCATATGAATTAATGTTGTCTTTCTAATTACCTGGGGTTGATGACATACAATCCATCAATGAGTTGAATAACCTCCTGTGAGAATTAGGAAGAAGAAATGAGATTTCATTATTGGTTTCTTGTGAAGAATGTCACAAGTAAAATATGTGACCAAGAAAAGAGAATATGCAAATGTAAGATTGAGAATGCAGGCGTGGCAGGTTAAACACATCTTTGAGCAGATGTTTGGGCTTCTTTACACAATCTCTAGTAATCCATTGACAGTCAATTGGCTGTTTGGTCAAGAATCTGCTATAGCCTTTGTTTTTTATTCATTAGGTGAAGGAATGACCTCAATATTTCAAAGGGTTTCCTAAACTTTTGTTGGTGTTTGATATTAGTATGACCCTAGACATAATTCCAAAAGAGCTCTACAGGATTCATGTGTGATAATTAATCTTGATTGTCAACTTTGCAGGATCTAGAATCAACTAGGAGATAAGTCTCCAGGTATGTCTGTGAGGGGGTTAATGGGTTGGATTCATTCAAATCCCATCCTAATTGCTGTTGTACTGTTCCATGGAAAGACGCCATGGACTGAATAGGGAGAATGAGTGCTGAGCAGCTTTGTTCATCTCTTTTCCTTGTTGACTGAGTGAAATATGACTAGACACCTTATATTCCTGCTGCCATGCCTTCTCTATCATAACACAGTACATGTAAGATTGTAATAAACACTCCCTCCTTAAGTTGTTTCTGCCAGATATTGTATTTTACCAGTTAGGTAATTAATTTATACATACTATCATAATGGATAAAATATATGTAGAAAGAATGGTAGACTGATAGAGACCTTGGGTTTGTCTTATACTTTTGCAGAGGTTATGAACACAGGATCTCACAATGGGGATACAGCTGTGATAGAAAGAGGTAGAAGGAGGAACCTATGGATTTTTTTTTAGAAATGATAAGATACACCTGTAGTATCTTTGCTTGTTTTTTTTTTGGGGGGGGGTGGATTTTTATTTGTTTGTTTTGTTGGTTTGTTTTTGGTTTTGCCTAACATTGGTCTTAAATACTCTGCCTGTAAAATTTGACATTACTTTTTAATATTTTTGTAGATGAAATAATGTAACACAAAGAATTTTTATAATAACGTATAGGAAAGTACTAAACACACTGTTTCAACCTATCTGCTTAAAGTATGCTAGTTATAAGAGGAGAAAGACAGTTGATCATCATTCCCCTCATACAATATAATGAGATCAAAACTAGTCATTTACTGTTGAAGTCTCCACATTGTAGTGTCATTTTAAAAAATATAATTTGGTGTGTTGGAATCGTCATTACATTTTCAAATAGAAACTCCAAGTTTTGGGGACTGAATTCATGATAACAGTATGCTATAATGCTGTCCATACCATGGACTTATTATACACTAATTATAAAGCAAGATATGTACTAAGCTATAACATATTGATTGTAAAAATAATAATATTATTGGTACAATTAGATTTTTTATTTTAAAAAATTTAAATTTGTTATTTCTGTTTGGGTTTCATGACCCTGTGTGTGTTTACATGAGTGTGAAAGACAGTTTATATATGTCAGAGTGTGTAGATTCTTGTCCTTCACTATTTAAAAAACAATTCCAGTAAAACTTAAAAGATGACCAATCAGTCTCCACAAAACACCTCTTAGATGTAAGAGGCACAAGTTACAATTACTTGCAGAGTTTGGTTTGTTCCTTCTGCTCTTTTGATCTTCAGAAACGAACCCAGCTCTTCATGATTGAAAGGCACCTTTCCCTAATGACCCAGAATTTTCTCTTTATACTATTAAAAAGTGAATCAAGATAAAATAAATTAAAGTAGAATCTACAATGAACTGTGTAAGCATGAACAGGTAATTGTGTTTTTTAACTTATAATTTCTAGTTTTATTTTTATAACCAGATTTATTTTTAATCAGAACATAAGTTTTCTATGAATATGAAAGTATTATTTTTACCTAATACAAACAATAAACAATGTCAGTGTTTAATGTAAAGGAATACAATTGTTAAAGTACTTTGTTTATTACTCTTAACATCACAACATATACTTCCTATGTTACAGAGGTTGTTTATAGAGGTTGAATAGTCACTCTTTTTAGTTTTATTTGAATCATTGTTTTGAAGATAGTGAGCAATGAGAATCCACAAGGTTGTTCACCAAGTTCTAGGACATGGAATGTCATTCATGAACAACTTTTCTGAAAGCATCAAGACTCCTAAATGGGTGCATAATTGAGTGTTCCAAAAGTAGTATTGCCTTTGAGGCTGGAAAGATGTCCCCTTGTCATGAGAACACAGAGACCTACTTATTACCCAGCACCTACTTAAAGGTGGTGGCTTGCCATTCTAACCTGTGAGGATTATGAGACAGGAGCCCTCCTGAAACTCACTGCTCAGCCAACCTGGCCAGGTCCACAGTGTGCAAAGCTGTGTCAAAGTTATGTTGGAGAGGAAGTAAGGAACTTGGCACTGACTTCTGGCCTCCATATATGCTTATTTTCACATATGACTGCACATGCATACAGGACATTCCCAAATCTCGACATACACACATGCATACAGTAACATTCTCAAATCTCTACACATACACATGTATACAGGACATTCCCAAATCTCCACACACACACATGCACGAATTCACACACACACAAATTAATAAAAAAAATTAGATGGATTTTAAAGTTTTTCAGTGTCACAGTGTAAATTTAAAAAACAAAAAGGAAGATTAAATGTGTCTGTTAAAGTAAAACAATAGCTAAAGCAAACATTTTCTCAAAAATGGTGTAATCTGTACTAAGTTATTTCAAGGAAACTTTCTAATTTGGCCAATACTACATAGTTGACTGTGTAGTGTTCTTACGATGTCCTCAGTTCGGCGATAATTCCTTTACACGGTTCTATTAAAAACATGAAAAAATTGCAGGAATAAAACCAAAACACCTCCAGCATTTGACATTTCAAAGGTATGTGAAATCTCAGTGACTTCTAAAAGTAGCAAGGTTAAAAAAATCTTTGCAAAATTCACAATCTGGGCCCTTCATAAGGTCTCAGCAGGCTCCATCTTCTGAGTTTACAGATTCCAAACATCATTTATCTTCCCTTTGGCTAAAATATAAAGGCAAGAGGGGTAATTACACTGAATCAAGAGGAGTCATATTAGAAAAGATAGTCCTCCTGGATAATGCTTTCTCACCTGGTAGAGAGTTATATGTATGGTATGCTCAGGACTTAAAAAACAATTTTCAATGACTGAGCTAAGTGTATCCAAGCTGATATGTAAAGGCATGTCTGACAGTGAATGTACACATGGGCATGGATGCTCTTTTTTTCTCTATGAAGATAGTGTTGAAGATATTTCTAAAATAAAACACCTGGAAGCGTCATAGATAAAATAGATAAAAAAATCTTCTGTGAAAACACAGGAAGACAAATTGACAAATAGTATCCGAATTTTAGTAAGGCAGGATATGGTATCACATGGCTATAATTCCAGTTCTGAAGATAGAAGATCTCAGTGGTTTATTTTCCATTTAGTGTGTCTGTACTGTATAGTATATAGTAGTTATACAGTATAAGTACTGCTGAAGTTATAGGTTCAGCTAGAGATCCTGTCTCAAAACTAAGATGGAGATATTGAAGAGATGGTTAAGTGGTTAAGATCACTTGAAGCTCTTCTAGGAGACTTAAGTTCAGTGTTCAACACCCAAGTCTGATAACTGATAACTCCTGGTAATCTCAGTTCCAGAGTATCCAATAACCTGGATTCTCATCACACTGGATGCCTACCCACAAATGGCATACATTCATGCATGTGTACAACCATGAGCATACATGTGTGTACACACATACACACAGTATATATACATACATCGTACACATACACACAACATACATTCACAACAAACCCACATGAACATACATATAAAACACACAAGTAAAAACTTTAAAAATTAAAAATAGAAAGTGGAACATATTAGAGGTCATGTGATATTGACTTCTGACACACACATTCTTACAAATACACACACATGCATACTGAATAACTGAATAACTAAAACTAACATACTTACACTTTAAATATTCCATTTTAAAATAATTTAAAATATGAACAATTCTTAAATGCTGTTTATATCCAGAATGGAGCTGTAAGGAAGAAAGCTTTCTATAGCATGGTGGTGGTGATATATGCCTTCAATCTCAACACTCAGGAAACAGAGATAGGTGAATCTCTGAGTTAAAGGCCAGCCTGGTCTACATAGTGAGTTCTAGGACACCTAAAGTTTCACAGAGAAATTCTGTCTAAAAGCAATCAAACAAACAAACAAATCCTCTCTTCTTCTTTTGACTTTACGGGATTTATAAGACTTTGGTTGCCTCTCCTTCTTTATAAAGGGCAAAAACTTTATTTCAGATTTTAAACCAAACCATTATTCACATTTTCAGATTTATTTTTATTTGATATGAATAAGTACTTTTCTGCATGTATTGTGAAGTAAATCCAAGAGAAATCACCACATTAACATTCTTAATGTCAAATAGAAAGTCTGCTTTGCTGGCCAAAGGCTGCACAGAAACTTTGTCCAGATCATGCAACTCCAAGCTTTATAGTTCTGAGCCCTCTATACACACAGAAACAGTGTGTCCTGGTTGGCACATTTCAGTTAACAAGTAGTAGAACTACAGAAGAAAAATGCAGAATTGGAACATGAAGGGAATTTTCACCAAGACACTTTTGCATTTGACTCTTTCTGCTGCTTTTTGCATCATTTAGAGGGCAGTTTAACCAAAAAAGGTATAGATACAACCCACAGAACTCAAGAAGGCTAACAAGCTAAAGAGCCCAAGAGAGGATGCCTCAATCCCACTAGGGAGGGAGAAGAAAGCAGTCACAGAAGGGGTGAAAGAGAGGGAGAAAAGTGGGTTAGAAAAGCAATGGGAAAGAAGAAAGTGAGGGAGAGAGGGAGGGAAAAAGTGAGGGAGAGAGGGAGGGAGAAACAGATGGAAGATGGTCAGGTATTGCAGGGTGGGAGGGCAGAACTGAAGTTCTAAGGGCCAGCTGAAAGAATGAAAACCTGAAACCTCAGGAAGCAGGGAGTGAAGGAACCCTCTAGAATATAATGTACCAGAGACTTTGAGAGGTAAAAGACTCTCAAACAGAGGGGACATAGAAGAAATACCCGACAGTGGGGAGAGGTAGTTTATAGAGTCTACCTCCAATATAAAAGTAAGGCTTCAAGTGAGGGATGGGATTCCCATCCCACAGTCCATAACTCTGAGCCAGAATTGTTCCTGTCTGAAAAAAACCTGCAGGAACAAAGGTGTAGAAGAGCCGGAGTAAAAGGAAATATAGTGAGAAACTTAGATTGGGACCCAGCTCAGCAGGAAGCCCCACAGCCTGACTCTGTTACTGATGCTGTGGTGTGCTCACAAACAGAAGTCTATCATGATCTTGAATCTTTTGATTTTGAAGCTCCTCAAGGCTTAAGTTCAGGTTTTCTTATTTTCTATCTGTAGTTGTTGTCTAAGTAAAGTCCCAAATGTCCATGGTTTTAATAATGTAATTTATTTTAGCATTCATTACTGTTTATAAGGTAGACGTTCCATTGCAATATTAAGGATTCAAAGCAGAAATACTAACATTACGTGTAATGTACTGCTACCTATAGTGAGGTTATTTTCACGCTGAATGGAAACCACACATTTTATAAAGATTAGTAACAAACAACCGTGGTAACATGGAGACACACTGCACCATCCATCAGTTAAAAAAAAAAAAGTCCAAATGCAAAGCAGGCTTGTCCATTCCTGCTGTTGAGAGGATATTTCATTTCCTATCCTAAAACAAATGATATAAACTAGTAGATATAAGCCAAACAATGCAGAACAAAATAGACATTGCTGTGTTGGAATGGCCAGCATTGTGTGAAATGGGTCCTTATTCCCGGGGTTGACATTTTAGCGGGACATGAAAAGCATAGCCATCTCCTACTTGCAACTGGGAACTCTAGAGTGACTCAGTATCTTGCTGCACCCAAGCAACCATTTCCTCTTCGTCTCTCATCTGGAAAGGAAGAAACTAAAAACATGAGGTCTAAGAAAGGGCATAAGGCCTTAAGCTTTTCCAATGTCAGGCAATGCTGACCCGGGCCAGCCGCTCACTATGTTCATAGGGCTTCCCTCCACACCATCAGAGCAAGCAGTCATTGGCTAAGCCACAAAAGGGAATGAATGTAAAAACCATATCTGGTGTGGAGAGACAGGTAGGTTATCAAGGGAAATCTGAAGTGTCAGTTTGCAGAGTGACAACCTCAAATGCTGTAAAATCGCCCACTAGGCATTTGTTTCAGGTAATGGTGCAAGCTCCTAGTCATCCTTGTTTCAAATGAGTTTAGGACTTCCATCTTCAATATCTACTTACTAGTGAGATTAGGGGATGAGGGTGGTTTGTTTTGTTCCCTGCATCTCATTTCTACAAAAAAGCAATAAATCTTATCTCTTGTAGAGAAATGATAAGGCACAAAAATGTTTCGCTAAAAACTGGAACGACGTTTAAATATTAAAACTAGAATGCACTGAGGAAAGGAGACACAAAGATCACACAAAGACAGACTTGAACTGTATAACACTTCTGACAAACTATGCCAATGCATAGCTATCTAAACTAACAGACTGATGAATTCACAGCTTAATATAATGATTAAAGAAAATACAACAACACACACCGTGTTCCTGGCAGGCTGTACTGACTATCAGGCCCACTCTCGAAACCCTTTCTCCCATTGATGATGAAACTGGAGAGATGGCTCAGCTGTTAAAGGCTAAGCTCACAACCAATGATAACATTTATATTGTGGGGAGAGCCAACCTTTCTTCCAGCTTAAGGCTCCGTACTAAGCTAATTTTCTGATATCTGTAGTTTCAAGGGAAAAAATAGTTATGGCTGTGGAAGTGGCTCAATGGGTAAAATTATTATGAACCTGGTGACCTAAGTTGAGAATACAAGTAAAATAGATAAAGCAGGAGGACAAAGTAGCATGTATGTTTGTATTCTCATGTTTCAAAAGAAATGTGCAGGATATAGGGCACAGGAGAAGTAGGATCTAGGGAAACATAAAAGGAACAAGGCTGGTGGGCATTCACAGTGAATGACAAGAGAGATCTTGTTATAAAGATAGTAGAAGATAAAAGCCAACATCTGAGCTTGATCTTTGACCTACTGAAACATATAACTGAGCTTATATACATATATACCAGATATATACCAGATATATACCACATGACAACCTACACATGCAAACACCCACACATATTCCTGAAAGCTGTACATGAGGTGTTCCAAATAAAGCTATTTAGTGTTTTTAGTGTTGCCAGCTTCAGGAAACAACAAAGTGTATGCTGAGTTTTAAACTCAAAATCTTCATTTTCTCTTAACCTTTAAATTGCATCAATATGATGTCCTGTGTGTTTATGGAACCATTCTCTAAGTGTTCATCTCCTCTTACATTTTGCCTTAGTTCCATTTTAATTTCAGAAACAAAATAAAGGCAACTTATAAAAGCAATCACTTAATCTGGGGTCAACAGTTCTAAAGTGTTAGAATTCATGACCATTATGATGTGGAATATGGCAGTAATCAGGTAAGTTTAACACCAGAAGAATATGGTATGCACTCACTGGTAAGTGGATACCAGCCCAAAAAGCTCTGAATACCCAAGAAACAATTCACAGACTTTACAAAGCTCAAAAAATGAGGAAGGCCAGAATGTAGATGCCTCCTTCTTTCTTAGGAGGGAGAAAAAAAAACAAGGTCAAATAGAAGAAAAGGGATTGACTAAAAGACCATCCAGAAATGTCCTCACCTAGGGATCCATCCCATATGGAGCCACTAAACCCACACACAATTGCTGATGCCAAGAAGTGCTTATGGGCAGGAGCCTGATATGAATGCTTCCTCAGATACTCTGCCAGAGCCGTACTGATACAGGTGAGGATGCTTTCAGCTAACCATCAGACTGAACAGAGGGACCCCAATGAAGGAGCTAGATAAAAGAAAGAAGGAGCTGAAAGAGTTTGCAACCTCATAGGAAGAACAACATTATCAGCCAACCAAACCCTACAAAGCTTCTAGGGACTCAAACACCATCCAATGAGTACACATGGAGAGAACAATGGTTCCAGGTGCATTTGTAGCAAAAGATAACATTGTCTGACATCAGTGGGAAGAGAGGCCTTTGGTCCTGTGAAGGCATGTTTTCCCAGTGTCGGGGAATTCCAAGTTGCTGAGGTGGAAAAGGGTGGTTGGGAAAGGGAGAATCTTAAGGGATGCAAGAAGCTGGGGAGGGTTGATCGGTGTCAGGGAAAGGGGGATAACATTTGAAATGTAAATACAGGGAATGTACAATAAAAATGAAAAAAATATTATCCCCTTTCCTGATTGGAAATCACTCCACAAACATGTTAAACCCTCTCCCATTCTGCTTCTATGAGAGTGCTCACCCAACCACCATCCCAATACCCCCAACCCTGGCATTCCCCTACACTGGGGCATGGAGCATTGACAGGAACAAGATCCTCTCCTTCCACTGATTCCCAAGTTGTGGATTGTCCTGGAGCTGTATTTTGAAGGTAATTATACTTTCCCAAGAAGGTGACTTCATCAGAACCTTCTTCCCATTTTAATTTGTAAAATAAAAGTGAAAGATGGTGATTGGGAAGGTAGAGTTGGAGAATTGGGGAGAGAGAGGTGTGGGGGTTTTCCAGAGAAGAGGAGGTAGAAGGAAGATGAGAAATCACAAGTTCTAAGAAATTTCTTAGTAGGGGAACAGAGAATACTGCTAGACCTGTCTAATCTAGGCATGCTGTTTGTATTCCTATTAACTAAGTTGTTTTCATTTCACAGGCTTATTAATGTTGGTGAAGCTACTACAACAGTCCAAAAAGAGCATCCTCTGTTACATCTGCAACTGGAGCCACCTTCCCTTTATGTATACACTTTGGTTGGTGGATTAGTCCCTGGAAGCTCTTGTGGATGGGTCTGGTGATTGATATTGCTGTTCTCTCTCTAGAGTGGCAAACCCCTTCGGCTGCTTCAGTCTTTTCTCTAACTCCTCCAATAGGCTTCCCATGCTGAGTCCAAGGATTGGCTGCAAGCATCTTCATCTGTATCAGTACGGCTGTGGCAGAGCCTCTCAGGAGACTCCTATTTCAGATTCTTCTCAGCAAGCACTTCTTGGCATCTGTAATAATGTCTGGGTCTGGTATCTGTATATGGGATGTATCTCCAGGGGGTTCAGTCCCTAGATGGCCTGTCCTTCACTGTGTTCCACACTGTGTCTCCCTATTTTCTTTAGACAGGAGCAATTCTGGGGATGAGTGGGTGGATCCATCCACCAACCAGGGTCCTTGTCTGACCTCTAATTCTGATCTCTACAGGTTTTCACCTATCTTTGTCAGACATTTCAGCTAATCTCATCCCTGTTAGGTCCTGAGAACCTCTTGCTTTCTTGGTATCTGAAACTTTCTGTTGGCTACCTGAAGTTTCCCATCCCACATTACTAAACACATCTGATCAAATACCTGACACTGTGTTTATCATCCTGATCTTCATGCACACATGCTGCTGCTCCCATTTCCCCCTCATCTACTCTCTTCCTCCCAAGAACCTCCCACGTTCTACCTCCCATGAGTATGTTGTTTCCCCCTTATAAGATGGACTGATACATCCACTCTTTGGTCTACCTGGTTGTTGAACTCATGTGGTCTGAGAATTGTACTTTGGGTATTTTGATATTTTGGGCTAATAGCCACTCATCAGTGAGTACATACTATGGGTGTTGTTTTGAGACTGGGTTACTTCACTCAGGATGATATTTTTTAGTTCCATTCTTTTGCCTATGAATTTCATAAAGTCACTGATTTTGATAGCTGACTAGTACTCCACTGTGTAAATGTGCCATATTTTCCCTATCCATTCCTCTGTTGAATGATTTCTGTGTTCTTCCCAGCATCTGCTTATTATAAATAAGTCTGCTATGATGATAGTGGAGCATTCATTTTTGTTATTTGTTTGAGTATCATTTGTATATATGACCAGGAGTAATATAGCTGGGTCTCAGGTAGTACTATGTCCAGTTTTCTGAAGAACCAGATTGATTTACAGAGTGGTTGTATCAGCTTACAACCCCACCAACAATGGAGGAATGTTCCTTTCCCCACATCCTAGCCAGCATCTGCTTTAATCTGACTTTTAGATTTTAGCCATTCTGACTAGTATATGGTGAAATCACAGGGTTGTTTTGAATTGCATTTACCTGATGACTAAGAAAGGTAAACATTTCTTTAGGTGCTTCTAGGCCATTTAATATTTCTCAGTTGATAATTCTTTGTTTAGCTCTGTACCCCATATTTTAATAGGTTATTTGTTTCTCTGGAAATCTATCTTTTTGAGTTCTTACTATATATTGGATATTAGACCTTTATCAGATGTAGGAGTGGTAAAGATCTTTTTCCAATCTGTTGGTTTCCATTTTCTCCTTTGCCTTACAGAAGCTTTACAATTATATGAAGTCCCATTTGTCACTTAGAGCCATCTTAGAGTATAAGACATTAGTGTTCTAGTTCAGGAAATACTCCCCTGTCTCCATGTGTTAGAGGCTTCTCCCCACTTTCTCTTCTATTCAGCATATCTGGTATTATATGGAGGTCCTTGTTCCACTTGGACTTGAGCTTTGTGTAGTTGATAAGAACTGATCAATTTTCATTCTTCTTACATGCTGACCACCAGTTTAACCAGCACCATTTGTTGAAAATGCTGCCCCTTTTCCACTGGATTGTTTTAACAACTTTGTTAAAGATCAAGTGGCCATAGGTGTGTCGGCTCATTTTTTGATCTTCAATTTTATTCCATTAATCTACATACCTGTCTCTGTAAGAATACCATACAGTTTTTTTTTTTTTTGTTTGTTTGTTTTTTATCATGATTGCACTGTTATACACCTTGAGATCTAGGTTGTTGATTCCCACAGAAGATCTTTTATTCTTAAGAAAAGTTTTCCTTATCCTGGGTTTTTAGTCATTCAAAAATGAAGTTGAAAATTGATCTTTCTAACTCTATAGAGAATTGACTTGTAATTTTGATGTAGAGTGCATTGAATCTGAAGCTTGGTTTTGACAAAATGGCCACTTTTACTATATTAATCTTTCTAATCCACAAGAATGGGAATTATTTATGTCTTCTGAGATCTTTGATTTCTTTTTTCAGAGACTTGGAGATTTTATCATACAGATCTTTCACTTGCTTGCTATAGTCACATCAAGCTATCCTATATTATTTGTGACTATTATAAAGGTTGTTACTTTTATAATTTCTTTGTCAGCTTGTTCATCCTCTGAATAGTGGAAGGCTACTGATTTATTTGGGTTAATTTTATATCCAGCCACTTTGCTGAAGTAGTTTATCAGGTTTTGGAATTCTGTAGTACAATTTCTGGGTTCACTTATGTATCTTATCATATCATATGAAAATTGTGATATTTTGATTACTTGGTTTCTAACTTGTATCCATTTGATCCCCCCTTTTGTCTAATAACTATTTAGAACTTCAAGTACTATATCAAATAGATAGGGAGGAGTGTGTAACCTTATCTAGTCCTGGTTTTAGTGGGATTGTTTCAAGTTCCTCTAAGTTTAGTTTGATGTTGGTGTCTGGATTGCAGTTTATTGCTTTTACTATGTTTAGAGTATGAGGCTTGAATTCTTGATATTTCCTAACTTTTTACCTTGAATAGTTGTTGAAATTTGTCAAATGCTTTCTAAGAATCTAATGAGATGACCATGTGCAGTTTTAATTTATTTATATAGTAGATTATATTGATGGATTTCAGTACATTGAATCATCACTGCATCCCTGGCATGAAGCCTCCTTGATCATGATGGATGATAATTTTGATGTGTTTTATGACTAGGTTTTCGATAATTGATAATTTCTTGAGTTTTTTTTTTTTTTTTTTTTTTTTTTTTGCACTGATATACGTAAGGAAAATTGTTCTGATGTGCTTTTTTTGGTCATACCTTTCTTTGGTTTAGTTATCCCTGTAATTGTAGATTCATAGATCAAACTGGGCAATGTTCTTTCTGTTTCAAATTTGTGAAACAGTTTGAAGAGTATTGGTAGTAGATCTTCTTTGAAGGGCTGTTAGGATTCTGCTCTAAACCCATTTTATTTTTGGTTGAGATATATTAATCATTGTCTCTATATCTATAGAGATTATGAAACTGTTTAGATAGTTTATCTGATCCTGACTTAACTTCCTTAACTGGTATCAGTCTAGAAATTTTTCATTATATCTTGATTTTTAGTTTTGTTGAGTATGGCCTTTTGTTGTAGGATCTTTTAAAAAATTTACTGCTTCTCTTGTTATGTCACCCTTTTAATTTCTGATTTTCTTAATTTGGATACTATCTTTGTACCCTCTTGCTAACCTGACTATGGGTTTATCTATCTTGTTTATTTTCTCAAAAAAACAGTTCCTAGTTTTGTTAATTGTTTGTATGGTTTGGGTATGTTGTATATTCATTTTCATAATTTCAAAAATGCCTTTAATTTCTTTATTTCTTCATTGACCAAGATATCATAGGTGTTCATCTTCCATGTATATGTGGGATTTCTGTTGTTTTTGTTGTTATTGAAGAATACACTTAGTCAATGTTGATTTGATAGGATGCATGAGATTACCTCAGTGTTCTCATATTTTTTGTGTCCTTTTTTGTGACCAATTATATTTTCAATTTTGCAGGTGTTGAAAAGAAGGTATTTTTGTTTGTTTGTTTGTTTGTTTTTTTAGAGTGAAATGTTCCATAGTGATCTGTTAAATCCATTTGATTCATATTTTTTATTAACTTTATTGTGTTTCTGTTATTTTCTGTTTTCATGATCTGTCCATTGATAAGAGTGGGGTGTAGAAGTCTTCCACTATTACTGTGTGTAGTGCAATGTGTGCTTTGAGCTTTATTAAAGTTTCTATATTGAATGTTCATTCCTTTGCCTTTAGAGCACAGATGTTCACAATCAAGGGTCCATCTTCACAGCTTTTCTTTTTCTGTAATGAATGTTTAGTATCCCTCCTTAACTTTTTTGATAACTTTTGAGTAAAAGTCTATCTTATTTGATGTTAGAAAGGCTACTCCAGCTTGTTTCTTGGGAATATCTTTTTTGATAACCTTTTCCAGGCTTTTACTCTGAGATAATGTTTCTTTTTAACTGAGGTATGTTTCCTGTATGCAGCAAAGTCCTAGATTCTGTGTTAGTCTGTGTCTTTCTGTTGGAAAATTGTGTTCATTGATATTAAGAGATATTAAAAAAAAAGTGAATGTTGGTCTCTGTTATTTTTGTTGTGAAAGGAGGAATTATGTTTGTGTGTCTATATTCTTTGGTTTTTGAAAGATTACATTCTTGTCTTTTAATGGTATAGTGACCCTCCTTGTGTTGGAATTTTTCATCTTGTGTTGTCCTTTGTATAGCTGAAATTGTGGGAAAAATATCATATAAAGTTTTTTTTTTGTAATAGAATATATTGGTTTCTTAATCTATGGTAGTTGAGAGTTTTGCTGGGTACAGTAACCTGGGCTGTTTTTTTTTTTTTTTTTTTTTTGTATTCTCTTAAGATCTGTATGACTTCTGTCCAGGTTCTTCAGGTTTTCAGAGTCTCTGGTGAGAAGCATGGTGTAATTCTGATAGGTCTGCCCTTCTATGTTACTTGAAATTTTTTCCCTTATAATTTTTAATATGTTTTTTTTGTTTTGTGCATTTAGTATTTGATTATTATGTAACTTGAGGAATTTCTTTTTTGATCCTGTCTATTTGGAGTTCTGTGGGCTTTTTGTATGTTTATATCATTTTTTTAGGTTAGGTAATTTATTTATAATTTATTTTATTTTATTTTTGTTGGTTATTTTATTTATTTACATTTCAACTGTTATCTCTTTTTTCTGGCTCCCTTCCACAAAACCCCTATTGTTCCTCCTTTTCCCTGCCTCTATGAGAATGTTCTCACACCTGTCAATCCACACCTGCCTCAGCTGCCTAGAATTCCCTTATCTCATGTAATTAAGCCTCCAAAGAACCACGGGGTTCCCCTCTCAGTGATGTGAGATGCTACATATTCAGATGGAGTTATGGGTATTCTTTGTTTGGTAGCTTAATCCCTGGGAACATTGGGGGATCTGATTGGTTGATACGGTTGTTCATTTATTTAAGGTTGCAAACTTCTTCAGCTCCTACCATCCTTGCCTTAACTTCCTCATTGTGTTCCTCATACTTCTTTGTTTGTTTAAATCCACATCTGTATTGGCTCAGCTCTGGTAGAGCCTCTGAGGAGACAATACTAGGTTTCTGTCAATAGCTCTTTTTGGCATCAGCAATAGTGTCTCGGTTTGATGTCAGCCAATGAGGTGCATCTCTAGGTGAGGCAGTCTCTAGATCATTTTCCCTGCAGTTTCTCTTCTGCTCTTTTCCCCTGCATTTCATTTTGACAGGAGGAATTCTTACTGGCTTTTTATTTTGGGAATCTTGGCTCTCTTCTATATCTATTATCTTTAGGTTTGGTCTTTTCACTCTGTCCTGGATGTTCTGAATATTTTGGATTTAGAGCTTTTTGCCTTTCTCATTTTTCTTTACTGTCCTGTCAATGTTTTCTATGGTATCTTCTACAACTGAGATTCTTCCATCTCTTGTAGTCTGTTGGTGATATTTGCATCTATGTTTCCTGGTCTTTCTCCTAGATTTTCTAGTACCAAGGTTGTCTCCTTTTGTGTTTTTTTATTGTTTATATTTTCATTTTTTACATCCTGTATGGTTTAATTCAATTTCTTCACCTGTTTAGTTGTGTGTTCCTATAATTCTTTAAGGGATTGTCTCTGGGGTATATGCCCAGAAGTGGAATAGCTGGGTCCTCAGGTAGTACTATATCCAATTTTCTGAGGTATCGCCAGACAGATTTCCAGAGTGGTTGTATTAGCTTGCAACCCCACCAACAGTGGAGAAGTGTTAAATTTTTTTTATTTATTTTTTTTTCTCTTTAAGAACTTCTACCTGTTCACCTGTGTTCTCTTGTATTTCTTTAAGGGTATTATTTATGGCCTTCTTAAAGTTCTCTATCATCATCAGGAGATGTGATTATAAACCGAAATCTTGCTTTTCTGGTGTCTTGGCATATCCAGAACTTATTGTGATAAGAAAACTGTGTTCTGATGATGCTAAGTAGTCTTGGTTTTTGTTCCTTATGTTCTTGTGTTTGCCTCTCAACATATGGTTATCTTCAGTGTTAGCTGGTCTTGCTGCCTCTGACTAGAGCCTGTTTCTCCTTTAAGCCTCTAAGCCTGTGATCTTAGGTGTGTCAGCATTCTTTGCAGACCAGGTCTTTCTGGGTAGGATAGGGGTGTGGAGATATGTGTCACAGAATTTGGTCTGGGGTGCTGACAGAAACTGAAAAATTCTGTCCCAGGCTGCTCTGAGTTTCCTTTGCTCTTTGTTCTCCTGGTAGGTCCCCTTTTAGCCAGTTATTAGAGCAAAAGTAGTAGTCTCATCTGTGAATTTAGAAGTGACAAAACTCCTGGAAACCTGCTTCTCTGGAAAGGATTTGGGTGCAGGGAGTTGTGGCCCAGCCTTAGCTTTAGAGTGCAGATTGAGACTAGAAGTTAATCATTTCCGTTTTCTTTGTATATTTATTTATTGTGTTTGTGTGTGTGCACGGGTATATGTCCTATGTGTGAGTGATGTATGCCTGCATGTTTGTGTTAACAAATATAGGTTTCAGTAAAACATGGTTTATCATTCTTCATCATAATCCACCCGTGGTGACTTTAATGAAAATGTTCCTCTACAGGCTCATAGAGAGTGGAAATGTTAGCAGGTGTGTCCTTTTGGGAGTAGGTATGGCCCTACTGAAGTAAATGGGTAACTGGAAGAAAGATTTAAGTTTTCATATTCTCAAGCCAGTCTTAGTGTCACTCTCTCTTACAAATGATTTAGGTTCTGAATGTAGAATTCTCAGCTATTTCTCCAGCACCATGTCTGCTTGCATGCTTTGCACTACAGTGACAATGGGAATCTCTGAACTGTAAACCAGCGCTCAGTTAAATGTTTCATTTATAGAACTTGCCATGGTCATTGTATTTCTTCACAGTATTTGAAACCTTAATTACAATACTGCCTTATGGATTTGAGATATGGTCTTCCAGTACAGTAGCAGAAAAGAATAACCAGCAAGCTCTAGTGATGATTTGCCTCTGCCCATGCCTCAGCTGTGGGATTATAGGATCTCAATGTTTTATATATGTGATATTATCCAAACTCAGGTCCTTACGCTTGTTCAGCAAATATGCTCACGTACCAATACATCTCTGTCTCAACACATAGTGGGTATACATGTCCATGTGTGTCTGTGTGACTTAATGAATGCATGGGCACACACATGGAGATAGACATGTGTTCCAGATCAATAGAAATATTTCAATGCCAGTTCTTTCATTCTATACTGTCTATGAAGTAGAATCACTTTTAGTGCTCGTGTCTCTGTACTACATATAAGTGTTTGAAACACATTCTTCTTTTTTCCCCTCAAATGTTATGCTGATGTCAGAGATGTGAGCTACTTATATGACTTTGTCACATGGTTAAGATAAATTGTCAGGATTGTATGACAAGTGTTTTACTTACTAAGCTATATCAGGGTACCCTGCCCTAAGTTCATTTTTTGATTTGCAATATGGTAATGTTTTTATCTTAATATTGAAAAATGATAACTGGTACTTTGTTCATACATACTTCTTTTGGTTAAGAAGCATATTGAGAAATAGTGAAAATACCTGTCATGAATATCATGTCATAGCTTAGTTAATGTTGCGGTACCATTCTAAGCTAGTACCTGCAAGTCATAGTTAGATAGATATTGTAATGCTATTACTGGCTAGTACATTTAAGTCATTGTTATGCAGATTTGGGGGAGAGTCTTAGTTAGGGTATTATTGCTGTGAACAGACACCATGACCAAGGTGTTAATTGAGCCTGGCTTACAGGTTCAGAGTTTCAGTTCAGGATCAAGGCAGAAGCATGGCAGCATCCAGGCAGGCATGGTGCAGGAGGAACTGACAGTTATACATCTTCATCCAAAGGAAGCCAGGAACAAACTGAGCATCCTCAGGCAGGTAGGAGAAGTGTCTACAAGCCCATCCCCAGAGTGACACACTTCCTTCGAAAGGCCACACCTTCTACTAGTGCCACTCCCTGGGCCAAGCATATGCAAACTATCACATTCCATTTCCTAGTCCCCACTGTCTTGTTCAAACGCATAAGTCTATGGGGGCCAAATCTAAACATAACATAATAAAAAGCACATTTAGTCCAACTTCCAATGTCCCCATAGTCTGTAGCAGTATCAACAATGTTAAAAGTCCAAAGTTCAAAGTCTCTTCTGAGATTCATCTAATTACTTAAGTGTAATCCTTGGATTAAGTCAGGCAACCAGCTGGGCAATCTCCAAATTTTGCCATCTCCATGCCTGATGTCGAAGCAGTCTTCAGATCTTCAACTCCTTTTTCATCTTTATTGATGGCAACAAACTTCTTTCTTCTGGGCTGGTTCCACTCCCTGTTAGCAGCTTTCCTTGGTACATATCCTGCCGCTCTGTTATCTTTAACATCTTTGGGTCTCTAAGGCAATTTCAATGTTATAGCATCTTGTTTCAATGTCTGGGATGCACACATGGCCTTTTGAGCTCTTCTACGCACTGACTTCACTTCTCTAGCTCTGCCTTCTGTAGTAATTCAAGCTCAGGTTGATCCACTACACCTTTGCTGTTGTTCTTGGTGATCATCCCATGGTACTGCCATCTCTAATATACTGGGGTCTTCCATTGCAACTAGGCTTCACCAATAGCCTCTCAAAGGCTCTCTTCATGGTGTCAAGCTTCAAATCCTTTGCATGACCCCTTCAATCCTGGACTATCAACTACAACTGAGGCTGCACTTTCACCAATGGCCTTCCATGGCTTCTCACATTCCCAAGCCTCAGCTGTTCTTCATGACAACTTCATGGCTTCAAACTAGTACCACCTGAGTGATTCTTACACATTACCAAGTACAGCTGCAGCATGAGTTACAGCCTTGGCTATCTCTGGAACACAATTTTTGTCCTCTCAGGAAACACTTCCCAGAAGATTTCACCTTAGTGATGCTGCACTCTTCTTAACCATCACTAATTTGTTAGCTCCAGCTAATCAGCATCAATTGTCCCAGTAGTCTCCTTTCTAAAATATAAGGTGAAAACCGCATGGCCAAAGTTGCCAAGTTCTGCTGCTTGCAGGAGCTGGAACATGCCCACCACTCCCCTTCTTCTATTACATTATCACTAGATTCCTCTTTTCTAACTCCTTCACTACCTAAGCTTGGCTGTCCTGGATCTTTCCCGGTGGTAGATTGACCTTGAATTTAAAGATCTGTATGCCAGTCTCCTGGGATTAAAGGTGTGTACCACTACATCTGAGTTTAAGCTTTCTTCACCTAGAACTTGCTTTATTCTAGTCTGGCTTTGAACTCTGAGATCTGCTTACTTTTGCCTCCTGGGATTAAAGGTTTTTACTAAATTGCCTGGAGCTAATTTAGCTGGGTGAGGTCTTACCCCATGGTTACTTAATTCAATTTGAAATTCTTGAATGCAGGATTTAGCTCCATTTCACTTTTGGTATCCCTTTAATACTCAAATCATATATATTTGTATCTTGCCTTTCTCAACTTGCTCATTTCCATTAAAATGCTTTTCATAAGGGAGAGCTTTAGTAACCTCACAATAGAATTTACACCAGGCTGTTTTGAGACTTCCCTTTTTATAACATTTAATCTAAATCTCTTCATCTTAAACTCAGACAGACTCTTTGGACAAGGGCAAAAAGCAGCCATGATCTTCACCAAAATACCACAAAAAACAGTATGTTGGCCACATACTGAAATTCTCCACCGAAACTGCTTGATCCAATTCAGCACATTTCAAATCACTCTCAGTAATAAAGTCTTCTATATTCTTACTAGGATAGTTCATTAAGCCTCATTTAAAGCCTTCCACAGATTTCCAAATCCAAAGTCCCAAAATCCACATTCTTCTAAACAAAGCAGAGTCAGGCCTATCACAGCAATACCCCACTCCTGGTATCAACTTCAGTCTTAGTTATGGTTTTATTGTTGTGAACAGACACCATGACCAAGGCAAGTCTTATGAAAACATTTAATTGAGGCTGACTTACAGGTTCAGAGTTTCAGTCCAATATCAAGGCAGAAGCATGGCAGCATCCAGGTAGGCATGATGTAGGTGGAACTGAGAGTTATATGTTTTCATCCAAAGGAAGTCAGGAACAAACTGAGCATCCTCAGGCAGCTAGAAGGAGTGTCTCTAAGCCCATCCTCAGAGTGAGACACTTCCTCCAACAAGGCCACAACTTCTACTAGTGCCACTCCCTGGGCCAAGCATATGCAAACTATCATAGGGGGGTATTCTAAGCTAGTACATGTATGTAAGTCATAACTAGGTAGGCTATTACATATAAGTCATTCTTGATAGGTGTTGGGCTTCATTTTCAGGCTAGTACATGTAAGGTCCCATTTAGTGCTCACCAAAATATTTAATAAGAACTGATTTAGTAGGTTTTAAATATTTGTTTCACTCGAATGTGTTTGTGTGTGAATTATGTGTCTGTGTGTCTGTGTGTGTGTGCATGCACGTGCATGTGTGTGTTTGTGTGTAAAGAGAGAGAGAGAGAGAGAGAGAGAGAGAGAGAGAGAGAGAGAGAGAGAGAATACCTGTAAATACCAGAAGAGGTTGTCAAATCTCCAGACGCTGTATTTGTAGGCAGTTATGAGATCCCTCCATTTGTTCTGGGAATTTTGTTCAGCAAGATCAAAAATCATTCTTAACTGTTGGACACTCTTTCAATCTCTTGATATTCTTTTTATGAATGCAGGTACTGAGACATAGAAAATTAAGTAAATTGGGTTAGGAACTTGTGCTTTAAATATAGTAAGTGCTTTATCCCAAACTGAAAGTCAACATGTACAAACAGATTCCAAACACCAATGTCATTTCTTAGTGGGATCAAAAGCTATGCTACTGACATTTCCCCTTGGTTTCTGAGCAACAAAGTAAGATGAATCCTGGCATAAATATCACCCATTCAATTAGCCTTCAAGTAGCACCTTTCCTATCTGTTTCCTGTTGTGTTCATGGGAAAATCCACAGTATCAGCTTTTATTGATGCAAACACGGTTTTAAGAGATCAACTGTGTCCACTCAGTTTTATAAAAACAATCTGCACTGTATTGTTGTAGTATGTGACTACCTGTAGTTTCACCACAATCTTATTTCTTCTCTAAACCCTTCCAAGATACACATTTTTTTTTATTAAGAAGTAATTTATTTTCATATTTGCACTGAAAAGGATAAGCTTTCTTGTTAGTGAAAGCTAAGGAGCAGGGATGGCCCTGACTTGGGAGTAAGAATAACTTCATAGGGAAGGAGATATTTTGATTACATTTCACAGCCCTTATTTGTCCATATATAAGTGAGGGATTTTTAGCAAGGGAGGTGAATCTCCTTCAGGCATCAATGCACGTTCAATGCACTACCATCCACAGTGTCACGGTGGGGTTCAAGGTGTCAGAAGGAAGTCATCGGACAAATTATCTGCAAACTTACTTGCACACACTTTTCAAGGATGCGATACTTTGAAGAGAGTTATTCTTTTGAGTTTAGAGATTGTCCACACTTAAAATTCCTATGAAGGTAAGTTAATTCCCAAATGAATCAGTAATGCCTTGGTCCATATTAGGTGTCAGACAGTTCATACCCCTGCTGAGTCAAATTTGTGTGTGTGTGTTTGTTTATACATAAAGGTGCATTATGTGGGTGCATTGTGCAACCACATATGTGCAGATAGCAAACACAAGTCAGTCTTGGTTGCTTGGTGTCCATGTCTTTCTCTTTTCACTTTCTCTACTGTGTTTTCTTCTTGGATCTGGGCCTCACCTATGCTGTTGGACTAGCTAACTATCAAGTTCTTTGAATCTCCATGTGGCCATCTTCTTGGTCCTGGGATTAAAAGTTTGAGTTATCCCATTCAGCTTAGTTTTAATTTGAAGTTGGCTGCAGGAATCAAACTATAGCAGATAACAACTATAACAAGCTATTTATGACAGGGTCAACTTCAAGTCTGGGACAGGTTTTGAGAGGAGAGACAAACACAGACACTTTATTCCTGCATGATGAACACTTTAAGTAAGAGAAAGGCCACACAGTAGCAGTGAATGGCTTGTGAATGGAAGAGAAAAGCAGGCTGAGCATACATACAAAGCAGTCATTGGATAATATATAAAGTATTATCTTCTGGCTTTCAGTTTGCTAGTAGTGATCAGGGCCTCTTTCAGTATCCTGCTACAGTACTGGATCTTCACAGTAACTGTGGGAAAAGCCCCTAAGGCCTGCCTGTTTCTTCTTATATCCAGATATTCTCAGCACAGTGAGTAGATACAAACAGCAACATTAGATACAGAGAACTAGAAACTCTACTGGCATAGAGCATATTCTATGCTCACTTTGAAATTTAGAGCATCTATTTTAACTAAGTCCTAGAGTTCTATTTTTAAAAAGTCTTCCATCATGTTCATAAATAGTGAACTTTATAGAACCAGGTCATTCAACAAATCAAAAAGAGCCTGGTCAGCGGAAGAGACTTGTCTTCAGTTACAAAGTGATGTTAGAAATCCTGCCGCTTCCACTCCACACCTACTTTCCATTCACTATACTCAGCCCTCCCCAGCTGTGCTTTGATTCATCTGACTGTAAAATTGGCCCAGGCTCTTTTTCTGTTTTCTGTTCTGCAATTGGCAACTTAAGCTACATCCCAGACTAAATCAGATGAGAAAGGTTGGAATGAACACTAGATTATACTGCTGTTAACCTTTTAACTAAATCAGTGGTTTGATCTTCTAACAAAGGGAATGTTCTGGTAAAAAGCAGATTCGATACCTTTAAATTTCCTCGTTTTCTGGGTGTCCAGGAGCTGGCATTATTTCCTTTGAACAGAGGAGTCCTTTGAGGTTAGAAGGCTGCAGAGACATGGTTGTTGGAAAAAATCATTTTGGCCCATAGATGCCCTGCCATGGCTCCACTCTGCCTGTGAAGGAGAAGGCCTTTCCTGAGAGAGCACCTATTAGCAGGTTGGAGCAAGCCCAGCAGCACAGACTGCCTTCTTATTAATGGCAAAAGAGCTGTGGCTGATGTTGTAAAAGAGTCTCTCTCTACTCTGGCCAATCCCTGTATCCTGCTACATTAAGGATTCTGTAAAGGCCAGTCTCAGATCTGCTCTCTTGATTTCTCTGATGGGCAGCTAGCCAAAGTACTTTATGTATGGAGAACTAATTGGGGGTGAAGTAAGGTGATGTGGTCAGTTCCTGGAGCGAGAGCAAAGAAAAATGTCTACAGAACCTATTTTTAGATACCATGGCGCCTAAATTGATCTCTCAGCTAAAGGAAAGCTGAAAGTGGTCACTAATAGGTCCCTAAATGCCTCACACCTGATCCCAAAGGACATTTGCTCCTGTGTACTTTATTGTAGAAAAGGAAGGACATGTTGCTTGCTATGGTATAGTCCAGGGCCTCAACCATCTTGGCAGTTTTTGGTTGCTGGGTGCCACAGTCAGGAACAACAATGCAGAAACAATGAACAACACAATATGTTGACTGGCTGGGTTTTGAATACCAGTGTAGCCCCTTTCCATACACATGATTTATTACCTATATTCTACATGCTTCAGGGTTCTCATTTATCAGATGATGATAATAAATTTTCTAGTCAAGGCATTTTTGGGTGAGAATTAATTTAAATTAAAATGTCATTATCTAGCAGATGAAATTATTTGATTACAAATTCCCCAAGGATACATTCCCCTTCTTATAATCCCCCCTTAATTTTTGTTGTGACTTCAGAATTCAATTGGTATGGAAATGGAACTTGCATTCGATTTAAATTGGAACCATGAGGTTAAAGAGATGCCTCAGTTGTTAAAGTACAACACAGGCAAGCACAAGGATGAGGATGTGATGCTCAGTACCTACACAAAAATCCAGACATGCGGGCTTTGTGCCCATAATCCCCTCACCTGGACAGCAGATTCAGGAGCATCAATGAAACTCATTAGCCATTAGCCAAATTAAGAAGCTCAGGATTTACTGGGAGGCCCCTCTTTTCCCCAGAAATGAGGTAGTGATTGATATTGAGAAAGACACTGGAAATTGACTTCTAACTTCTACTTCTGCACATGCATGAGCACACAAACACACAAACACACACACACACACACACACACACACACACACACACACACACACACACACAGCAATGATTTAAAATTGCTCACAGATAAGAGCACATCCTTACCTTCTCTGTGAAGTCTTGTTAATAACATCCCATTTTCTTTCCTTGGTCTTTAGAGGGTCATTAGCATTAAACATCTTGGAAATGTCTCAGTTGTTATTTTACTTTATACTCATGATTTTTGGGCAAATTCTCTATCTCGTCTGTTTTTCACTTCCCATAAGGTTAAAAACAACTGAATAAAATATACTGTATACTTTCAAAATGTAAGAATAAGAAACAGGAAAGTAGCTCATGATGACATTTTGGCCAACTATGAATCAAGTTCATAACCATGGACCCTTGTGATTGCTATTCCACACTAACACTAGTTGCCACCATTTCTTTCACCATAACTTAAAAGTTGCATGGTGTTAAAAAGCTAGCAGTGCACTTCTCAGTACATGGCCCCAGGGGTTAGGTGAGGTACCACTGTAATGATTCCAAAGGGATATGATTTTCATAGAGAAAAAAAATGTTATAGAAATGCTAGTTTAGACATACCTATTGGGATAAGTAATTCTCAGTGGCCTCTAGATGGAATCCAACACTATTCTATTATGCCAGATTTAGAATTTATAAATATGCTTCTATCTGAATAGAGGAAAACATGGCTATGTAATATATACATGTAACTATATTAAGCACTGGGCATACAATAGATATTTAATATTTTCATAGGACCTCGTCCAATTCTGGTAGTGACAGATTAACATATTATCCTGTTTCATCACTTTAAAAAATTGTTTCTATCTTTGATTTACACACTCTCTAGTTTATGCTGGCTACAAACACAGTGAACCAAGGATGATCTAGAACTTCTGATTCTTCTGCCTCCCTTTCCTGAGTGCAGAGTTTATAGGTGTGTTGCCCAGGTCTGGTTTACATGTTTTAACACACAAGTAAGACAGAGACTTGTCTGCATGTCAGCCAAGTTCTCTCCCAACTGAACTGCAACTCACTCCTAAAATAATCCTTGGATTATCAAAAGAATGAACTTTAACGAACCTTGGAAATATAGTGTTATAAAAGAAATGGCAAGCAGAACCACAGGGGACTTAAAGGGGCTCTTGCTGTTGTTGAATGAACAGTTCCTGATAGAAAGAAACAACTGTGCTACCACATAACTACAAAATAGCAGTATAAAACATCTGCACATAAACTGATCTTAATAAATGGACTGAATGGAGTTCCCTTCATAGTGGTGCTGGGAAAATGGGCAGTTTGTGAGATACTGTTGACTTAACTGCCTTTCTTGGGTCTCACTAACAATAAAATAGTACAGGTCAAAATACTTTTCGATTGACATTTGTTTTTGTGGTATAGTAGTTATGCTGAGCTCTAGCTCAAGCCAAACTAAACTAAATGAGAAAAATGTCTTAATAATGCAAAAGAGAATGCCCTCTACCATTCATTCTCTTCTTTGTCTTACATTATTACTTGTCATTTACCCTCTGAAAAGTGACCTTACTGTCACTGGATATCAGTTTAAATCGCTAAGAAGAGTCTGAAAAGAGTTCTGTTCCCCGTGGTCAACATTTAAATCCGATGAGATTGGACAGCTTATAGAAGCACCTGGATCAATTTTCATCTCACCAACTTTCCTTTATGGTGAGGATGAATCACAAGACAGGTCTGGTTCAAGTTCACAGAAGAGACAAATTTAAAGAGCATATGAAGTACCATAAGCATATTTCAGTAAAAAAAAAAAAAGTGTGGGATGTTTGTGCTTGGCTGTATGTACATGTGTGCACATGAATATAGAAGTAAGAGTTTGGTGTCAGGTGCCTTCTTCAAATTCTTTCCTCCTATTTTTTTATTTCTTTTTTTTTATAAATTGTTGAATCTCTAAACAGAGTGGCAAGAATAGCTCTCCATGAATCTCCAGAAGGCCTCCTGACATAACTTCTTCAGCACCAGGATTGCAGATGTGGGCTACTCCTCATCTGGAGCTCCAGGGTTCTAAATGTGTGCCAACAGCATGCTGATAAACAGGGAGGCAGATGTGAACACCAGTGCTGCAGGTGTGTGCCAATCCTTATCCTGAGCACCAAGGCTGCCTATGAGTGCCAACTCTAATTTCTAGTACCAGTGTTTCAAATGTGCACCACCCATGCCTATGTTTTACAAGCTCCTGAGAATCAAACTCATATCCTTATATCTCAGATGCTACAATGCTGTGAAGACCAATATTGTCACCAGATAATGTGGCACATGATAAATCATATTTGAAGAAAGAGACTGAAAGTTAAAAATGTAAGTTGATTAAATTGTGTCATGATTAAAATGACATTACAAAATTTGGAAGTTTAATAACTAAAAGCAATTTTAATTAAAACTTTTATTTTTCCTGTCAATTACATGTAGAAAGAAATTGGATTACAATAACTAACACTGGTGAGGAAATGGGCACTCCAGAAAGAAAGTTTAACACCTGCACTAGGAAGAAAACCTAAGAGATTATGGCCCAGATGAACAGCAGCTAAATAAATAATATCACTATAGTAAGTTTCTGAGGCTGGGATGTTTACCAAGTAGAAATTTCAATTCCTTTGTTTTGAGGATAAAAAAGACAAAATGAAGTTATTGGCTGATTTGAATTTAGATAATAGGCAACTTACACATCAGTAAGTGGGGGGGGGGGGAATAAAAACCATTCTTTTGTTTGTCCTTTACAATGGTGCTAATTTCATCAGGTGGGCTTAATCAGCTTTTCCCCAGAAGACTGTTTGAAAATGTCATTAAAAATAAAGACTTAAGTTTCAGTAAACAACAGAGAAATAACAAAATTTTCTTCTTATTATACGAAATGTTAATTGTGCTGCACAACCCAAGGAGATGTGCATGCAGACTATCCTGAGAAAATGATCGAAGGAGAGCAGAGACACAGATTTTAAAGTGAAATCAGGAAAACATGGTGATTATGGAGACAGACAAATGTCAATCTGGAAGGTTGCATTACTAATCGGTAGATGTTAAGACACTGGAAAATGATTCCACAGGCAGCGTTTGTATTAAATATACTCCTATTACCTAAAGTTCAGGGAACATCACAGAAAGGGGCCAGAAAAAAATGTAAGTGTCATAGAATAAAGAGTGCTTTGAAATTATTTCCTCTGACTATGACATGGATGTACCTTTGAACTCACAGCAGCTGGGGTCACCCACATAAGCCCTCACAATAATGAATGAGTGAAAGATCCCAAAAAGAAATAGTAAGTGCAAACCTCTACTATGCTTAGGCGCTTTTGACAAATGATTCTTTCTGAAGGAGTGAGAGTCACTTTTCTGTAGGAATATGACCATTGGTAGATTGCCAGTGATTTAGTTGATGACTTCACACACATGCATATAGGCCTCAGCACTAATTAGAACCAGTGGGTTGAAACCATAAAGATAAAAAAGGGTATAATATTAAAGAAAAAATTGTGATAGAAGGAGCAAGAGAGAGATAGGGAAACTTGGGTATGGTAAAGAAATCTTGCATTTATGTATGAAATTATCAAAGAATAAATCATAATGTTTATTAGTGTTAATAAAAGAGAACTTGGTTTATATAGAGGTTAACAGGAGGGGAGGCAGTGAGGGAGATATAAAGTGAATAAGTAAAATAGTAATACTATTAATAGTGATAATAATAATAATGATGATGATGATGATGATGATGATGATGATGATGGAAGGTAAACTCACTGCAGATGCTAATTGACTTCAACATTTTGTATTTTTTGAGTCTAATAAAATGCAATTTATTCCTAATATATTTAGAGAGACAGAGAAACAGAGAGAGAGAGAAAGAGAGAGACAGAGAGTTTGTGCATGTTTACATAGTGCTTTGAAGCCATTAGTACGTTGTAGGATGAAATGTAACAGAGAAGAATATATCTGTTTAAGCACTTGTCTTAAGTTATGAGTGAGGAAGTATCAAACATCACAACTTGTTTTTAGATGTGTATCTGAGTGAAATATAGTTTTTGTGAGTAAGTGCACATAGACATGCATGTGTGTATGGGTATGTGTGTGTGTGTGTGTGTGTGTGTTTGTGTGTGTGTGTATGTGTGTGTCTGTGTGTAACTTGCATATAAGGGTAAGCCAGGTGGCTGGAAATTTTAGGGATTCTCCTGTTTTCACCTATGTAATTCTGAGATGATATTCAAGTTCTACATCACTGCCTTTTCTTCTTTTTCTTTTTGAATATGGATTGTAGGGTCTTGTAAGCCTCTGGTCTTCTTGCATATGTGACTTCACTGAGCAGTTTACTGGCTGAGCAATTTGTCTAGACCCTACATGTACTGTTTTGCTTTGTTTAGTTCTGGTGCTCAGAAGTCTAAAATGGGTATAGTAGGTTTAACTAAGGAATCGATGACACTAACATTCTGAGTATTCTGAAGAATATAATACTGACTTGGTCCTATAGCCCTCATCTTTTCTTCACTGATGATCTTCTCTTAATCAACTGAGTGAATTGCATGGCATTTTCAAATCTCTGAATCTCCCACCTGCCATTTCCATATATGAGATATGTTGGTCTTTTATGGTGGACCATCTGAATAAGTTATGATAAACTTAAGATCTTTAATAACTAGCAAACACATTTTGTTACAAAAATAGCATGTTAATAGGTAGCAGAATTGACACGTCCACATTAGACAGGTCATGACATTACATTTTCACACTGATACAAGTACATGCTGAGTTTCTATTGTTCCTACTCTTCTAAAAAGGTGTTTTTCCCAAAGCTGTGTAGGGCATCTGGGTCCAGGACTTATAGTAAGATCATTAGCTATTAGATAGTTTCTAGTTCCACCAGATCCCTATAATTACTTTTAAACATAACATTGCTCCGTAGTAGAAACTGCATTGCATTTAAGTGATTTGTTTTGTGTTCATCCATCTGTGTGCTGGTGCCCAAACAGAAGAGGTTGTCGGATCCCTTGAAACTGGAGTCATAGGTTATTGTGCACTGTCATGGGTCTTTGGAACAGAGCCCTCTGCATCTAGCCCAGTAAGCCACTAAGCCACTGCTGCAGTGAGAATGCCTCCTTTGCTGTGATCATTATAATCAACATCCTCATCTTCAATCAACCATAGGTTGTTTCAGTAAATATTTTAAATGGAGGCAAACAGTTTCAGGGTACTATGCCATGCTACCCCTAACTACTCTCTGTCCCTGACAGTGGCCACCTTTCTGGGATTCTCTGTTGTGAACTCTGCTCATATTACATTCAACTACCTCGAGTGGTTATTGTCACAGTTCCCACCAGCCAGAGAAAACCAAAACTCTAGAGGCTTGTGATTCATCAGTCAGATTTATATCAATAAATTTCCACTCCACAAAATGTCCACACAACAAACTCAGAGCCAAATGATATTAGTATGTAGTGTCCACATAGATGGGAGAAAATGTTCTATAGTAATCTATTCCTTGTAAGGTATTTATAGCTACCTGTGACTATTTGAAACCATAAGGAGAAAGATCATCTTCTTCTTTATCTATCTTAACTTCTTTCTCTTCCCATATCTCTCAGGCATCTCAAAAATTCTATCTCTGCCTTAATTTTTCTTACTTTTTCTTGCTACTCTTCCCAGCTAAAAATTATGTCTTTGATACACTTTACATTACTGATGTCTAGGAGGCTGATTCTTTTGACAAGTTTTTGAAAGATTCAATATTTCATGTAATACCATATGATTTCAAGGTAAGTAGGAACCTGTCATTTATCTCTGCCATAACTACTTTATTTTCTGCTGTTTTTTTTTTATTCTAAGGTTTTTCATTTTTATGCAATATACTCTTCTCCCCTATTTATAATACATTTATAACTTCTATCCCAAGTTTGTAACACATTGGAATACACACCACTACTGTCTGGTAACAGAACAGCTCCATGTTCCTCAAAATCCCTGCTAGTTCTTCTTTCTCATTATTATACCCACCAAAATAACTGTTGAAATCTCCCAAAAACCTCATTCACAATCTTGATCAATAGTATTCTCTGCAAGGACTCAAAATATATGTGATATTTTAAAGCTAGTACTCACACAGGACTATGCTTTAAATGGTTTAATGTGTGATTTATTGTTGAAAGTGATTTTGTGAATGCCTGAAAGTGTTGTTTATGGTGTGTGTTTCATTTCTTTCTACCTTACTTGCAGCAACAAGATCTGTCATTAAGTCCTGAGTTTACTGTTTTGTATATCAGCGTTGGTCATCAATCCTCACAGTTCTACCAACCCTTCCTCCATGTAAAAGTCACAGGCCTCACTTCCTAGTTTTACATGGTTACAGGAGATGTGAGCTCACGTAAACTTTCCTGTGTTCTTTATACCTGGAGATGTCTTCCTATCCCTGAAATATATTTTTCTAACATAGAGTGCAAATGCACGTGGATACTTTCAGCTCTCAGAATGATGTCTGGATTTGCCACTACTAATTTTCTATGGACATATTTTAATGACAGCATAATTAAGATGTGCATGTCTTTATATGATAATTGTTTACTGCAAAATAAATAAATATTAAGCTATGATCCAGATAATCTGTGGTTTCTTGGCTCACCAATTGTTTTAGGAATGAGTTTCATCTTGTGAAGGGGGCTTAATACCACTCAAAACTGTTTGATTACTGCCATAGTGTTTGGGTCACTTTCAAATGAGTACATACTTGTTACCAAGGAGTTCTATGACTTGTTAAAACTCACAGTGTAGGGATCACATTGCAGTCTGGGATCAGACTGGTCCATGCTCCATCTGTGCCCAGAGCCACAGGCAGAGCTGGCAAACAACCATTAGGACTCTCAGTCTGCGCCCAGAGAACTGATCACCTAGAGGTGACACAAGAACACCCTCCCTCCTGAGCCCAAGGGTGAGCCCCCTCTTTCTCTCCCTCCCTCCCTCTCTCCACTATCTGGGGAGAGACCTCCCAGGGTGCGATTATCAATGTACCACTTGGGAGTGAGCATTTTAGGCCTCCATCTGCACCCAGAGCTAGAGCCTACCCATTGCCAGCTGAACTTACACCCTGCTCATACAGAGCTGAACATTGAAGAACTATCTCTATCTGGAGTCCATGTCCCACAGATACACAGGAGAGACAAACACCATTCAACAACAATAAGATCAACTAATATCAAAGATAAGAAGCAAAGAGGCTAGCACAAAAATCAAAAAAAAAAAAAAAAAAAAAAAACCAGAAACCAAGACAAGCTGGAAACATCAAAACAAAGCTCTCCCACCACAGCAAGTAGTGTATATCTCAACACACAAGAAAAAAAGATTTGGACTATAAATTGTGCCTCATGTTGATGATACTGGGCCTCAAGAAGCACATGAATATCTCCCTTAAAGAAAAGCAGGAGGACAGAGATAAAAAAGTACAAGCCCTTAAAGAAACATAGGAAAACACAGACAAACAGATGAAGGAATTGAAATAATTACCCAGGATCTAAAAACAGAAATGGAAACAATAAAGAAAACACAAAGAGAGGCAACCCTGAAGATAGAAAACCTAGGAAGAAGATCAGAAGTCATAAACCCCAGAGGATCATCTCTTAAGATGCTGAGAAAGTATTTGACAAAATTCAACAACCCTTCATGTTAAAAGTCATGGAACGATCAGAAATTCAAGACCCATATTTAAACATACCAAAAGCAATATACAGCAAATAAGTCACAAACATTAAACTAAATAGTGAGAAACTTGAAGCCATTCCACTAAAATCAGGAACTGGACAAGGCTGTCCATTTTCTCCCTACCTATTCAATATAGTATTTTAAGTACTGGCCAGAACAATCATACAGGAAAAAGAGGTACAGGGGATACAAATTAGAAAGGAAAAAGAAAAAAATCACTATTTGCAAATGATATGATAGTGTATTTAAGTGACTCCCCACAATTCCACCAGAGGACTTTTACAGCTGATAAACAGCTTCAGCAAATTAACTGGATATAAAATTCTCTCAAACAAATCAGTATCCTAACTGTATTCAAGGATAAATAGCCAGAGAAAGAAACTAAGAAATAGGCACCCTTCAAAATAGTAAAAAATAATGTAAAATACATTGGTATTACCCTAAGCAAGCAAGTGAAAAAATCTGTATGACAGGAACTTCAAGTCTTTGAAGAAGGAAATTGAAGAATAGTTCAGTATTTTGAAAGATCTCCCATGCTCATGGATTGGAAGGAATAACACAGTATAAATGGCCATCTTGCCTAAAGCAATCTACAGATTCAGAGCAATCCCTATCAAAATTCCAACTCAATTTTTATAGAGATAGAAAGAGAATTTTACAAATTATTTTGGAAATATAAAGAACCCAGTATCACAAAAAATATTTTCAACAAAAAAAAAAAAAAAAAAAAAAAACCGTTCAGGGAAATCACCATCCTTGACCTCCAGCTGTATTATAGATCAATTGTGATAAAAAACTGTATGGTATTCATACACAGTTAGGCAGGTATGTCAATGGAATAGAATTGAAGACCCAGAAATCTACCCACACATCTTGGTCACTTGATATTTGACAAAAGATCTAAAAATATTCAATAGAGAAAGGACAGCCTCTTCAACAAATGGTGCTGTTTTAACTGGAAATTAACATGTAGAAGAATGCAAATCGATCCTTTCTTATCTCCTGTACAAAGCTCAAGTCCAAGTGGATCGGAGACCTTCATACAAAATCAGGTACACTGAAACAAATAGAACAGAAAGTGAGGAAGAGCATAAAACACATAGACACAGGGGAAATTTTCCTAAACAGAATACCAATAGCTATGCTTTAAGAACAAGAATTGGCAAGTGGGTCCTAATGAAATTGCAAAGCTTCTTCTGTAAGGCAAAGGATACTGTCAAAAAGACAAAATGACCACCAACAGACTGGAAAAATTTATTAACCAATCTTATATGTGATAGAGGGCTAGTATCCAATATATACAAAGAACTCAAGAATTTAGACTCTATAGAATCAAATAACATTATTTAAAATGGGCTACAAAGCTAAACAAAGAATTCTAAACTGAGGAATATTGGATGGCTGACAAGAACCTAGAGAAATGTTCAACATCTCTACTCATCAAGGAAATGCAAATCTAAACAAACATTATATTCAACCCCATACTAGTCAGAAGGGATAAGATCAAAAACTCAGATGACAGTAGATGCTGGTGAGGATGTGGAGAAAGAGGAACACTCCTACACTGTTGGTAGGATTGCAAGCTGGAACAACCACTTTGCAAATCAGACTGGCTGTTCCTCAGAAAATTGGACATAGTACTACCTGAAGACCCAACTATTTCAATTCTGGGTATACACCCAAAAGATGCTCCAGCATATAACAAGGCCACATGCTCCACCATGTTCATAGCAGATTTATTTATAATAACCAGAGACGAAAGAACTGAGACGTCATTCAACTGAGCAATTGATGCAAAAATGTGGTACATTTAGACAATGGTGTACTACTCATCTATCAAAAACAATGAGTTCATGAAATTCTTGGGCAAATTGATGGAATTTGAAGCTGTCAACGTGAGTGTGGTAACTCAGTCACTGAAGAACACTCATGATATGTACTCACTGTTAAGGGGATACTAGCCCCAAAAGCTCAGAATACCCAAAAACCAATTCACAGAAATTATGAAGCTCAAAGGGAAGAAAGGCCAGAAGGTTGATGACTCAGTCCTTCTTAGAAGAGAGAACAAAACACTCATGGTAGTAAATAATGGGTCAAGTAGAGTTGCAGGGATTGGAGAAAAGACTATCCATAGACTGACTCACCTTAGGATTTATTCTATATGCATCCACTAAACCCACACATTATTGCTGATGACAAGCTGTGCTTACTGGCTGAAATCTGATATGAACACCTCCTCGAAGGCGCTGCCAGAGTCATAGTGATACAGAGAAGGATGTTTGCAGCTAGCCATCAGACTGAACATGGGGACCCTAATGAAGGAACTAGAAAATGGACTGAAGGAGCTGTTAGGTTCTGCAACCCCATGGGAAGAACAAAATTATCAACTAACCAAACCCACCACAGCTCTCAGAGACTAAAACACCAAGCAGTGCATTTGCATGAATAGATCCATGGCCCCAGGTGCATATGCAGCAGGGGATAGCATTCCCTGGAAATGAGGATAATATTTGAATTGTAAATACAGAGAATATCCAATAAAAAATTTAAAAAATTTTTAGTTTCACCCTTTTTTCTAAGAATATTTTTGCTTTATTTTAATGTCTGAATGATATTCAAATGAGCAAATATACCACATTTATATCTATTCATCAGATGGTAGATATCCAGCTATTTGCATTTTCTGGCTATACAAAATAAAGCAGTAATAACCATGAATGAAATTTCTCAATAGAAGGATGCATAAAGTTCATGATGTAGGAACCCAACAGCTGGATCTTGTGGCATATTCATTTCTACCTCATTTAGAAAGCTACGCACTGGTTTCCATTCTAACTGCCCAACTTTACTCTCTTATAAACAGTAAATGTTCCTCTTCCTTCATGGTCATGTCAGCATTCAGCATTTGTCATCATTTCTCTTTTCATCTTAGCCACTGACTAGAATAAAATTTTTCTGATAATCAAGGATAACAAATGTTTAAACTATTTTTTCATCATTTTCATTTTATCTTTTCACAAATCAGTGTTTAGTTACGATACTTATTATTAAAAATTGGGTTTTTATCATTTAAAAGAGTTTTTTATTTCTTTGTATATTCTTTATGCTAAACCTGTATCCAAAATATTTCTGGAAGTGTTTATTTGTTTCCCATTTTGGAAGTTGCACCTTGATTTTGATAATTTTTGTACCTATTCTCACCATTTATTTAATTATTGCTGTTAATACCTGTGTTCCTGGAATCCTGTTTAGAATGTCCTTTCCTGTGACAGTGATTGTAAACATATTTCCTATTTTCTCATCTTTCAGACTGTGAGTATTAGATCTTATCATAATATTTTTGATTAACTTGGAGTTGAATTTTATACACATTAAAAGGAGGAATTCAGTTTCATGCTAAAAAGTGTCTCCTGTATAGTCCATGACATCACCAGTCATAGATAATTGGCTAGGTCTACAGGGACAAGTCTAATTTTCCTTATATTGATCAAAGCTCTTGATTATCACTTTTGACTGTGACTATTGTCTCATTACTGATTCTTGGTCTGCAAGAATTGAAATTTACTTTGTAATCACAATATTTTTCACATACATGCCATCAATGAACTCAAAAGAGGAAGGAACATATTTTTGTGTAAGATGGCCTTTACCCTACCTCCTACTCTTCTCTCTGATTCTCTACATTTCCCATTAACACAGTTTCTTCTCCATCTGAATTTTCATTTCCATCTTGTTGACTATAACATTCAGTCAACATTTTTGAACTGTTGTTTCTAATACCTCCCAAATTTATTAAGGTGTGATATTCCACCTTTGGTTGTTCTGCTAATAGGAATGCCAGTTAAATATTCCCCCCTCTTAATTCCCTCACTAATATCTAAATGCTATTATTTATATATTTACTTAATTTCCCTTCTTTTCAACAACACAGTTCCCAATGTATCTATTAATATTTTACTCTTTCTTATAATGTCTGCTTTTAGTGTAGATCAGTTGTATTTTGATGTTGTGTTTTTTAGGTTATTCATCTAGATTGTTTTTAATTTTTTATTTATTCTTTTTTGAGATCTTCATTTTATTTGGTTGAAAAGTCCTCATCCTTACCTCAAGGTTTATATTATATATGACATGAATGCCTGTGAATTTCAGAATAATCTTTGTATAAATGGTAAAGTTTATATCTGTATGTTCCACTTATATTGGAAAATAATTGTTTTGCTATATTTGGGTAAAATGTAAGTTTAATATCAGTTACATTGTATTTCATTGATAATGCTTATCATTTCTCATATGTATTTTTTGATACCCTTGCTACTTGACTTAAATATAAGTAAGACTTTGATTATTTCAGCATCTCTCTCTTTGTAGGTTTGACCTTCATTCATAAGAAGTCATGGGAATTGCATTGAATCTGTGGATTGCTTTCAGTTGGCCATTTTTACTATATTTATAAGGCCAATCTATGAACATGGGAAACCTTTCAATCTTCTGAAATCTTCTTTTATTTTTTTCTTCACACATGAGGTTCTTTTCATACAGATCTTTCACTTGCTTAGTTAGGGACACATCAAGGTATTTGATATTCTTTGTGACTATTTTAAAGGGTGTCATTTCTCTAATTTCTTTCTCAGACTGTTTATCCTTTGTATAAAGGAAGGTTTCTGATTTGAGTTCATTTTATATCCAGCTACTTTTCGGAAGTTGTTCATAGCATCCTTAATTATAATAGTCAGAACCCATACACTGTGGTACATTTACATAGTAGAGTATTACTCAGCAATTAGAAACAATGACTTCATGAAATCCTAAGTCAAATGTATGGAACTAGAAGCTCTCAAGATGAATATGGTAACATATTCACAAAAGAACATACATACATACATGGTATGCACTCACTGATACATGGATACCAGCCTACAAAGCTCAGAATACCCAAAAAACAATCCACAGACCTTATGAAGCTCAAAAAGAAGAAAGCCCAGAATGTGGATGTCTCAGACCTTCTTAGGAGGAAAAACAAAATATTCACTGGAGGAAATTCAGAGACAAATAGTGGATCAGGGATTGAAGAAAAGAACATCTTGAGACTGCCTCACCTAGAGATTCATTAAATATGAAGCCACTAAACCCAGTCACTATTTCTATTGCTAAGAAGTCCAGGCTGACCAGAGCCTGATAGGGTTTTCTTTTCAGAGGCCCTGCCAGAGCTATACTGATACAGATGAGAATGCTTGCAGCTAATCATAGGACTGAGCAAGTGGACCACAATGGAGGGGCTAGGACTGAAAAAGCTGAAAGGGTTTGCAACCCCATGGGAGAGTCTACAATATCAATCAGCCACCACCACCCCAGAGCTCCCAAGGACTAAAATTCCAACCAGTGAGTACATATGTAGAGACCCATGGCTCTAGACACATATGTAGCAGAGGGTGGTGTTATTTGGCATTAAAAGAAGGGGAAGCCTTTGTGAAGGCTCAATTCCCCAGTGTAGGTGATACCAGCATGATGAGTTGTGACTGGGTGGTTGTTCCTGGGAGGGAGCATATTCATGGAAGCAAGGAGAAGGGGAGGGGGAGACAAAGTTGATAATATTTAAAAGGTAAATACATAAAATATCTAATAGAATTATTTTTAATGTGAGTGTTGTAATCTCAGCATCTTGCTCAGAAATTTGAAGATGATGTTTTGAGGATAGTGTTTACAAGTTTTATATATATATATATATATATATATATATATATATATATATATATATGTAGATAGATAGATATAGATATATAATCGTTACTTTGCATACTAATTTAAGAAATTACTTTAATGCTTAAACAGTAAAAATAAAATTTTGAGATAGGTTGATTGATGAGAATGTGTTTTACAAACAAATATTTATACCTGTGAGACTTTTAGATTTGACTACATATATGTTTTGATGGGTTTTACATTTCTATGCATAATTATGTAAATTTTTCATTCAACAGAAAGTCTAAGATGTAAGCAGTAATGTGTGTTACAGTTTTCAAAGTTTGGAATATTTTTTTATCTGTAAACAACATTGGAATGGGTTTAGAAGATATTATATAGTCATTCTTCGATCCTTTCTGTGGATAATAGCACACTTTCTTGAACTAAAGGGTCCTTATTTCTGAATTTTGGACATGGTACAATGTTCATTTCTTTGTTCTGACTCATACTTTGTGATTCAATCTGTCTTTGGGAACAAATATCACTATGATAAGTGAAGGAGCTTCCTCTCATACCTTTGTGATCATGGATAGAAAAGTCTCCTCCATTGGCTATAAGAGGCTTCCAAGTAAGTTGTTTCTGTTCTTCTCTGAGAGACCAACAACATCATGTAAACTTATAGACAACTACTTTATTGTTTCTGACATGCAGATGCCTGATTTTTCTCTGCTTATGCCAGAAGCATAGACATTCTCATGTAAGCCTTTTGTTACATGTTTGATGGCTACTCCAGATATTCTGAATGTTTTCCTTTCATCAAGGCTAGTAACACCAAAAGACATAGGTAGTGTAGGAAGGCTAAATATCAGGTTGATGGAAACTTAAAATTATCAATTTCTTTCCTATTGCTTTTATTTTTTTTTCTTCAGAACACCCAAATCTTATCTGTATATATCTTGTATTGATTTTTAGTTCTAGTCAGTAAGAAATAATTACTCCACTTGTCCTGGAGTTACTGCGTTTTAACTCCCCACTGTCCAAAATTAAATGATAATTAGTATGATCTTCATTAGAATTTGAAAGTCCCACACAGCCCTTCTCCTCTGAACTTGTGCCCTGAGCAGATTTTGTGCATTTGTTCTGCACCAAATTCCACAACATACAGAGAATCTAACAGACTCAAGACCACAGGATTACAGAAACACAGGATCACAGGTGTGCAAACAGGCCCACTATCACAGGATCACAGAAGAGGCTCAACGCCCAGGAGATTGAACACACCCAGAAGCAATGGAGCTCTGACACACCAAAGAACATCAGGAGCTTGGTCTCACTGGGAAATTAGTATCTCAGAGGCAGCTTGATTGCCAGGAGCTCTCATACAATCAGGATTCCCAGGAACAGAGGGCACATGGAACAAAGGATACCAGAATCATAGAATCTCAGGCAAGTGCAAGAATACAAGCAATTCAAACTATATCTATTTTGCATCATAAGAACAGAGTTCTCCCACTATAGCAAGTTCTAGACATTCGATCACACCTGAAAGGCAAGATGTGGAGTTAAAAACATATTTCATAATGATTACTTGAGGACTTAAGGAAGGAGATAAATAACTCTCTTCCAGAAATATGGGAGCACACTACCAAATAGGTGAAAGAATTGAGCAAAATAATCCAGGATCCAAAAATGGAAATAGAAACAGTAAGGAAACCACAAGGGGAGACAACCCTGAAGAAGAAAAACTAGGAAATAGATCAGGAATAATGGATGCAAGTAACATCTATCACCAACAGAATACAGTAGATAGAAGAAAGAATCTCAGGGTCAGAAGATACCATAGAAAGCATTGACACAATAGTAAAAAAAATGCAAAGTGCAAAAAGCTCCTAACCTAAAAAAATATTAATATATATATTACTGTGGATACAGAGGTTAGCATTGAGATGTCTTCCTCTCTTGCTTTATATACTATTTTTATATAGGGTTCTTCAATAAAACCAAATCTTGCAGCTTTATCTAGACCAGCTAGGCCGCAAGTTCTAAGACTCTACCTGTTGCTGCACTGATATCCCTGGTCCAGAATAACAGATGTGTAAATTCCTGGGTTTAATTTTTAAATTATCTTTTCTTGTTACTATCTAGCTATCTGCAAATCTGCAATCTGTCTATCTGTCTGTCTCTCTATTTATCAGTCCATAGACACACACACACACACACACACACACACACACACACACATCTACTGGTGTATACATGTAGAGATGGCAGTTTCATGGCATGCAATGGAGTGAATGTTAGAGGAAAATATGAAGAATAAGTAAATTATTTTCCTTCACACTGTGGAGTATGATTTTCTGGAACTGGAATTACAGTTGATTTTATTTTACTTTTAAATGATTGGAACAAAAGGCAAATCCTCTACAAAAAAACTGTAGCTACTGTTAACAATGGAGGGAACTCTATAGCCTCCACCACACATGGCTCCTTTTGTATTATAGTATCCAAACTCCAAACTTAGGTCCACACACTCATTGCTGTTGCATTCATTTTACTGTTTCACAGTAAGCAAGCTTGAATATCCCAGATTAAACAAGATTGGTTAGCATTATATATTTAAACAATATAGTAGTCAGTTAAAATAAAGTAAATGTTTCACTGTACATAGACATATATTTTCCAATAAAAATGTACATTGTATATACTTCAGAAGCTCAAAATCAAGGTGAAATTTATTATTTTGTAAGACATGGGCCAGAGTACTGCTTTGGAAGGCATATTGATGGAAAAGCATCCATATGGAAGACAATAGTAAAGAGTTACTGCCTATATTATAGAATTCTGTGCAGGTATCACACAGGTATAATTAATGTACATTAATCAAGGTTATTGAGGCAAATCTATAGAATGTATGTTGATTCTACATTCACAAGACATGTTTGAGATTCTTTTCAATATTTCAGTTTGCATGTGTATATGTGTGTGTGTGTGTGTGTGTGTGTGTGTGTGTGTGTGTGTGTGCGCGCGCGTGTGGTAGGGTTTACTCATGCCCTATCATACATATATAAATGCAAAAATACAGCTTTTGGAGTTCACTTTTCTCTTTTCACCAACCCATGCCACATGCTTCATCAGGTCACCCCATTGCATCTTAGCAGCTGGTCATTTTATATTTGACTAAAGGCTAGAAACAAGAATCAAAGACTCCTCAGTGTGGCCCTGGTATAAGACTTCTGTTATAGTTGAGCTTGTAAGGTCCAGAAAGAGCAAGATCTTTAGTTATGCAGATACAATGCCACTCATTCTCCAATCTTACATCTTCACTGGACAGCTTCTTTTGACCTATCTATAGTTGCTTCACCAAAAGCTGTTGGGATTTTTCAACTCTATATTTCTACTTCTCTGATCATTTATCTCTTCTCTCTAATCCTTACTTCTCAGTGGTGCTCTAGGATTTCTCAACCATAGTGAGAAAAAAACAAAAAACAAAAAACAAAACAAAACAAACAAACAAACAAACAAAAAACAGCTAAGGCTTCAAGGAGGATACTGAAGCTTTTTCTATTCTGGTAATCTGCCAAGATTCACTGTCAGGGTACAGCTACATTGAGCTTATTGATATATTTTTTCCAAAAATACAAAATGCATCTTCTCTGATAGAGAAAGAGCATTTCCTCTATGTCAAGGGCATCAAAGTTCTTTATTTTATTACATTGTCCTAAAGGCAAAGATACTGGCTTATGGCTTCTATGACAACACAATTTAACACAAAGAAGACCTGAGAATAATAAAATGTTGTGGAAAAGAACAAGAAAGATGAAGAAGATATGGAAAGACCAGAGAAAGGAAGTGAAAGAAGCAAAAAGAAAGGAGGAGGCAGAGAAAGATCACTGGCTAGAAAGAGCAAGAAAACACAGAGGTGAAGTGAATAAGAAAAAAAAAAAAAAAAAAAAAAAAAAAAAAAAAAAAAAAAAAAAAAAAAAAACAGGAGTAATGGGAGGGGCAGGGTGGAATGAGAAGAAATTCAAGAAAGAAGGAGAAAGAGGTAGAGAAGAAGGAAGAATAGGAGGGGATAAGAAAACAAGTAGGGATAGTTGAGAGAAGGGAGAAAAAGGAGATTAAACATGACCACAAGGAGGAAAAGGAAGAGTAGAGAAAGGAGAGAGAGAATGAAAGAGATGGAGAGCAAAGCAGGAGGAGAATGAGAACATTCAAGATGAGGAGATGAAGAAGAGGCATTGAGAAAATGGGAAGGAGAAGAAAGGGGTATAGAAAGGGAAGAAAAGATGGTAAGAAAGACAAGAATAAATCAGAAAAGAGAGGCAAATAGATGAAAGAGAGTAAGGTAGCAGCTCCATCTTAGTGTTTGATCTGTGATAATGGGCACCAATCCTGTTTCCTGGGCAAGTCATTAGCCACTCTCTAGGCTCTTCTTTCTCCTGCATGTGAAGTGGCATGGTTGTAATCAGTGCCTAGTTTACACACAGCAGCTTTCTATACTGACTAGACAAGTCAAGGCAGCCTCCTGGCTCTTCCCAATGCTTATGTTTTATACAGGTACTGCCACATTAAGCATATATTTATTGAAGTGCTAGAAACTCTTGATATATTTTTGTTGGTTTTTTATTTTGATTTTTAATCTCTAAATGTTTTCATTTTATGTGTCTTAGTCTGGTTCAAGTGGTAGCTCTCAAGTTAGAAGTGTGAATATACAAATTCTCACATGCTGTTGCCCTCCTATACAACATTTTCTTGTATTTGATTTTTACCTCAACTTTCTTCATTTTGTTATTGGAGTTTGAAGTATATATTTTCACATTTTAATAACAATGATCATAAACTAGTCAAGTGTTCATGTATGTGTTAATCCAAAATTAACTTCTAAAAGGAAAAGAGTAAAAATAACTCCCCTGCATTTCACATTCTGAATTTCCCACACAGATGGAGTTAGCAGAGAGATGTGTAAAAGCTTTGGTTGAAGCACATGGATATGAGAATGAATATTTCAAATAATATGTAAAATTTTATTGAAAATAATGTGCTTTCTTGCTTTGGCAATAAGGGAAAAAGCAAATCACTTCAATTTTACTTAAAAGATACTCATAACCATAATAAATCTTAGGCAGTATATTCCTAATTTTTTCATAAAAACATTAGCAGCACCTTGACCATTAATTAAATACAAAATAGAAAAACTACAAAGTTCTCAATTAGTGAAATAACTGTGGTGTATACAAGAGACCATTCAGAATTTAGCTACTAAAGTGAAAAGGCATGATAGTGCAGATGTCTCTCCATCTTGTATTATTGCCTAGGTCATGTCATGCTTAACTAGAATTTGAAGTCTTAAGAAAACGCCATGGAAAGTTGACTAAGTCTATTCTAGGAATCAGAGATAGTTTGCTTTTGTTAAATTGCCTGCTGTGCAAACTTCCCATTACAGCTAACCAGTTACTTATGCTTCTGCTAAACTTCCTGCTTGGACACAATCTCCTGTGAAGCTTCAGAACAAAATATTAGGTTGTGATTTTGCCTTTAAAAGACTTTAACTGTAAATGCTAAGGATAGCATTTGAGTACTGGAATGCCTCAGTGTAGTCCCACCCAGCTGGAATAATGACTTTTGATTGGGTATAATCTGTGTTTAAGTAGACATCTTTGGTAAGACTCAGTAATATTAATATATAAAATACAAATTACACAAACAGTAAAAATACAATTATAATCACAATTATTATTCTGGTGTTTGTGTGTGTGTGTGTGTATGTGAGAGAGAGAGCGAGCGAGAGAGAGAGAGAGAGAGAGAGAGAGAGAGAGAGAGAGAGATAGAAGAGACAAAGACAGAGACACACAGAGAGACACACAGAAAGGCAAGAGTTTACAAATTTTCTAATATACATACATGCATACATACACACACATGGATACAAACACACTCATAAAAAATGGTTTTTGCAATGCAGAATAGGAAAGCTTGCAAAGCAATGGATAATCTATTGATGTGAACCTATCTTTCAGTGTCCCCATGGGTAGTAGGTCTGCTCTTCTGTAGGGAAAAAAAGAAACATCAGCATAATTACTATTTTTCTGTTCAAATGTATGGCTGACGGATGACGATGGGGAGAACAGGACAGCAGATGGTTCCCTGTTCTGTAGCTGATGCTCACTATGTGTCCTTTACTAGAGGGTGAAGTGGCAGCAGTGTAAAACCACTGACAGAAGTGAGTTCATTACAATAAACTCTAAAATAGCCAGAGTCCATTTTCATATCATAGGTCCAGATGCTGAGCTAAAAAAGGATGGGGAAGGAAGTGATCATAGGAAAAAGGATTAGAGAAGTAAGGAAAATGGAAGGAGGAGGACGATTACACATAGAGGGGAAGGAGAGTCGCTCTTCCAGGAGGAAGGCTTAAAGGACACAGGGTGTAGCTTGGGCATTCATGGGGAGGCTCCAGTAGTGGCAAATGAGAGTGTATACATTTGCATCCAATATCACTAAAGCATCTGCATACATTGTGTTGAGGACACTTTCATAAAAAGGGACTTACAGTACAAAGGGTGAGGACGGAGTATCAAATAAATTGAATAAATGACTGTAGATAGGATAGTGAGGAAAGGAAGAGGGCATGGGTGATGGACAGCTCAGCAGCTCTGGTGCCCTGACAGTGGAAGGAAGAGGATGTCGGAAGTCACAAGCACAAAGGAGCAGGGACAAAGTGTGTGCAGTCCCTGCAGGAGCTGTAGGATAGGAGGGGAGGGCAGGCTGAAGGAAAATGCAGGCTGCAAGCACCTGACTCTGGTGATGCAATGCAACTAATGTAGCATCTGAGGCCTGGCTACCTTGTCTCATATTTGACCAAATACCAATGTCTTCTTCAGGTCAGTATGAGGATGCTGGGTAGGTCGAAGCAGGACACATCTATCCTTCATTAAGTTGGCAAATATAGTAGAAGTGTGGTGGCTTGTCTCTTGCCTGGCCTGTGCACTAGGGGTGAACAGAGCTCCCTATATTCTAACACATGGCTTTTGCTCCTGGGACTGTTCCCCTGTTCCACAAAGAGGTAGATATATGGCTGTTTGTTGCTATGTAATGACTAACAAGATGTGAAGCTTTGTTGGCTGAGACAGGGTAACCAGGTTATACCCACTTGTCTGCCCTGTAGTTAGGAAGCCACTGAGAAAGGTTGTACCCAGTAAGGTACCTCATTCATCCTTTCTCTGTATCCCTCTTTCAGTGAGAATACAGCCTTCTCACTGGCAGGCAGGATCTGCTGTGTGTAACATGCAGAAATCTTGGGCAGATTCATGAGCATATGAACATTCCCCAGAGAAAAGACTTTTCATGTTTAGTAGTGCTTCTACAGATATCAGATAAGGACTGATCTTCAACACACTTAGTGGGTCTCAAATTTTTACAAATAGACTTAATCTTTATAATTATTTTCTAACTGTAATTTTATTTTCATAGCAATATATGAATGATGAAATGGAAAAAAATATCAAGTTGCAGAGATAAATTTGCTAGGCAAGCTTAATGTCATGCATAATATAATTTAATAATTTATGTTTTTCACTTTCTCAAAAAATGTTAAAACAGGTGGAATAAGCCCTAATCTCATAATACTCCATTGCTTCTCAATCTTGGGTTAAGTTTACATACATAAAAAGCACAAACAACTGCTTTACAGTCATTAAAATACTAAGTGTGACTATAACATGCCACATAAATAGATAAAATCTATACGAAATGAAAGTAATGTGAGTACTGGCCTCACCATTAGGAGGAGCTGCCTCAAGAAATTGGCTGTGTAATTAAAAAAAAAAAACACTTAGGCATTGATGGAGCTAAGGCATGGAGTCTTTTGTACTTTGTCTTCAAACAGATACTAAATTCGAAATTAGGGTCAATGTTTATATTTTGTTCATATATAAAAGACCCAAGCAAAGAGTGTGGAGATAGATCCCTTGTAAAATGATGGACAGGGGGAGAGAGTTGTAAAGAAGGAGAAAGCCTAAATTAACCATCATGCAGAGAGTAGATTTATTAATTTGGATTACAAGCAGCGAAATAGGAATTGTGAAGAAGAGTATCAGCCCAGTGGCCCGCAGAAAGTAAAAATATTTACACAACAAGAAATAGAAAATCAAAGAGTGGCTGAAGAATGAAGCCTTTGGTAGCTGCTACCTATGCTGGGGCAGTACTTTGTGTTTCTCAAGTTCATTTAAAGTTTTCTGGGGAGGGGGTCTAGTTAATACATGGAATAATCTAAGTGATTGAATTTTGGGAGAAACGTCTATGTGACTCAGGCCCCCTGACAGTATTTGGGTAGGAAATTGAAGTTTGGTTAGTTTTTTGTCCTTACAACATGACAGTACTTCGGCTGACTCAGACTCCCTAGAGTAAAAGATGATGGACATGTTCTTGCCTTGAGTCCATTCAATTTTGTGTAGAGTCAGCCAACCTGGAGGACTTGCATTCACTGAACAGTTTGTTTAACCCTTAGAGGGAAATCACTATCAACTCCAAGATTTTACATATACCATACTCTATTAATGCCCATATAAATACAGGGCAGCTCAGCAGGCATGTTTGCATGGAAACAGAATTCTTCTGAATTTAGTAGAGATGAGCCTAATACACAGTGTGACTCAGAACAGATCACTGAGTCTGTGACGATCTTTGGAAGAGTTTCTGAGTCTGCAGCTAATTCAGAGAAGCAGGGTTTCTCAGTGCAAATGTTTTCCCCTTGTAAACTATTATAAACATTCTACCTCCTTAGGGATGGTGTATAAACCAGTCTGCAAGTGCTTTTCATAAAAATATGAGCACCTAAGTGTCATTCATAGAATGAATATTAAATCCCAAGGCCTCACCCATAATCTTGGTTCTGAAAAGCAGAGACAAGAAGAACCCATACATTCACTAGCCAGTCGATCTAACCAAATCCTGAAGCTCAAGGTTTATTAAAAATTTTTGACAAAATAAATGTGAAGCACTATCAAAAATAATACCTTCCATAAATATTCAGCCTACACATGCATTATTATATGTGCAGTTGCCTCTGCACACAAGTCACATGGACATGAGCATAGTTATAATCTCCCATACAAACAACCACATCCATAAATGTGTCCGAGCAACACTTCCTCTTTTCCTTCACCATTTACTCAGTTGATTCCTATTAACTGTAGCAGTGCTTTGAATTCAAAGACTGCATCCTATCAATTCAGTAAATGTACCATGGTTTTGGGTAATTGCTATGTCGGGGCTTCAGTCAAATTTTCTCTCACAAAATAACAAACAGCTTTACATAGTTATAACTCATTTATTATTTAATTCCTGCATTTCAAGTGTATAACTGAAGAGATAAATCAGTCATTAAATGGTCTTAAAGCACAGAGACTTAGGTTTCCAGTAAAAAAAAAAAAAAAAAAAAAAAAAAAAAAAAAAAAAAAACAGGTTAAAAAATAAAACAAAACAAAAAAATAAATAAAACAAACAACAAAGTTATGAACTTGTAGCCCTAACACTATGTAGGTAGAGAAATCAGATCCTTGCAATTCACTATTCAGCTTACTTTTGGAGTTTCAAGGCAGTGAAAGACCTTATCTCAGAAACAAGATGAACTGAACCTGAGTAATAGCACCCATCTTTTCCTGTGCCCTACACACACACACACACACACACACAATTGCATACAAAGACACATGTACATACACCCTTACATAATACATGTAAACACATGCACACACACACACACATACACACACACACACACACACACACAGAAAGTTTAACCTTAAATAATTTTTAGTATATTCATGAAAATGTGTCATGTTACATTTATATTCAGAATGTTTTTAATCATATTATAATGCACTGTTGCCTGACATCCCTTTCCTTCACTCTGTGGTGCATTACAGAATTACAGCTGTTTAATGCTAGTGCCTCACCAAATGCTCTAAATATACACTCTACTATTGAACTACAGCCTAATACCTATACTATGTTTTCTTCTGCAAAAATTGTGGACATTAATGTAAATTGAAAAGGTAGCACATGGCTCCCTGTATTCGGTTTGTCTCACTCAGCATGTTTTCCAGGTTCATAAGTACCATTTATCAGCATTAATCTATTGTCATGAACAAATCATAGTATACATTTTGATAACGTACCTGAGGTTTTAGTGCTAGTATATTCAGAATATGAATTGAAGGCTTGTTGTGATTTTGTGGTTTGTTTTTCCATTGATTCATAATGTAGACATCTTTAATCATAATTCTTGGTAATTTGTGTCATTCTTTTTTTAGAAATATCTGCATATTATTTAAAACATTTAAAATCCAAAATTATCTTTCTATCTGATTCATACATGACTTCTGAAAGATTTCTATTTTTTCTGCTAGTTGAGTTTGTTTTTCCACACGCATGAAATATGTGGGGCACCTTGTATCTGCTTCTTGGTCACCCAAGCAGTAACAGCTATTTATTCTGCAGCTGTGCATAAGTTGTAGCAAGTTTTAAGTCAAATCACACATTGGATGGCTTCTCCCACAAGTTCTGTGCTACCATTAAATTAGTGTATCTTGCACTAAGGATGAATTATGGATCAATGTTAGTGTGACTGAGTAACTGTTTAACAAAATTTTCTATGAAAAGCTATGCTTTAGAGTACCTTACCACACAAAGTACACAAGAACTTGGGGTAAAATATCTATGTAGGCACCAGCACAAATTCTCCATGTCCAATTAGTGTATGGGTGTTCTCCTCATCACTGGCTCACCAAGTAAGCTCATTATGAGCAATGTAGATATCTCACCAATAGCTTGGGCTCTTCTGAGATTTCCATAACTGTCTTGACCAACAATTAAACTTGATGCAACCAAACCCTGCAATTCTCACTATCTCATGGAAAGAAGAAAGGACCAGTAGAAATTTAGTATTCCCCCATTATTAGTAGACCTCATTAAGATCACTTTCATATACTTTAGAAATTTTCTACTGAAATAAGTTTCTTTTTTAAAAAAAATATTGGATATTCTGTGTATTTACATTTTTTCCTCAATTGAGAACGTTTTGTTTAGCTCTGTACCCCATTTTTTTAGTAATGCAGTGTATGAGTTTTTTTTAACAACTTTATTTTACAAAACAAAGATAAATGTACAGATTTTAAGCATTTTTTGCATAAAAGTATATGAATACATTTTTCTCAGTACTTGATTTTTTAAAGGTTTAATAGTGTTCATTAAAATCATACTAGTTACAAGCATAAAGCACATGTAAAAGAAGATGTAACCTGGCATTAGTCAAAGGTTTCTTAGTGTCTAAAGATTAAGTATAATGGTTTTTCATTAGCATTTATTTTTTGGCCTTTGTTTTTTCTTGAACTTCATATAGTCTGTGAGTTGTTTCTGGGGTGTTCAAAGCTTCCTGGGGTTAGTGTGACATTATCAGTGACTGCATATTATATCTGTTTTTTTGTGACTGGGTTATCTCACTCAGGATGATATTCTCTAGCTGCATCCCTTTTCTTAACAATTTCATAAAGTCATTGTTTCTGATACCTGGGTAGTATTCTATCGTATGAACATAGCACAATTTTTGTATTCATTTATCTAGTGAAGGACATCTGGGTTCTTTCCCCCTCCTGGCTATTATAAATAGGGTTGAAATGAATATTGTATTGCCTGTGTCTTTGTAGTATGTTGAAGTTTCTCTGGGGTAAATGCCCAGAAGTTGAATAACTGGGTCTTCAGGTAGCAAAATGTTCACTGTTCTGAGGAATCAAAAGACTGATTTCCAGAGTGGTTATACCAGTGTACAACCCCACCAACAGTTGAGAAGTGTTCCTTTCTTCCTGCATCCTCACCAGCAACTGCTGTCATCTGAATTTTTGATCTTAGCCATTCTGACTGGTGTGAGGTGGAATCTCAGGGTTGTTTTGATTTGAATTTCTCTGATGGCTAATGATGTTGAGCACTTCCTTAGATGATTCTCAGCCATTCAATATTCCTCAATTGAAAACTTTTTGTTTAGCTCTGTACCCCATTTTTAATAGGGTTGTTTGATTTTCTGTTGCCTACATATTTGAGTTCTTTGTATACTTTGGATATTAGGCCTCTATTTGATGTGTGGTTGGTAATGATCTTTTCCCAATCTGTGGGATGCCATTTTGTTTTCTTGACAGTGTTCTTAGCCTTACAGAAACTGTGAAATCTCATTAAGTCCCATTTGTAGATATTTGTAGAGCATGAGCCATTGGTGTTCTGTTCAGGAAATTTTCTCCTGTGCCTATGTGTTCTAAGGTTTTTCTTACTTTCTCTTCTAATAATTTCAGTGTACCTGGTTTAATGTGGAGATCTTTGATCTACATACACTTGAGGTTTTTACAAGGAGATAAGAAAGGTTCTATTTTCATTCTTCTGCATGCTGAGTGTCAGTTGGTCTAGCACCATTGTTGAAGAGTTTGTACTTCTTCCATTGAATATTTACAGCTCCTATGTCAAAAATCAAGTGACCATATATGTGAGGTCCCATTTCTGAATCTTCTATTCTATTCCATTGATCCACATGCCTATCTCTGTATCAGTACCATGCAGTTTTTAGCAAAATTGCCTTGTAATATAGCTTAAGATATAGCTTAAGGTCAGGGATGGTGCTTCCTACAGGTGTTTTCTTGTTATTGAGGAGGGATTTTGCTATTCTAGGTCTTTTGTTATTCCAGATGAAATTGCACATTGCTCTTTCCAACTCTATGCAGAATTGCGAATGAATTTTGATGGGGATTGTTTTGAATCTGTAGATTGGTTTTGGTAAGATGGCCATTTTTACAATGTTAATTTTTCCATTCCATGAGCATGGGAGATCTTTCCATTTTCTGAGATCTTCCTCAATTTTCTTCTTTAGAGATTTGAAGTTCTTGTCATACAGGTCCTTCACTTGCTTAGTTAGAATCACACCAATGTATTTCATATTGTTTGTGTGTATTGTGAAGTGTATATTTTCCCTAATTTCTTTCTCTGCATGTTTGTCTTTTGAGTAGAAGAAGGCTACTGATTTTTTTTTTTTTGAGTTAATTTTATATCCAGCCACTTGGCTGAACTCGTTTTTCAGCTGTAGAAGTTCGCTGGTGGAATTTTTGAGGTCGCTATGTACATTATCCTGTCAACTGCAAACAGTGATGCTTTTACTTCTTCCTTTCTAACTTGTATCCCTTTGATTTCCTTTTTATGTCTAATTGCCAGGACTTCCAGTACTGTGTTGAACAGGTAGGGGGAGAGTGGGTAGCTTTGTCTAGTTTCTGATTTTAGTGGGATTGTTTTAAGTTTCCTACCATTAAGTTTTATGTTGGCTATTGGTTTGCTGTATATTGCTTTTATTATGTTTAGGTATGTGCCTTGGATTTCTGTTTTTTCCAAGTCTTTTATCATGAAGGGGTGTTGAGTTTTGTCAAATGTTTTCTCATCATCTAGTGAGATGACCATGTGTTTTTTTTTCTTTGAGTTTGTTTATATGGTGGATTAAATTGATGGATTTCCATATATTAAACTGTCCCTGCATCTAAGGAATAAAGCCTACTTGATCAAAGTGAATGATCATTTTGATATGTTCTTGGATTCAGTTTGCAAGGAATTTGTTGAGTATTTTTGCATCAATGTTCATAGTGAGATTGGTCTGATGTTCTCTTTCCTTGTAGGGTCTATGTGTGGTTTAGGAAAAAGAGTTAATGTTGCCTTGAAAAATGAGTTAGGTAATCTTCCATCTGATTCTATTTTGTGAAATAGTTTGGATAATAATGATATTATGTCATCAATAAATGTGTGATAAAAGTTTTCACTGATCCCATCTGGACCTGGGCTTTTCTTTTTTCTTTTTTTTTTTTTTTTTTTTTTTTTTTTTTTTTTTTTTGGTTGGGAGGCTTTTGATGACTGCCTTTTTTTAGGTGTTATGGGATTATTTAGATGGGTTACCTGGTCCTGGTTTAACTTTAGTATCTTGTATCTGTCTAGGAATTCATCTATTTCCTCCAGATTTTCCAGGTTTGTTGAATATAGGTTTTGTAGAAGTATCTTATGATCTCTTGAATTTCCTCAGTTTCAGTTATTATGTCTCCACTTTCATTTCTGATTTTGTTAATTTGGATACTCTTTCTTTGTTTTGGGTTATGTTCTACACAGCCAGTTTTCTGAAGTTGTTTATCAGTTGTAGGAGTTCTGTGGTGAAATTTTTCAGTCACTTTATTATATAATTATATCACCTACAAATAGTGATACTTTGATTATTACCTTTTCAACCTTTATCACTTTAACCTCCTTTTGTTGTTTAATTGCTCTGGCTGAGACTTCAAGTAATATATTGAATAGATACAGAGAGAGTAGGTAGCCTTGTCTAGTCCTGGATTTTAGTGTGTTTGGTTCAAATTTTTCACCATTTATTTTGATATTGGGTATTGGTATGTTATATATTGCTTTTAATATGATTGGGTAGGGGTCATGATTTCCTGATCTTTTAAGGCTTTTAACCTGAATGTGTGATGGATTGTGTCAAATGCGTTTTCAACATCTTAGGAAATGATCATATATTTTCCATTAAATTTGTTCGTTGAGTAATTAAGTTGGTAGTAAATTACACTGATGGATTTTGTATATTGAAACATCCCTGCATCCCTGGGATGAAACTTAGATGAAACTTATTTTGCAAGGTGAATGTCTTCTTGAGTTAAGTTTCCAAAAATTTTGTTGGGTGATTTTGCCTCAATATCCATAGGAGAAATTGGTCTGAAATTATTTTTTCATTGGGTCTTTGTGAAGTTTAGGTATAAGAATAATTGTGGCTTCATAGAATGATTTGGTTTTCTACTGTGTGGAATTGTTTGTAAAATATTTGTTTTAGGTGTTCTTTAAACTTCTGATATAATTTTCAAAGTCTGATATAATTTTGAGGTAGAACCATCTGTTCCTGGGCTTTATTTGATTGAGAGACTTTTAATAACTTCTTCTGTTTCTTTAGGGTTTATGGGATACTAATTTAATTTTGGTACCTGGTATCCATCTAGAAAAATTTCCATTTCCTCCAGGTTTTCCAGTTTTGTTTAGGATAGCATTTTATTGTAGGGTTTTATACTTTTTCTAAAATTTCATCAGTTTCTGTTATTATGTCTCCCTTTTCATTCTCAATATTATTAATTTGGATTTTTGTCCCTGTATGCTCTGGTTAGTCTGGATAAGGGTTTATTTATCTTGCTACTTTTCTCAAAGAACCAGCTCCTGGTTTTCTCGCTCATATATATATATATATTCTCTACTCTGTTGATATCACCCAAGTTTGACTATTTCCCGGAGTCAACTCCTCTTGGGTATATTTCCTTCCATTTGATCTAGAGCTTTCAGCTGTGCTGTTAAGCACCTTGTGTATGCTCTCTCCAGTTTCTTTTTGAAGACACTCAGAGCTATTAATTTTTTTCTTAACACTACTTTCATTGTGTTCTATAATTTTGGTAATGTTTTGCCTTAATATTTATTAAATTTCAAATGTCTTTAATTTCATTCTTTGTTTTTTCTCTGTCTAAGTTATTACTGAGTAGAAAATTGTTCACTTGTATGAACCCCAATCCAATCTGATTGAATTTCTTATAAAGTACATTCTTTAAAGCAGCCATTAAAAAATACCAGATGAGGACAGAAATAGGTAGCCAAATGACAAGTAACTAAGAGAGGCTTCATAGTCACACCTAACACTTTCGTCTTGGACCTGAAGTCTACAGAATACAGAATCTCAGTGTGTGTTTCTGAAGCTACACAGAAGGTGGGAGTAATTGTGGCAGACTAGCAGTGGTTTCCACATTGGCAGTGCCTCAGAAAAAAGCAATGGACTAGTGCATGGACTAGTGCAAGCAGAAAAAGGGCATCAGCAAAAAGAACGTAGGAAGTGCTCCATCACATCCCAGCATCATGAGCATTCCCATTACTATGTCTAGTGATGGGAGCCACAGATGTCTCCTGGCAATGTTGTAAAATTGTTAACTTCCCTTGCAATGATTATTAATGACTTCACTTAACCCTATGGTTTATATGTGTGGTACATTTCTGTTGTGAGAGCAAATGTATAAATGAGCAATACTATGCAATAATAGTAAATAGGTCACCTTTGTGCTCCCCAGTATGTTTTATGTTTCCTGCTTTCATTAGATTAATTTAGGTTTATATGTAAGCAATAACTCTGTGTGCAAATATGTCCAGTTTTGCTTAATTCCAATATGTTTTTGTATTATTTTTCTGTGGCTCAAATAAAATACTTTAACTAAAGCAACTTAAAGGTCAAAACTGATTTTTTTTTTTGGCTCCCAGTTTCAGAGGAATGCAGTTTGTCATGGGAAAATGTGCAGAATTCATTGTGCAAGGGGCAAGAGCCTGGTTTCTCACATTTCCCTGAAATTCTCAGGAAGAATAGAATGAAGAGGAAGTGGGGTTGGGTAATAACCCTCAACATCCGTTCCCAAAAGCCCCATATCTTAAGTGAGGCTGTGTATAAAAACCTTTCACAACCTACTTTGATAGTGTCATGAGCTAGGGCTCAAGCTTACAGAGTTAAAGGGGGTGGAACAATTTCATATTCAAATAACAATAAAATAATAACAGGTTCCTTAATTTAAGAACCAAGAGTTTCACTGCCATGTTGAATAAGGATAATGATAGTAGCTCTGCCTCAAATCTTTGTCTATAACATTAGGTGTTTACAGTCAATGTCATGTTTGCTGTGATTGTGCACATGCTTGTAAGCAAGTTAACAGCAGCCCCCTTTGCTTGTTTACTGTTTTCAGATCACCATATTTGAAAAGTGTAAAGCACTTCTGCATTAGTTGATGTCATTGTAAAACTTCTTTTTAGCCTTTTCATGTGTTGGATTTTATTGATTTTTATTTGAATATTAAAATAGCTCAGCACAATAGAATAAATTCCACATTATCCTAGTATATTATTTCTTATACAATATTAGGTTTGTTTCTTGGCTGAGAATTTCTGCATGTTTGAGAAACATTGATTGTAATTGTAAATGACAAGTTTTCTTATTTATTTAGTCATTTTTTTCACTCATTAATTCATTTACTTATTCATTCATTCATTCAGACAGTCAGTCAGTCGTTATTTATAAACAAAGCAAGAAACCGTAGCTCAGCAAATTAGAGGAAGTACAATTCTAGAAGAATATTTAAATTTCATCCAAGCAACCAGATTGACTGGCTTTTAACCACCTGTACCTCCTACTTCAGGGCATCTGACACCATCTTCTTGCCTTTGAGGTCATACATCTGCATTTACATGTGAATGCATGTAAAAACATACAGATACACAATTAATGGCAGTAAACACTCCTTGTACCATCCCAGCAATGGGGTTAAAGCAGCTGCTTACAAATCAGCTTTTTCATGAATGCTGGTGTTCTGAACATATGTTCTCATGCTGTACATATTTACCTGTAGCACAGAGCCTTTATAAAGCAGGTTACTGTAGGCCTTTTTATTATTAGAAGGAAATGCTTGCAGCTTCTAACAATAGAGTGCACCAAAACTCAGCTTTTACAATGAAGACCAAAGGTGTTAACCAGAACAACAACAAAAAATTGTTGCTACTTAGGGCATATAAATGTGTGTGTGTATTTGTCTATGTGTGATTGTATGTGTATGAATGTGTGCATATATGTGTCTGTTTATGTGTATGTATGTGTCTTGTGTGTATAAATATGTGGATACATGCATGTGTATATTTATTTGTATATATATATATATATATATATATATATATATATATACATAAACAAGTGTGTATGAATGTTTATTTTCATGTGTACATGTCTGTGTCTTTCTGTGTGTCTATGTGTCTATTTCTATGTATGTATCTGTTTGTATCAGTGTCTATAAATGTAGTGCATGTTTGTGTTTGTGTGCTCTAACTACAGAGCATTTCCCTGACATCTGATTCTTTTGCTTAAATATCAGGCATTAAATTGTCCAGGTCTGCAATGTCCATATTGCTCTTCCTAGTATTTTGTTTTTGTGTGACATCATAAGTTTTGATTTATTTTGTCATTATCTGGTAAAGCCTCAGGCAAATCTTATATATCTTATTCTCATCTTTCTAGTGCTCCAGTTGTGAGGACTTATCAATTACAATTTGGATACTATGAATCATATTCTTGATGTCTTATGGCCTATGAATGCCCTATGATCGCAGACTTAACTCATCACATAGTGCCCTGCTCAGGGCTGAAGGGCTAAAGGGTTGTTAATGGGAGATATCATGGAGACACTTCTGCTTTAAACTAGCTTAGACCCCTCAATGTTTGGTGGGATATGTGCTTATCTCTCTGATAACTTTTTAAAAAGAGACCAACTCCTACTTCACCTAATAGTGAAGAATTCTGAGGATCACCTTCTCCGCTTGAGCAGGTAGAGAAGGAAGAGGAACATTGGCAAACCAACTGTCAACTACTTTCTCAGTAGCCTTTAGTCTCAAATGCAAAGGAAGGTAACCATAAGCTACGTTTTCCATGAGTATTCACTGTAGTTGGAAGAAAGTCACAAATAAATTTGGTTTTGTTATGTTGATCTATCATTCTTTTTTGTTTGTTTTGAATGCTTTGGAGGAGAATCTTTCTGTGTGCATGCTTGTTTGTATGTTTGTTTTTATTTTGCTTTGCTGTTCTGTTGTTGTTTTTTAAGATGGGTTTTGGATTAGAATAGAGGAACCTAAATGATGCTGTCAAGCAATAGAAGATCCAGAAAACCAACTACTATGTGTTCTCTCATGTCTTCAGCATTGCTTTTTTTGTTCCTGTTTTTTATAAAACACTAAATGTTTTACTTCTTACGTAAAGATGAGAACCACAGATGTTGCATCTAGCATCAGCACAACTTAGTTTCTGTATAATAACACATTTTTATAAAAGCCAAATAGGGTGATTTCTATTAGGACTTAAAGAAATATTGCCAAACTTATACCTATCGTTGTATGATATATATATATATATATATATATATATATATATATATATATATTGATACTTAGGCAGCCCAGTGTGAACTGGATCTCAAACAGGATAGGCAAATTTTATTCAGCATCATGTTTCTATTTATTATTTACTTAAGAAAATGGATACAGAATCTTATTGTATCACCCTGGCTGACCTGCAATTCTCTATGCAGATAGGATGTTTATGACTTACCTGCCTTTCTCTCTCTGACTTTTTAATTAAAGTCATGTGCTCCCATAACAAAAGGAAGAAAATAAGGCAAAGAAGGTCCCTTTATTATATTACTATTTCCAAAATACCTTGACATTCAACATTTTGTGACTCAGAAGTGGACACAGGTATGTGGAATGTGGCTCCAGGCATAGAACATCTGGTTTATAAGCATAAAATCCTAGGCTTTATCCCCAGCACAGTAAGATCCAGTTATGGTTGTACCTTCCTAGAATGCTTGCATATGTCAGGTTGAGAGATAAGGACCAGTACTTCAAGGACATTATTAGCTACATAGTAACTTGGATGCCAGACTAGGTTGTGCAAGGCCTCATCTAAAATATCAAAATCCAACAGCAATAATGACAACAGCAGAGATTGGCTTGTCACTAGGTACTAAGCCATTGTCCTAGCTCAATAGAAATGGAGTTTGGAATGATGGGTGGAAATGATACCAATTATTCACTTTCATCTAAAGACAATATAAATGAGTTATTTTAATAGTAATGACACATTTTCTTAACCTTCAGGCACATTAAATTTCAAACAGATATAATATTGTCATAAAAATTATAAGCTTAAAATTATGTCTGAAATTATTTAGTAAATCATAGAAACTTTAAAAATGATGACTTCAAAATAGAATGTTAATATCTGGTGATTCAGAAATACTAATATTGTATTAATTCAGAATTAATAGGTGAAGTGAAGAACTCTAGGAAATAGAAGATAATAATAACATTAATAATTAATAGTAACAGATCATTCTACCTTTTTACAATTTGTATCAAAATTTTACTAAAATTCTCTTGAATGATGAAATCCTCTACACTTCAAAATTCTGCAAACAAAGTAATTTAAACACGAATAGAAAAATTCATTTTGTGAGCTAATCAGGTAAATATCTACACAGTAAAGGTAAAGAGTTTTCAGACACTAGTGTCTCATGCTATAAATTTGGTGATAATGCTGTGCTGAGAAAGCTTTAGGAAACCTTGGTGAGCAACGAACAGAATGTCCACATTCACATGCTATGATAGGTACTGAATATGGTAGCTCTCATTTTCATTCTTTCTTTTTCTTTCATTTGCTTGCCTCTCTTCCTTGTTTCTCCTTTTTTTCTTTCTCAACCTCCCTCCTCTTCCCTTTTCCCCCCTTATATTTGTTTTTTGATCTTTTGCCCAACTTTGCAATTGTTTTTTTTTTTTTTTTTTACAGAAAAGTTTGAAAGTTTGCTTTGAACCCTTCACCCACATTTAGAAACTCTCCTTGCAAATAGTCATCTGAGATGGAAGGAGAAAGGGAACTGGGTGGAAAAGGGAGGGTAATGGGAATCAAGATTAGACATGGGGAAAAGGGATGTAGAAAGTATTTGAAGTGATGAAGACAATGAATGGCAGTACATCTCTGGAAGTAACTGAAGACCTGGGACAAGGGAAAGTTCTGAGGAGTCTATGAGTGTTATCATATCTGAGACTCCCATCAGCTGGGAATTGTGGGTTTCAAGAATGAAGTGGCCACATCCTATAGCCACATGGGACTTCAAGTAGAGAGAGGGAACATCAGTTTACAGACAAAACCTTCAACCGGAAATTTGTTCTGCCTACCTGATGTAGAGAGATAAAGATGTAGCAGAGATTGAGGGTTGTTCTAACTTGAGACACATTCCATCAAAGAGATTCAATTCCTGACTCTATTAATGATGTTCTGTTATGTTCGCAGACAGCAACCTAGTATAACTATCTCCTGAGCAGCTGCATCCAGCAGAAGATGGAAACAGAGCCAAGACCCACAGTTAAACATTAGCCAGTGCTGAAGGCAGAGGGCAGTCTTGAGAAAGAGTCAGGATAGAATTAAATGAGACATAGGAAGTGGTCAAGGACAACACAAGAAGACCTACAGAGTCAATTACCATGTGTCATGGGGACGCACAAAGACTGAACCCCTAAACAAAAAGCATGCAGGCGCAAGACATAAGCCTGATACATAACAGATGTGCTGATTGATATTCCTGTAGATTTCTAACAATTGAAGCAGAGGCTGTCTCTGACTACAATGTCTGCCATTGAATCCCCCATCTTTAACTGACTTGCTCGATTGGACCACAGTGAAATAGGATACAGTTAGAGCTACTGCTACTGAATATCTAATAATAGAGTGGAACCCAAAAGGGTGTTCCCCTCTATGAGGAGAAGGAGAGTGGTTATGTGGGGAGAAATTTATAAGGTTGGGATTGGGAGGAGAGGTGGTAAGGGCTGGAATCCATATGTAAAATGAATTAATAAATACAATTGAAAGGAAAAATATCTATTTGATACATTGGTTATTATGTTATTTCTGGAGCATTAGTGAATAACTAGGATTACTGAATAACTTCCCCAAAAGTTACTTCTTAAACATCCAGCAAGCCAACTCAACAGTGTTGTAATATTATAGTTTAATTAGAGATTTGTTAAGGTTTGTCTGTTTCCTCAGCAATTTCCTTCAGAGTACTTTACTTCAACCTCAGATCCAATATCAATGACCTGTTTAGACTCTACGTATTTTTAATTAATGCTCTGACCTTATGCCATCAATCTAACTATGGTCCAGAAAGCTGTCTCAGCAGGTACAGGTACTCAACATAAAGGAAAACAACCTAAGTTCAATCCATGGGACCCAGAGTGTGGAAAGAGAAAAGCAAATCTAAATGCTCACTGTATCATGTATCTCCTCACATAAAAAGTATGTTTTGAAGTTTGGAGCTTTGTTATTATAATTTATTTACATGACTGTGAGGACACTCTTATGGATTCTCCCACAGTTTCATTACACTGAAAGGCTGGTTCTATTCATTTGTCCTTTCGCCAACATGGGAAGACCACTTATCTGTCTTCTACCTCCTGGCTTAGAGCCCTCACCATGGAAAAATCCTATACAAAGCATACATTTGGTTGGCATTGCTTTGGCTTTTTGTACATGACTTCTTTCACTCAATACAGTACTCAAATGACCACCCCAGCATGAAACAGTGGGCCATTTCTCCTTTTGCTGAATAATGTTCATTTCATGTAAATGGCACATCATTTAGTGTTTATACTTCAATTTATATCTTGAAAAATAAATACCATCCGCAAGTACCATGTACATAAAATCTTCTCCAATGTGAATACGTATCATAAGATTATATGTTTTATCTCTCATGTTTCTTTTAAAATTCTTTTCTATATGTATATACATATGTGTAGATTCATGCCCATATGTATTCACTGCACATGTAGGTCCAAGTTTGACACCCACTGACTTCCTTGATAATTTTTCATCTCACATATTGAAGCAGGGTCTCTCACTTGAATCCAACCACACTGGTTTGTATTGTCTAGCTTGACAGTCTAGCTCTGTGATCCTGTCTCTGCCTTCTTTGCACTGAGATTACCTGTAGACTGCTATACCTGGCAAGGGTTCAAAAGGGTTCTGGGGACCCAAAGTAAGGTCCATAAAATGGTGACACCATTATACCAGCAGAGAACCAACTCCTAATCCCTGAGTGTATATCTTTTCTTAAAATATATTAATTTTGACAGTTTCTATAATTTTTATGCATTTTATTGTGCCAAATGAAAAGTTTAATTTACATTGTTCAAATTTTCATTTTATGAATCATATTGTTTATATATTCTAAATGTCTATGCAGTTAGAACCAAAATGCATGTTAAATTTAAAATCTATCTTACGTCAATTTCACACATTAGATAAACTGACACAATATTTCAGAAAGTGTATAGTGTAATTAGGTTTTATAGTATTTGCCCCATGTATGTATAAATGGGTTTGCATTCAGACCCAGCAAATCATCAGAATAAACCATGTCTGTGTAGCTTAATTAGAGGTATGGCATTTATATCTGCAATTTTACTTTTACTTTTGATAGACATATAGTAGTGATTTCCATATTATCAAAAAATAGTCTTTTCATTGGACTGATATTTTCTAGTCATTCCGTATAAATATATCAATGATTTTCTAAAAATTGTTTAATAATTTGCTGCCACCCATAGCAGATATTACACTATTTATTGCACCAATAGAAGGCTTCCATCAGCAGCTGTGCCTGCACTGTCAGGCTGACTGCCTAATTGGTGCTCTCAGAATATCAATTCTGGCCAAATACTCTAAGCACCTGTCCTACAAGCTTTTTATTCACATGTTTTCAAGTTCCCTGCAGCCACCCATGGAAAGAGTAACCAGGAGTCTTTTCACCTGTGCACGGCCTACCTAATCATTAAATCACACTTCTTATATTTAAAAAAATCCTGGAAATAAACATCAGCTTACTGAGATACCTCAGACTAGAAAATGCTGCCTTTCTTATCTGCTGATTAATCTCTGACAAAACTAGTTTTGGATATAGTGGATCCAGGTCAGGGTTGTACATTGTCCCTATAGTTTGGGACATAGACTGTCATAGCCAGAGGGTAACTCTGTCTGACATCACTACTCACCAGCACAACAAGCTGGGCATAGCAGCATAACTGTGACTCTAGATAAACAGAAATCACTTTCAAACTTTCTAGACACAGAGAAAGTCACTCTGGAGTTAATCCTCCAAGAGACAGCATTCTTTCATCTTTCCTCTACTATATCTCAACTAATCTTCCAATTTTCTTTTTATGTGTGTCTGTGTGTGACTGTGTGAGTTTATCCCATATGTGTGCATTTGGGGGGGGGGGGTAATCTGCAGAAGCCAAAGGAAGACGTTTGATTCTCCAAACCAGGAGTTATAGACAGTTGTGATGTGGTTATTCTGTGCTGCCAACAGAACTTGGGTTCTCTGCAAATTCAACAAATTCTCTCAACTCCTAAGCCATCTCTGCAGGTAAACATATTTACATCTTACAGTTGATATTTTAAGAGTTTTCTGCTGTTCATGGAGTTCATATCAGTGCAAAATGATATAACTTTGTGTGTGTGTGTGTGTGTGTGTGTGTGACAGAGAGAGAGAGAGAGAGAGAGAGAGAGAGAGAGAGAGAGAGAGAGAGAGAGAGAGAGAGAACACCTAGTATGATACCACATGAAGTTTTTAATAGTAACTGAATATGCTTGTAGGTATTTATGTACAAAATGATATGTGAATGCTTCCACATATCAGAGTTCGATTTGTTGAGAAAACTGTGGGCATGTAAACTTTAAGTGTACATTCTGAAAAGTATAAATATACCAATATGAGATGTTTGTAAAATAAGTCAACTGTTTCAGTGATCACTATAGTCTTTTCTCATGTAATTAACATACAACACTATTGTTCCTATGTATGCCCCCACCTTGTGTGTGTGTGTGTGTGTGTTCAGTCATATCTTCACCAACTGAGCTATCCCGCTAGCCTTACTGTATTGTAAATCTCTGTAGCTCAGGGGGACCACGAACTCTTGATCATCCCTCCTTGGCTTCCTGGGTGCTGGGACCACAGGTGTGTATCACCACAGCTGGATTTGCTTTTGAGACTTCCTTTTTCCTAAGCTGGTTTAGGTAGCCTCTGCTTTCTGTAGGGTCTGATGGCATCCTGACACCACAGTGTCAGGCTCTTTCCCATCATGATCTTTCTGATTGTGGTACAGGTCTGAAAATCCAGCTTCTCATGGGCTGAGGCAGGAGGTTCTCAAGGTCAGTACCAGTTTAAGAGTATAGGATGAGTTCAAAGCCAGTCCAGGCACCTTAGTGAGACCTTGTCACAAAATAAAAAAGTAGAGCTGAGGACACAGCATTAGTGTGCATTGGACTCTGGGTTTAGTTCTCAGCACACACACACACACACACACACACACACACACACACACACACCAAAGCCATGACAAATCCATTTCTTTTGTAAATGGTCGAAATCAATCTTGCTTTACCTCAATTAGTTGATGTTTTTATACTGGAAATTAAATATTTTTATAGACTTCATAAATATTGCTACATTTTCGATATTGTTATTTGTATATTTAAAGTAAAATTTTCAACAATTTTAAATCTTATAAGATTTCAATATGTATTATTGTAAAGATGACAGGCATAAAAACTGCATTTGTTTTAAAATAAAAGTGTGACTGCAGGCTGTTTTGTACTCTGAATTTGAGGGCTACTTTGCATAGTCATTTAAGAGTGAACACCCAACCTGTTTCAGCTGGCTTGAATATTGGCCATGTTTACCCAGTAGTTTGTTCAACTTGAGGGACTCTTGGGTGTGCCATGTCACCCAACGCCAGGGAGATGCAGAAGCCAGTGTCATCACCAGCCAGAACTTACAATTCAGACTTGGAGGCCCCTCCCTGAGCCTGCTCAGAATCCTGAGAGCTAGGTGGCCAGGTCCCTCGTGCTGAAGCTTGAGAAGTACTGCTAAAGTCTGCACGCGGCTATGGTAACTTAGGGCGTGACAAAATAAGCTTTCTTCTTCCATCTTTTGGGAGAGGCTCAGAGGAAATGAAAGACTAAAATATGACCATAACCTATCTTTCGGGTTTGCCCCCTCTGAAAGGCAAAGATTACAGAATGCTTGAGCATATAAGACATTGATTTTACAATGATCTATCAAAGTTTAAAAACCTAACTAGTTCAGGACTAATATAATACACTAAAAGTATAGTATTAAGTTAATTGCCTTTAAAAAAAAACCTTAATAATCTGTGACTAGTACTCTAAAAGACTCTTCAAATAAATATATTTATTCTTTGTTCTTCTAAAACTTAGATTTGAGAACTATACAAAGTATTTTAGAAACTGCATTGTTATTTAATCAACTTTATGGCAAATTATAACTGAGGTGGTCACTAAATTACATTTTGTTTTTTCTCTAAGTTACATATTCAAATTTAGTACATAATAAAATCCTTATTTTATCTATTTATTGCAAAAAAAAAAGAATTTTACATCTTTTTTTTACTTTTTGGATCTTTTTATATTTACATTTCAATTGTTATCCCCCTTTGTAGTTTTCTCTCCAGAATCTCCCTACCCCTTTTCCCTGTGTCTATGAATGTGCTCCCCTATCCACCCAACCCCTCCTGCCTTCCTACTCTAGCATTCCCCTACACTGGGGCATTGAACCTTGACAGGACCAAGAGCCTCTCTTCCCATTAATGCTAAATAAGGCCATCCTCTACTACATATGCACCTGGAGCCATGGGTCCCTCCATGTTTACCCCATGTTTAATGGTTTAGTCCTTGGGAGCTCTGAGGGTTCTTGTTGGTTGTTACTCTTGTTTTTATGGGGTTAAAAACCCTTTAGTTCCTTCAGTCCTTTCTCTAACTCCACAATTAAGGAAGCTGTACTCAATCCAATGTTTGGCTGTAAGCAACAACCTCTGTATTTGTCAGGCTCTGGCAGAGTCTCTCAGAGACAGCTATATCAGAATCTTGTCAGCATATACTTCTCCCCATCACAGTAAAAAGAAAGAGAAAGAAAAAAAGAAAGAAAGAAAGAAAGAAAGAAAGAAAGAAAGAAAGAAAGAAAGAAAGAAAGAAAGAAGGAAGGAAAAAAGAGCTAATTTTGGGGCTATATTTTTGTCTAATAACTTTGAGGAAAATAAAGAACATTTTGTCTGAGGTATTCTGTAATAAAAAGAGTTATGACTGCATTTGCAGAAGACCAGAATTTTCTTCCTAATTCCCACAGCAGACAGCTGACAGCTGCCTGTGTTTCCTGTTCCTGAGGCACTGACCACATCTGTACTCTGCTGGCATTTGAAGGCAAATAGTGAATATAATGTCCTGCAAGGGCACACACACAACACACAAACAGTTGGATAAAATTATCAGTCCAATAATTTGGTTTTTTTAATGCAAATTAGAACCTCTTTTCTGATAAAGACAATTTTAAGAGGTACTTGAATCCTAAATACATAATGATGTGTTTGGAGGTAGAAATGTAAAGCTAGTGAAATAAAATTTTAATTATATAACAGCAATGTCTAGGAATGTGCTTGACTTCTATCAATCTGGTCATTATAGATCTCTATTTTGAAATTCTTGTCTCAGTTTGTAGACTCATCATACAAATACAGTCAGTAAGACTGATACATATTTATGAAATGGTTGTAAGGGAAATAGACTTGGGAGAGGTGTAGACACAAATGAAGCTCACTGCTGGTCCTACCTGGAGAGATAGTTCCATATGACCTGTCTATCAAAGTGACTTTGTATAGGTTCCATTCTATACATCAAATCAAATGCACTTTCTACTTCTGAGCAACGGAGTTCTTTCATTTTTTACACTATGAAATTGTAACCTTCAGTTTATAGTTTCTCTGGACTTTGTCTCTAACACATTCATGAGTATACTAATTGCCTTTATTCAAGAATTGTGCAAGACCTTGGTGTGTACACCATTGTCCTTCTCTCTTCAATTATGGCTCAAGCGTTTGTGTGTGTGTGTGTGTGTGTGTGTGTGTGTGTGTGTGTGTGTGTATGTGTGTATGTGAATATGCATTTTAACTGTTAAGTATCTCTTTCTCAAGAATCAATCATAATATGTATGTAAATCACCATAAGCACCTTTCCTTTCCTAAAATGCCATCAATGGATCCAACCTTATGTAGGGTTTATGCACATAATCATCATATTTGCTGATAGTTCCGAACATGACAGTTTTATCATGATAGAAATGACACCTTCCACATTTCTTCTTATTCTTACACTGTTCCTGTTACCTCTTAATTTGGAGTGATAGACTTAGATGTGAATGGAGGTCCAATTTGCCTTGTATCAAAATTTCCAAATGGATATTTAAAAAGAGGTAAAATATGAAGTCTTTAACTGTAACTTTTTGATATTGAGGGGAAATAGTTGAGAGACTTCATTTAAAACAAAATATTGTGCAATAATATCTTAATTCTGCAATTAATATTATCTGTGTCAGACAATAGAGGGAGAATAGGCAAAATGATGACAATTTCAGATCTATATTGGAACTGGTGCCAAGAAAGAAGGGAGATTAATGAACACATGACCAGGTGCCATTCAAGCTAATTAGTGTGCAGAATCTTTTCCGGAGAAGGATGTCTAACTTCATCACCCCTGAGTCCTAATTTAACAATGAACTTAATCACACTTCCTAAGGGTGCAATGAAAGGGATAATACATTGCAGACTCTTGATAGATGTGCAAAGACAAGTTGTATGACTTGATAATTTTACATATTTAATTGGTAAAGTTTAGTGGTTTCTTATTACTGCAGGTTTCACTGATATTATCTGTATTAATGGACACTTTTAGATTTAAGGAATAATTTTCTTTGGTGGACTCCATCTCAAAGTGTGAAACACTGGCCTGGGAAGTAATGCTTTGAGAATGTTAAGAAACACCAATTAAGTATATTATTACGTAACCCATTTATAGTTCAAAGAATAGAATTCAAAGATTCAGATACCAAAGAGTACCCTAAAAATACAAAATTTTATTGGCTTATTGCAGGAGTTCTGCTTATATGTATATAATATATATATATATTATATACATATAATATATATGTATGTATATATATACATATATATTATATATACATATAATATATATGTATATATATGTATATATATGTGGAAGCCAAACATAGGTGTCCTTTTAAGTAACTTTTCATGTTATGTTCTTGAAACAAATTTTCTTTTTTTAATAGTAACTATATTAATATTTATTCCTTCAATTATTTAGTCTTCTTTAATCTTATAACTTTATTTAAAAAAGCAGAAATATATGTACAGATTTTTAAAGGCATTTTGATATAAAACTATTTGAATATATTTTTGTCAGTACTTGATTTTTTAATGGTTTGATAGTATGAATTGAATTCTTACTACTTATAATAAACATAAAGTACATGTAAACCAAAATGTAACATAGAAATAGTCAAAAAATTTTTGGTGTGTATAGATTAAACATAATGACTTTTAAATACCAAAAATTGTAACAAGGTTATCTTCTTAGCTCTTGAGTTATTAATGATTTAAGGTCTAGGTGTACCTCACTCTAAGAGGGTACTACACACTTTTTTTTTTTTTTTTTTTTCATCTAAGAAGGACTGAGGACTCCACTCCTTGGTCTTTCTTTCTTTTTTCTTTTTCTTTTTCTTTTTTTTTTTTTTTTTTTTTTAGCTTCATATGGTCTGTGATTTGTTTCTTGGGTATTCAGATCCTTCTGGGACTAGTATCTAATTATCAGTGACTGCATTTTATGTCTTTTTTTTTTTTTTTTTTTTTTTTTTTTTTTGACTGGGTTACCTCATTCAGGATGTTTCTAACTGAAAAAAAAGGCCAAGGATTCAACTGATCTGGGTTGTTAAGATGTCTAAGGTTACCCTCCCCTCCATGCATTATAGGTATACACTGCTTGGCATAACCTTTCACATAGGTGATAGAGATCTGAACTCAGTGCTCCATATTTATGATTCTCGTTGGTCCCCTTCCTTCAGTGATTATCAGCCAATATCATCCACAAGACCAAAAGGAACAAAGATTATGGATAAATGTGGGTTTGGAAGCCCTAAAATTATGTATATTACATATGAAAATGACATTGAGACCAGCTGTGGGAAGATTAAATTTATTTGGAGTGATTCAAGGCTTATATAGTTTGAAGGACTGGTATTAGGAAGATCTAGAGGTTGTTAAAGATTAAATTGTTTCAGTAGCATGGAGAAGCATTTTAGGAATCTCAGTTACTCGATGACAGGGATCTTATTGTAAGAAAAGAAGTGGGACCTGTAACTTAACTAGGTTGTGACATTCTGCAGGTGGAATTTTTCAAAACCCCAGTTAAGGTCAGAGAAGTGGGAACCCTACCAATAAATGGAGTCCTCCAAATTGCCCTGCAATCAGATGCCTTTGGGACAATAGCAGACATAGACTCTAACTAGCCGAGTAACATAAGCTTCTTTGGAAAAGATGTACTGATGGACCTGTTGACTCAGTTATCCCATTATACATTATAACTAATTGTTTTAACTTAATAACTACATATACTGAAGTAAATAATTAAGTTTTTTTAGATACTTCATGTATTTATATTTCAAATGTTATTCTTTTTCCCCCCTCTCCCATGCCCTCTCCTTCTGGTTATATAAGGATGGTCCCCTGCTTACCCATCCACTCTCAGCTCAACACACTGGCATTCCCTTACACTAAAGATTCAAGCCATCACAGGACCAAGGGCTTCTCCTTCTATTGATGCCAGATAACTCAACTTCTGCTACATATGCAGCTGGAGCCATGATTTCCCCCATGTGTACTTTTTGGTTGGTGTTTTAGTCCTTGGGAGCTATGGTGTGTCTGGATGATATTGTTGTTCTTCCTATGGTCTTGTCAGTGAGTGCATACTATGTATGTTCTTTTGTGTCTGTGTTACCTCACTCAGCATGATATTTTCTAGTTACATCTACTTGCCTAAGAATTTTATAAAGTCATTGTTTTAGATGTCCTTCAACAGAGGAATGGATACAGAAAATGTGCTAAATTTACACAATGGAGAACTACTCAGCCATTAACTTTTTATTTTCTTTAGTTCACATTTTAAAATTACAGGAAAAGAATATCACTATTCTCTTATAATTATTACAAGAATATTTAGCAAAGATATATGCTTGCATTCATATTCTATTTTATTAAATACATTCATATATATATGCATCATATACATATATGCACACATACATATCTACATACACACATATATGTATACACACACACACACACACATATATATATATATATATATTTTTTTTTTTCTGTTCATGTCAGCTGGTCTCATCTTGCTTCCACTCTACCTGCTTGTTCAATTCTTCCTAGACCACAGCCCCAATCTGATGGGCCTTCCTGTGTTTCTGTAACTCAGAATTTAGATGTTTCTTACTCATTAAAACTACAGCTAAGTAAGATGAGCAAATGTTAACTAATTTTGGAGTTAGTGCAAACAAAGGAGGCCTCAGCTAGGTTGAGGGTCCTGAAGAAGGGCTGTTTGGTTAGGGTAGAAGAATTGTCCAAAGTCAGTGAAGAATGCAAGCTGAGAGTAAAGTAGTCTGCTAGATATAGCAGCCTTTAGTAGACTGAAGCCCACTTTTCTTATTTGCATAAGGTACTTTCTTAGAAATTGCATAAATATTTAAGTATTTTCCTCAAGATTTTTTTTTTTTTTTTGGTCATTTAATGAATCAAAATTTTCTTAAATTAACATTTAGGGAAAAATGAAGAAACAGAATGCAAGTATTTTGTTTTGTTATGTTTTGTTCTAACACAATTCCTATGAAGTTTGGTGGGCATTGCACTTGGAGTTGCCAAGTCTAGATAGAAAAGCTATTTTTAGTTGAGAAAGTTAGCTTCAATTATAATCTTTTTATCAATAACTTTGTAATTACTGAAATCTTGTTTATGCAGATGAAAGCAGCATTCAAATTCATTTTATATTTTATACTTACCTCAATATATTATCTTATTCCTTGGATTTTTTTATCTCAACACTTCCAAGGATTATTATTAGAGTTATTAAATGATCCCAGAAAGTAGGTATATTAATTTTAGTCATCTACAAACTCTATTGAGAGTACACATAAATATACCTCAGTTAGGGTGTAGAATATTTGGATCCAATTTAATTGTTGATGGCTTCTGTGGAGGAAATCACCATTTTACCACTAATATTACAAAACCATCTATCTGTGCCTTGTTTCTAAACTAGTACTTTCTTCTTCATGATCCATGTTTTTTCTCTATTGACCAAATCATAGCTCCTCTAAAATCTTTCTAACTAAGCTGAATGCCGCAATGAAAATGCCTCAATTTTCAGGTCTGTGAAGGCCCTCATACAATTCATATTGCATGTAATTTGAGAAATCCTATACAGTTCTGACAATGTTTTATATATTCTTGAACTCAAGTATTAATAGTACTTTCCCACTGACTTAAGCCTGTTTTGAAGGTCACAGAGCCTTCACTTTTCTAAGAAAGAACAGGCACATTCTTGATTCCCAGGATCATGCTGTTTGTGATTATCATGGAACCATTAACTTTGGCAGGAAAAACTTTCCCAGAAGGGGGAACATGATGTGACCTAAGTACACTGCTATGCAAGCCATCTTTATGCCTAAAGCAACCCCATAGCTCTTGACAAGATCCATGTCTTGTTGGCTCTGCTCTAGGAGTAGAATTGTGTCACACGCTCCTTCTAGTAGTCACACATGTCCTGGCAGTCCAAAGTTCTTGCCTCAAAGGAAGGTAAATGTTTATTTGGAGAGAAATTTGGGTGACTGTGGCCCTAGAAATATGGAGCTAAGTTACCCCAGATTTGATGTCCACATATAACAACAGTTTCATAAAGTTTTTAATAACAGAATAAACAGCATCATAAATTAAGAAAAATTTAAAAGTACATTCTTAGAAATAGCATCAGTGGGGTTACAAAAAGATGGTGGAGTACTTCTGAAAAGCTGCAAATGTTATTGAATGGGATTTGCATATTTACAGTTAGTGAAAATTTTGGTCTGTTAATAGACCCAAAAATATTAATATCTATTCATCAAAAGATGTTAAGTCTAATATGGTAGTGGTCATGAAATGGTTACTTTATGGAGCTAAACAAGCTCAAAGAAACAAAAACAAAAGCAAAAAAGAAACACCTAGGTGCTAGAATCTGCAACATTTCAACATTTCCACTTCTTTGAAGTTTTTATCATTTAATCAGGCCTTGTAGTTACAGCTTCTAAGAATTCTTTCTGTGATTTATATTTTCAAACTATGCAAAATGTATATTGCATATGACATCAAATTACATTAAAATTGTGATATTTTAAATATATATTCTGTATCATCTCTTGTTGCTGTGAAAGAGTTAAAATTTTAAGTTGGCCCCACTGACCCTGCCTTGAGGACACATATGTCTCAAGGCTAACAACAAATATAATGTTCAAAGAAATAGTCCAATCCCAGACCATCTAGACTCCATAAGGTCTGGCTCCGCAGTCCTGAGAAAAACAAGTATGAAGGTCAATGTGCCCCAAAATAGGTTGGCCTAGAGTTGAATCATGTCCAAAACAGACAGAATGTGCCAATTTAAATAAACCAATGAAATTGCTATGTATCTGTTGCTAACTGCTTATGTGAATTTTCCCTATAAATATTTCTCCCCATTTGAGTTCAGGATCGACTCTTCTATCTCCTGTGTGAGATACTTGTCATTCCCAGAGCTCTGGAATAAACCTCATGCCTGATTGCAGCAAGATAGAGTCTTCTTGAGTTCTTTGGTTTACGTTCTCCCAGGACCTGAGTGAGGGGCTTCCCCAATTCGGGGGTCTTTTAGCAGCAAATATTTAAAAATAGAAGGCTTATTTCTATATCGGCCCTGTGGTCTCACTCCATGGATCTGCTTCCAGAACAGAGCCACACAAAAGGACTCTGTCACCCAGTCTGAGTCGCCATCACAGTTTCTCTTCATCCTCACAACTCTCCTTCCTTGGCAGTTTACTCAGCCTGTTTATTGCCTCCATCCCAGGATATTTCTTGACCTCAAATCCCAATACATACACCAATGTAAGACCTGATAGCTTTCCATACAGGTTTATATGTCAAACACTCAATACACAAACCCATTAGAAAATAATATTACATCAAATAGAAAAAGATACAAGCTGACATTCTATATGAGATATAAGACCTATAAAATCTTTAAAATGTGCATAATTACTTAATGCCAATTAAGTCCACCTGAGTTTAATTCATTCTTTCTGAGGTTCATCTTGGCACATCCCTCTTGGTTCTCCCCTATCCTCTGATCTCTGACCCCTCTCTCTCCACCTCTTTTACACTGCCCAATAACTGGCTCTCACTTTTATTTTGCAAATTAAAATGGAAAGGTTTTGATGACGTCCTGAGTATGTGACTAGGCAGCACCTTTTTATGGAAGTGAAATTAGTATCAAAATATGAACTGTTGTAAGACCATCTACAATATCTTTCTTCTCATCTGTCTGAATTTATGTTTTTATACATGCACATGCATATATGTGTAATTCATTAATATTTTATTTGCAGAATAGTCTGGGAATATGCATAACCAAAGGGGTGAAATATATCCACAATGAGGATTGTAAAGCATTTGCGAATGTAACTGATTATTGAGATAAGCCATATACAGTTATTCACCTAGGGTCTTTTGTAGATTAAGTCATTTCCCACTGCCCAGCCTATAAGACAATAAATCCCCTAACCAAAAAGGCAAAAATACAAACACCAAAAACCGAACAAACAATACCAGGAGCCAGTCTAAGAAGAATAAGGCCAGACCCAAACTGAAAAATAGACTACACTAAAATTACACCACTTATATAGGGATATAGATAATTTTTAGACTTGTAGATAACATTTCAAGTTGGATAGAGGTTTCCCTACCAAGTGAGAAGTTCCAAATATGGGACCCAGAAAGTTACTGTAAGACATTATTCCCTGATATGGACTGCACTCATTCCTGAGCTCTGAAAATGCTCTGTCTTGCACCTCAGGTAAAATAGAGACTTGTCAATATATTGGGGACAGTTTGAAACTTACATTGTACTTATCATCTCCAGAGTTCAATGCAGGTAGAAAAGATGAATTGTAGCCTAAAAGAGACCTTAACTAAATTATCTCTAAAAACTAGCAGAGACTGAGTTGCTGTTTTACCCCCATGCCTTATACAAGGCTAAAAGCAGCATTTTGTCACCTGGAACAACAGAGATCCAGGGATGAAGACCTGGTGAGACTGCACTGCGTTATGAGTAGCCGGGGTGCAGAGAGGGCAAGGCCTAGTGAGAGGAATGCTCAGTCCCCCAATTGGTTTCGGGGAGCAGGAACTCTGACTCAGTTTCGACCTGGAAGGCCCTTGAATACAGACCAAATGCTCAGGCCATTTGCCACCAGGAACATCAGAGATCCAGGGACGCAGGCCTGGAAGAGACTGCACTGTGAGTAGCCAGGATGCAGAGAGGTCTGGGCCAAGCACACAGAAAGCATGACCCCCTGATTGGTTCAGGGGAGCAACAACCCTGGCATAGGAACATATTATCTGTTCAGAAAGCCTTCACCTGCAGAACAAATGCTCAGGTGATTTGCCAACGGGGACAGCAGATATCCAGGCACACAGGCCTGGCGAGACTGTGGTGTGCTGTGAGTAGCAGGGGCACAGAGAGGGCTAGGCCTAGAGAGCGGTGGGCATGACACTCCAGGTTGGTTCAGGGGAGCAAGAACTCTGCCATAGAGACTCTGGTCCACCTGAAAGGCTCTTGTGTGCGGACCAAACACTCAAGCCATTTGCCACCTAAAACAGGGGAGAGCCAGGGACACAGGCCAGGTACATGGGAGAGACTGGAACCAATCACTGACAACAAGACCACATATAATGTATAATCACAGAAAATAAGTTGGCAAGAGGAAAAAAAAAAGCCAAAGAACTTATCCAATGGAAACCAAGACAACCTGGCAACATCAGAACCCAGCTCTTCCATCACAACAAACAGCAGAATGCCAAACATTCCAGAAAAAGAAAACTCAGACCTGAAATCATATCTCATGATGATGATGGAGATCTTTGACAAGAGCCTGAATAACTCACTTAAACAAGAATTGGAGGAAATCCGTAAAAAAAATAGATGCTTTTAAAGAGAACACACAAAAAAATATTCAAAGAAATCAAAGAACTAGAGGAAAAAAGAACCACAAAGATGAAGGAATTGAAGAAGGAATTTAAAATGGATATGGAGACAAAGAGAAATCCCAGGAGGTAGAAAACCTAAAAAAGAAAATAGGAGTCACAGATACAGACATCTCCAACAGAATACAAGAGATGGAAAAGAGAATCTCAGGAGCCGAAAACAACAAAGAAAACATAGACAAAACAGTCAGAGATGATACAAAAGCCAAAAAGCTCCTAACCCAAAATGTTCAGGAGATCCACGACACAATGAGATGAGCAAACCTAAGGATAATAGGAATAGAAGAGGGCAAAGAATATCAACTAAGAGGCACAGTAAATATTTTCAACAAAATTGTAGAAGAAAACTTCTCTACCCCTAAGAATGAGATGACCATGAGCATAAAAGAACCTTACTGAACTCCAAATAGAGTGTACTAAAAAGAAATTCTTCCTGACACATAATAGGCAAAACACCAAGTATTCAAAACAAAGAAAGAATACTAAAATCAGTAAGGGGAAAAGGTCATGTAACGCATAAAGACAGATCAATGAGAATCTTACCTGACTTCTCAGCAGAGATTATGAAAGCTAGAAGGTCCTGCACAAACATTATGCAGACCCTAAGAGAACACTAGTGTCAGCCCAAGCTGCTATACCCAGAAAAACTTTCAATCAACATAGATGGAGAGACCTTGATATACCAGGACAAAACCAAATTTACACAAGATTGATAAACAGTTAGTCAGACTAACAAGAGGTCAAAGAGAGAGTATCCTAATTAACAAAAGTAGTACTAAAGTAGTAGTACAATATAAAGAAAGATAAGATTTCAGTTTCATGGAACAGGGAGTACACTGCCAGACACTGGGAAACTACTGTTACTTCTATACCAATGACTCAGACATCATCAGATATACTGGTCATGTTCTGCCAGAGATTAAAAGAAAGTGCTAAACTCAGAATCATGGCTTGGATATATGAATTCCTCTTTAATTATTCCCTTGTCTAATCACTCTTATCTCTGCCTTAGCTAAGACCCTGATCCCACTGATGTGTACATTAACATGTGGCCCTCACATTACCAGTACTCATATTAAGTTTGTTAGGGAGAAAATCTTCAATGTTCAACTCATGGTTTTTAGACAATATAAGCCAGAAGACATATATCAAAAGATCTGAGATAGAACAGTATTTGAGGGAAGAGTGATGTGACCTATTTTTTTAAATCTTATTTTGTCTCCATCCAGAAACTAGTCCATAAAGCATTTCTTAAGCAACAGACCCCAAAGTTCAGGAACAAGATAATAAAATTCCCAATTTAAAGAACAGCTTAGAGATAGCCACATGAATGTCAGATATCTTATCTCAGGAAAGGCATCTGTGCTGGGCAGACCACCCTGTGATTAATCATTCTTGACACAGGAATGCATCCTTTATAGGGTATTCCAGAAACACATTAATGAGGTCTTAGTTTACCTAAATGTAATAGTAAAATGTTTATTCATAATTAGTGTAAGTTTCTATGCTCCACAGGTTATCTGAATGTTTGACTTGTTCAGAGACTAGAAGCTGCAGTCTCTGCTTTAGCATATCATAAAAAAAAGCAGGGTGATAGTCATGTAACATTTGTTCTATGTCTGCAGAAATTGTATGACTATAAGTTAAAGAAGAAGGAGAGGAATGTCTCCCTCTGCTCTTTGTTCTCAGCACTTGTACATATTTCAGATGGGATGATTACATGGTAAAAAGGTCACTACAAGTTTAGACATAAATCCAGGTCCTAAATTAAAACAGAGACTGTCTACATGCATGCAATAGGAGTCATTATGTAGCTAAACATGCTTCATTTGTTACTAGCTTTTCAGGTTTGTGGGATGTGAAAAATCATAACTCAGTTGACCCTAATGATTTGTATAGATAAACCCAATCTATAGTGTTAATCCCTAGTTCCTTCCACCTTACCTTTGGTTATTACTTTTTACAACCCATTAAAGTGTGCTTTAGGTCTTAGATGCCTGTTTGTTTTGTAAGAATCAATTATCTAGTGATACATATAGACCAAAAGAGTCTTTATCACAGTTTTGACATCAGAAAAGATAATAAACAGTTCTATTATAAAATGGGCTTGTGTGTATTTATTTGGGGGATTACCATTCTAAAGCAGTATTGACTCTTATCTTGATTGTTTCTGCAGAATAAATGATCTTTGTGTGAACATATTATTTGAGCCTGGGGTCTTCCTTCAACAGGTTTTGAATCCTAACAGCTGCAGGCTGGTGTATCTGACATTTCTTCTGCTGCTTCCTAATTCAGTCAAGATATTTCCTACCTTTTAATTCTTTAGCTCGTAGATTAAAAAAACTAACTTACTCAAGATCTGAGATTGTAGAAATATCTTTTGATTATTTGGTATGTTTAATAACTTATCAGAATCATATTTTTTTATGATTTGTTTTAAAATTTATTTCTATTTTTACTTGTATGTATTTTTGTGTGGCTATGTGTGCAAGTATCCACATTCAAATGTGAGTATACTTGGACAGAAGAGGTACTCAGACCCAACAGATGGTTATGACCACATCTTACCAGTGCTTGCTGGGAACAGAATTTAAGTAATCTACAAAAATTAATGGTAAGTGCTTTTCTACCTTGTATTCCTGTGCACTAATTCTATATGCATCAGTTTAACTTTAAGAATGAGTTGTTTTACAGTTATGTGTATAAGATTTGTGCTGAACAGTTAATGATGTCTCAATTCACAAACAGGATACAAAATAATTCTGAAACTCTTTGTACTTATTGTGGAATGGAAAGCTGCTGTGTCAACTGGAATCACCCAGGGCAATGCACTGTTTATAATGTAAAGTGACATCTAGCTAAACCTTATCCCCATGGTTTTGTCTTCAACCCAAGCTAACATTTTCCCAGATAGAAATAATCCATCTATACTTGATTCTATTTTATGATGTTAAAAGGTACAAAATTCTAATTCTTGAGTTTTATTTAATAGACAGAAGTTTTCCTGAGTAATTTGTTTTTAGCAATAATCATTTTGCACTGTTTATAGCTAACATTCACATAATTATCTTCCTAGTATTCAAATTATATTGAAAACAGTCACTCATTCCATCATTAACATATGAAAGTTTCCAGTTTTACTTTCCTTTGCTTTTCTTTCTTTCTTTCTTTCTTTCTCTTTTTCTTTCTTTCTTTCTTTCTTTCTCTTTTTCTTTCTTTCTTTCTTTCTTTCTTTCTTTCTTTCTTTCTGTCTTTCTTTATTCCTGTCTTTCTTTCTTTCTTCCTGTCTTTCTTTCTTTCTTTCTTTTTCTGCTATCTTTTTTTAACTATACTTTTGAGTTCATTTTTCCTTTTCTTTAGTGTGTGTGTGTGTGTGTGTGTGTGTGTGTGTGTGTGTGTGTATGTGTGTGTGTGTGTGTGTGCGTGCATGCGTGAGTGAGTGGATATCATGTGCATGTTCCCATTAAGTTATGTTCATGTAAGTGGAAAGAACATGTGTATATATGTCAAGTCTAGATCTAATCTAGATATTCTCAGAAACTTTCTTTAAAACAGGTTTACTCACAGACTGAAATTTATAAGGCAGGCAAATATGACAGGCATATGAATCCAGCTATAAATGACACATATCATTCTAAGTTGCTGGGTGCCGAAGTTTTTAATTAAATATAATTTCTGGATGTGTCTTTGAATTGATTCTAGAAATTTTTTAAAATAACAAATAATTAAAGAAAATCACTGAGCAGAGTGTTAGTGAGCACTATATAATGTACTCAGAGCCTGGAGAAGAAAAATCATGAACAAAAAAGGATTTGCTCTCTGATTCTGGCCATATAAGCCATAATGCTGGCTCTGATACTTATCAGAATTTTCACAGAAAAAGCTCCCAGATATTAGGCTTTCATGCTGGAACTGGAATATATATAACTGGCTTTCTTCATCTTAAAACACTAAATGGTTAAACTTCTTAGCCCATGAGCCAATACATGTAATAACCCTCCTGTCTCCTCCATAGCATTGTTTATTTTTTTTCTAGAAATTCCAGCTACCATAAGAAGCAACGACTATTTATTCAGAAAATCCTTATAAATTATTGCATTTATGAGTTATTCAAATACACTGAGGTTTTTAAATAAATATAAAATATAACCTTGTGAAACAGACCTATGACAACTTTGGAATAATTAGATGTAGAAGAATGGAAAGTCCAAAGCTTCCCTGAGTTATAATGTGAGTTCAAGGTTGAATTTCAAAACTTAAAAGCAGTATTCTTTTTTTAAACTTTAAATCAAAATAAGAAAGAAAAGAAAATGCAGAGCGATCTAAATAATAACATCATGGGTTCAATCTCTTGTACTTAATTTTAAAACATTTTCATGCACTGCAAGGCAGGGAACACCAGAAGAGATATGGAAGGTTTACAAAAGAACAAGTTGTTTTTTTAATAAATTAAATATTGGCTCAGGATAAAAAAAAAAAGACTATTTATATATTTTTGCAGAAGACCTGCATTTGGTTCCCAGCATCCTTGTTAGGTAATTTATATTTGTACAATGTGTTAGCTTAATTGATCCTGTCTTCTGACCTCTATAGAAGGCACATAAGTACACACACACACACACACACTCACACACACACACACACACACACACAGGGAAAGAGAGAGAGAAAAAAGGGAGACAGAGGAGAAAGAGAGAGAGAGAGAGAGAGAGAGAGAGAGAGAGAGAGAGAGAGAGAGAGAGAGAGAGAGAGAGAGAGAGAGAGAGAGAATGCCAGTAAGAAAGAAAGATACAAATAGTGAAAGAACTGAATGGTGTTACGAATAAGAATGCATAGTTAACAATAAACAAGGATGGCAACTGTGAGATACTGTGAGATAGTATTTTCTCCACTGCCTATTTAGGCAACAAAAAGAACACAGATTCAAAACAGTAATGGCATGGCATTTCAGCAAGGTATCATGAACACAGATCATTGGGTGAGTACTACACACCCTAAGATACAAAAAATTATTTATCTTATTTGGATGTGTCTATGAGAATATGCCACCTGTGTTTTATGCACAAGGAGTTCAAATAAAGGCATGAAATTTTCTGTAGCTAGAGTTATACAAGGTTGTGTACCACCCAAAATGGTTGCTGAGAACTGAACTGCAGTCTATTCAACAGTCGGAAGTTTCCTTATCCAGAGCAATCTCTCTAGCACAGATGAAAATAATTATGAGAGCCAAAGGTATAAGAATATGATAAAATATAAATTGTAGAGGAGACAGAGAACATGTTATAATTTAAAACTTTCTCAGAATGAGAAAGAAAGGAAAACAACAAATGATAACCAAAAAATAGTAAAGAGGGATGATAACAAAAATGAGCATCTAATATTAGGAGTAGACAGGACAGTAACTTCTACTTTGGCATTGGAAAAATACCACAAAAACAACTTAAGAAAGAAGGGGTTTATTTTGATTTACAGTTTTATAATAGAGTTTATCACAGTGAAGATATCATGGCAGAAGAAAGGAACATATCACCCTTTTTCTTCAGCTGAAAAAGAGAGACAGAGGAGAGTGCTGGTGTCCAGTTTACTTTCTCATTTTACTTTAGTTCAGTATCCCACACCTTTCCATTGGTGCTGGTCACATGATCTACCCAAATTAATTAATTTAATGTGGAAATGCCCTCAAAGCTACATGAGCTTTCCCTCTTGGTCTTGTCAAGGTGACAATCGCTATTCTAACCACCACAGGTTTAGGTGACATCACATACTCTTCCTCTTCTTATGAACAATAAAAAAGCTGCCCATCCCATGCCATTTGCTGAGGGTTTCTTGAATCCTGTCCACAAAATTTAGATTCAGCTCTTTCTAATACAAAACTGTTCTCCTGAGTTTCTTTTGTTCTTATAAGCAAGCTTGTCTCTATGATTATTAATCTCTGTTGTAACAGATAAAGCTGACTTGAATTTTTGTTATTCATTTGGAATCATGTTGAAGAATAAGATACTATATAACTAAAATAAACAGATAGTTTGTGTTTCTAGTAAATGCACCAGGGAAAAGGATTCATATCTTCAGTGAACAGACTGTGAATCCAGGGCTTTCAAATGCAATGCTCACAAGGGTCTGCTGCAGTTGACTTCTCAGTTATCTGAGGTGGTAAAGGTAAATATATATGCAGATGGCATTACAGAAAACATTTGAACATTAACCCAAAACCATAATCCTATTAAACTTTGATTTCCTATTCCATTCTTAACAATGAAATGTGTATTTTTCTTTCAGAAAATGGCTAGCTTCCATGAATGAGATGTCGTCTGTTACTTCTGGACTTCATTTACCTGGTGGGCTATATTCCATCATCCACCTTTCCTCCTGAAAGAGCTTTCAGAAGACAAAGCACATTATTCTATTTTGAAGTAAAAACAATTAAAAGGTTGCCTGTCAGAAGCCATCTAGGATAAGCTAAAGGCATGGAGTGACTTTCTTAGATGGCCTATCCATCATTTTGGATGTCCTGCTTTGAGTGAGCTCTAAGAAAAAAAGGGTCAAGGATAGCTCATTTCAGGACTGCTTTATTCTGCTAGTATGCCTTTCCTGTCCTTCCAAAATTGAACAATTCCAGTGCATCAGCCCATGTTATTGGCCAGGTTCTTTGTAAATCAATAAATATGTACTCTCTTCTGTAATGCTATGAAGATAAATTAATGATTCATTATTTCTTAATACTAATTCCACAGAACTCTTACATTTAAGCAAATAATTTTGAATACTTATATGGGCTCTGCAATCCTTCAGGTATCATGGACTAATGGCAGTAGGAAGCTGACTTGGAATAGGCTTGTTATCAGAGAAAGCATTCTTTCAGTCTGGTTGTGAAACTATTGTTTTATTACTGAAGGTCATAAGCCAGGAGTATATATATATATATATATATTTTTTTTTTGTAGATGGAAGGACAAATGATAACAAACATATTGACTAGATTTATCTACACAAAACTTTAAAACTAATGAAACACAAGGCAGATAATGTACTTCTTGATAAAACCATGCTAAATTAAAGCAAAATAATTTGGTTTTAAATTAATGAACTTGTGGACCTAGTGGTAGATACACAATATTTAATTAAATAGCTAGTTTTAATGTAAACATCCCCTGCTGAAGTTTCTTATTTGATTTATTATGAACTTTTGGAATGTAAGGATGCTTGGAAAACTATGTGATTGTGTAACCTGAAAAATTACAAATGCTAAGAAAAACAATGATGTAATCTGGTACGTTCTTACTCACAAGGCTTTTTTTAGTTCAGAAATAAAAAAAGTAGAAGATTTTCCTTTTTCTGTATAATAAAGTTTGCAGCTTACCATTCATCCAGAATGAGTATTTTCTTCATTGACATTTGCTCACATAAACCTGCTGTTATAAACTTTTGCTTCTCGTGAAAAATATCAATACACACCTAAACACACACACATACTCTCTCTCTCCACCTCCTCCCTCTTCCTCTCCCTCCCCCACCCTCCCTCCCTTCCTCCCCCACCCTCCCTCCCTCCCTCCCTCCCTCCCTCCCTCCCTCCCTCTCTCTCTCTCTCTCTCTCTCTCTCTCTCTCTCTCTCTCTCTCTCTTGTGTGTGTGTGTGTGTGTGTCTCTCACTCTGAAGTTTCCTCTGAAGAATATAGGGAGTTCAAGGTCACAGGTCTATGTCAGGGATGACTTGAGACTAAACTCTAGGTAGTTAGCCTATGAGTTCAGCTATCAATCCATCAAATGCAGCAATTTTCTTCCCTTTGGGTTACATTTCTTTATTTTGTCACCTGGAGCTGATGTAAGAATGCCTTGCCTCAAAACACTTTATATGTGAAGATGACCTTGACTTTCTGATTAGGCAGTCACCCTTCCCCTGTAGTGTATAAATTACAAGGAAATAAAACTATACTTTTATCTACTACCCACACCCCAATTTCTACAGACAGAACCCCAGGGTCTATGCATGATGTGCAACAGCATTACTGAAACTAAGGAGGCCCATATAATGATTTTCTAAACAGACAGGTACATGTATTATTTGACTTGAACTTGATTTATCTTTTATTTTTGTTATGTCCTTTTGGCTAAGCAAAAGTTTTTAAGGAATTAGAAACAATAAAAACATTAATTCTATGATATATAAAAATCTCATACAACCAAAATATTTGAGTCTATAAATGAAACCTTCCTGGCACAAATTCACATTCAATAGTTTATGTGAATAGAGTGCAGCATCTGTTCAGACCATCAAACCTATAAAATAATGTCAAGATTCCTTCTCAATAAAGATAAAAATAATTATCAGGTATCATATTTATCTGAAGTAACCAAATTAAACTTCTTTCATAGAAGTTTATCTCATGGATATTATAAATGCAGCAGTCTCACATCATGCAAGGTGTTGAAGAAGACGAAGCTGAAGTCACCTGAGAGATGGGTGTCTCAGTACATCTGTAAGAGTATTTTTTAATTGCATGAGCTGAGGTAGAATGACCAGCCCAATATGAGTGTCTCACATTTCTCTGGCTGAGATCCTAGAATACATGGAAGAAGAAAGAGTGTTAACCATAATAAAATGCATTGCTCTGCTTTATGAATCAGAATTTCAGCTGGCAGTCCCTGCCATTAGTTCCATACCAGCAACTGTATCCTTGAATTGCAATTCAAAAAATTAAATTCTTTAACCTTTAACTTGTTTTTGGGGTGGGTGATTTTACAATAGCAACAGGAAAAAGTGTTAAACATCTTTATTAACAATGATATTTCTTCTTTCAGCTCAAATACACACACACACACACACACACACACACACACACACACACACACATAGCCCATCAGCAAGGAAACAAACTCATGTCATATTCAGCTCATGAAACACCTCTGCATTCATCTCATTACATTGGAGTTTGTAATGAACTCAATATAGGTTGACCACATTGGCTTATGTGTATTGTTACATGGGAAGTTGGTGATGCCATTTTAGCAGTTTATAGAAACATGAGGAGGAGGTATCTAGCCAAGAAAGGCAGGTCACTGAAGTTAGGTATTCTCTTATATCTTGACTATGATCCCTTTCTCTTTTTCTTTTATTTCTTCCATTTTCCTTTCTCCACTCACAGAGTAATTAGCTTATGTGATGATGAACTGCACCAAGGCCAGCATATCCCAAAAATGTGAAGCAGAAAAGAAAAAAAAAGAACACCTTGATGCTCAGAGGCTAGATAGCCTGCTGCATGTCACCAAACTCTAGGCTAGTAGAGACCCTGGACAAACATATAAGGGGTGGTGCTTATAATAAAGTATGCTTCCCTCATTAGTTATTGCTTTGGTCTATAAACAGGACCAATTGCTGGGCAGAAGGGAAAGGTGGGACTTCAGGGTCACAGGAGGGAAATGAGACAAAGAAAAATGAAAAGGACACTTCTGTCATGCTGTGGAATGAGGAACATGAAGCAATCATGCAAGATTTTGGAAAGCTAGAACCAGCAGCCTCCTGAGAAGTAGGAGATAAGGGGGTTATTGGTAGGGGTGCTAAATGATACACAGTAGCTGATAAGTTTAAGACAGGGCATTCTGTGCCCAGCAATTCTGTTAACCAGGTAATTTTAAAGTAATAAAACAGTGTGTGTGTGTGTGTGTGTGTGTGTGTGTGTGTGTGTGTGTGTGTGTGTGTGTGTTTTATCTGCAGATTCAATGGTCTGGAGCAAGGTTGTTAACGTGACCCTTTCAGGAGCAAAGTCTCATAAGAGAGAGAGAAAATTATCTTGATGCTAGTGACTTGGCAAAGCAAAGCAAGAAGGAACAAAAGGGAACCATGAGGGGTCAATGATCAGCAGCAGATCCAGGGTTGCAGCTTCAGGGAAAGGTAGTATCCTGTTTTTTTTTTTAATTACATACAATACACAAACAAAGGAGTAGAAGGTACCCAAAGTTGAAGCTATAACGCGCGCGCGCACACACACACACACACACACACACACACACACACACACACACACACACACGGTACCAGGTTAAAAAAGGACAGATATGGAGAGAGACCTGTGTCTTCTGTTCTAGTGGCCAAATACATGAAATCAATTCAATTGAACCTGAACTGAATTCTCCAAAACTATGACCTGTATAAATACTTCATTTTTGAACACTTTTTATGTCAGGCATCCTGTCCAAGACATAATAAATTTATAAATTTGTTTCAATTCTATGTAGAAAATACAATAATACATATTCAAACTGCAGCTATACTGACCTTTTATTCATTTTTTCTTTATCCCTTTTGGAGACAGTTATATTTTTCTATGTCTAAAAAAGTGAATTCAGAAATTAAAAACAGAAACTTTAACCTGGCAGTCACAGTTTACAAATTCATGAAACATGAGTCTATGAGACTGAGGATGGGGATTTCTAAGCCTAGAGTACTGCATGGAGGGAATAGATTCAGTGCAGTAGCTGAATTTAAGTAGAAATTAATTAGAAATGGCACAAAGAAAATTGGAGGGAGGTAGTGAGAGACGCCACAAGCCAACACTCCATTTTCAGAACATTTTAGATGCTAACTGACAAGGAGATTTAAATATAATCAAGTTTGATGTCAGATTTGGGTGGAAGAAAACACTTGCCTTAAGGTTTATCATAAAAAGGAGATTACCAGAGGACAAAAAGATGAAAGCATCCAGGATGGAAATGAAGCAAGCACTTGTTCCTGGGATAATGGACCATCATGAACACAGTCCTGCTTTGTGTTGTCTTGCCCTGATGAGCACTCAAAGCTACACTCGCCATTCAAAATAAGTCTTTTATCAGATGATAAAGGCTTAACCAATCGGACAAAATGCTATGAAGTTACGTGAATAATGAGTCAATATTTGATAAGCAAATTTTATATAAAATAAGTGTTGCTTAAATGCAAGACTTTTTTAAGTTTTATGTGTCTGTGAATGTACATCCACGTATGTGTATGTGTTCATGTGTGCATAGACATGTGTCTGTTTAACTTGTTAAGAGTATCAGCATGCTGTACAACTTATACATTTGTCTTCATGTGTGTTTAATTGTTTGTGTGGGTGTCCTTGAGAGCAAGTATCAGTGGTTATTTTGGGGAACCAGAAGTTCGTGTCTTATGACTTTTTACCTTCCTCCATAAATTACTTCTGGAGACAGATACTCTACACTGAATATCACCCTTACTAATTGGAAAATTAGAAGTCCCAGAAATCTTGTCTCTACTTGCTTAGGACAGAGTTTAGAGATGTAAAACATAGCTACCCACTTTTATGTGTGTTCTGGAAATTTGAACTCCATTCACAATGTTTATACAGCAAGCACTTTACAGACAATGTATGTATTGATTTTTCTGAATGTATATATGTGTGTTGTCTTTAAAGATTAGTAATGGCTAAAAGATTCTTGGAACTAGATTTCCAGGTGGTTGTAATCCACCATATAGTGTTTGGAACTGATCCGAGGTCTACAGCAGAAGCATGCAGTGCTCTTAAGAGTTGAGCTATTTCTGCTGCTCTCTAATAAAAATTTTGTACATTTTCTTCTCAATTTTTGAGTAGCACTATAAATTAAAATGACATTTTAGGTTGTGAGAGAATACTAAATCATCCAATGATAGAGGAAAACATTGCATTAATAAACACTTATTCTAGTTACTTTCCTATTTCTATGACAAATCACTATAAAAAGTGAACTTACAAAGACAACATTTAAATGGGGTTAATATTGCAAAGGATTTGATCCCATGGTGATGAATCAGTGGCTCAAACTGCAAGTAGCAGGCAGAGATGACACTGGGAATGTAACAAATATAATGAATTTCAAATCCCACCCTTAGTGACTGATCTAGCAAGACCACCCATCCTAATCCTTGCCAACTGGTTACCATGTGTCCAAAACTACAAGCCTGTAGGGGCCATTCTCACTGAAACCACCAAAAATATATTTCCATAGATTCGGCTGTTATACAGAGAATAAAACCTTTCAGTTAATCAAAACAAATTGTGCTCCTTTATAAGCTTATAAGAATAGACACATAGTTTGTGAATAAGATTATTCTAATTTACATGAACCCTTTTCAAGATATATGTATATGTTAGGTGATCACATAGTCACCTTTTAAAAACTGCTTAAAAAGTAGACACATATTGGGCTAGGTTTCCAATGTTAATTTGTAGAAACACTTTAGTAAAGTGGAATATAATTGTGGAGAGCACCATAACATTTAACTCTTAAATTAAGTGATACTAATGTGATGCCACTTAATTCATATAGCCATTGTTAATGTTATGTATGATTACACTTATTTTGCATGAGAAATGAATGAGGTCAAGAAATTTTGACAGTCCTTTTAAAGGTCAGGTGATTAAACCATTCCAATATTTAAGGCTATTCCCCTGTAAGTATAAAGCAGAGATATGTCACTCATGGGTGCCCGTGGATAGCACCAGCTTGAATACCAAACCTATAATGGGATTGCTTTTGAAGAGAGAGAGAACTCATGTCCCATCTTATAAATGAATGGACAGGTATGGAGAAGATGCATGGGTGTAGTTTATATATGTTCATGTTACCTGAACCCCATTCACAGATCTGCAGGAGCCATGTTAACTGAGGTAGGGTTTCAGGTTGAATCCTGTTTGGGGTAGCTTTGAAACCTGTGAAGTACTCTTGGGTGATGTTTCCTCATTTTCAAGCTTGCAATCCATCAGATCATGTCATTTCAATGCTATACAAGACTCAAAATCTTGTTAATAATCTTATGATACTATAAACTGGTGATAATAAATGGAACAAAAAATAGCTTAGTGGGTAAAGGAACCTGCTTCCAACCACTTCTAATGCTTCAGTTAGAGTCTTGAGATCTACGTGCTGGAGGGAGAGAACCAACTATAGTATGTAGTCTTCAGACCCCCAAATATACCATAATATATTTAAATTCTCCTTCTACCCATTAACACATTAATGTAAACAAATAAATACAATAGTTTAAATATAAAATTGAAGGAAGATCAAATAAATTACTAAAATTTCAGATGCAAGAACTCTTGTTCAAAATATGACAGAATTATTTCTCAGTTTTATAGATAACACTTGTAGTAGTCCAACATGTCAACATTTACACAAATGTATCTATGACTGTGACAACTTTGAGGTTTGAAGGTTAAAAATTCCTTTGGAGGATTGATAAAAAATCTCCTTAGTAAATGACAATATCTAATTCAACATATCATCATTTCTAACACCTAAATCTTTTCAGCTCTCCTTAGCCTCTACTGAAGTCACCCAGCTCACCAGAGGAGATGGGTACTGAAACTTATCCTCTGTGTGTTTCACAAAGCAGTGCTAGCTCTCAGGAAAAGCACCATGTGGAATGTGGGAGGAGGGAGGTGAATAGAAGCAGGCAAAGGAAACATCAGAAAATTTAAGGAGATGCTCACTGGGTAAATCCATTTGCCATGCAAGTGTCAGGGCTGGGCATTTGGCTTTTCAAACGTAAGTAAATTCCAGGAAACACTGTTCAATAAACCACATAACAACCTCAGGGTTCAAGAGCAAACCAGACAGCCAGAAAAGTCAAATAGGAGAGCTCTGTGATCAACTTATACACTAAAGAGAAACTGAGGAAGAGGCTTGATGAATGTCCCTTCCTATATGCACCATGCCACATTCACACAGTAAATAGATAAATGTATAAAATAAAGAAATCTAATAGGAATTATTAGCCATCTTGAAATTCAGGTAGGACTAAAGGCCAAAGCTGGACTAGAACTATATCTTTGATGTGACTTTTCTTGTGGTTTGTTTATGCAGCACTCTAGGCTCTCCAAGTCTAAGATTTTATCCTCTGAGTGACTAGTAATTTATTCTATAACCTGTATCAAACCACTAAATTTATAAATATATAAGTTTCTTCCTGAGTAAAGTGATTATAAAAAAAAATACATGACCCCTAGCTACATTCAGGGGTCACAAACACATCCATACTGTAATTACCTATAAAGTACTTTGAAATTCTTGAGTGAAATATGATATTAAATATATGGCTCTATGCCCAATGTCTCTGAGTAGTATATTAGAATTAGAAAAAAATTACTGTTTGAGGAGAAAATGTATCTGATAAGATATATCCAATTCATTGAGGATAAAAAAACGACTTCTTGCCTTTTTTTCAAGCATCTTAAAGCCTAGTTAGTTTAATATGAAGTTCCTGAGACTCAAGTTGCACACAGTCTATGTAGACTGCAAGTTAGCAAACTGGAAGAGAGAAAGACATTGTGGGGATGTCAGACTAGGGTTCTACATAAAGTATAGTAACCTAGCTCTTTGTTTGATTTCTACAAAAACAGCAAACACCATTTTATGTAAGCACATCATAAGTAATTATATGCCTCATTTTAAGGTAGGAAACAAACCTTATTGTGAGTATTCTAGGTTTAGAATATGATGTTATTGAACACATACTGATAATAAAATGGTTTCTATGGTGAAGCCAACTAATGTTCCTATATATAACCATGTACTTACCTAATTAGAACTCTGTGGAATATGAACAGCTCAAATTGCTTTAAAGAAATAGTTTTATGTTGCATATTAAACCTTTAGATATATTCAACTTATCTGTGATTATTGTACCCTTTAATGTACCCATTCTCTTTTCCTCTTTCCTTCTAAATAAGTATATATATTTGAAAGTGTCTCTTTTTCCTTCCCTCCTTCTCCTTTTCTTTTCATTCTTCCTTTTTATTTTCTCTGTCTCTCTGTCTCTCTGTATGTCTCTGTCTCTGTCTCTCCGTGTGTCTCTGTCTCTCTGTCTCTCTCTCTCTCTCTCTCTCTCTGTATGTGTGTGTGTCTGTGTGTGTGTGTGTGTGTTAGTGTGGGTGGGTGTGCATGTATTTTGGGGTAGAACAGTATCCATGTAGAGGTCAGAAGATAATTTTGTAGAATAAGTTCAATACTAACACTATATAAGTTCTGGGATCAAACTCATGTCACCATGATTATACAGCTACCACTTTTTATCTCCTAAGATGTATGACAAGCTGCCCAAAAGATATTTTGATACACTAAAATATGGCATTTCTTAGGTAAAACTTAAATGTGCCTGGATGCTACTTGATTGTATTTAGTAAATATCACAACAGTGCTACACAATTCTCCTTATTTTACTGCCTTGATTATTCCTCTGTGGAAATTAGTGAATATTTGAAATGATTAAAGATAGTTTATGTACATCTAGGTATATAAATTCATAGCACATTCCTGGGCACCGGACTGATGATAGTAAAATTATATACATACCAAATATATTTACTGAAGGGTTTTTTGAGGGCATTGCTATTGAAGATGGCTAATGATACAACTTCTTTATCATGTTTTTTTTTTTGCACAAGACTACATAGAATCTTCTATTAGAGATAGAGTTTCATCACCAAAGTTTCTTTCTTACTGCAGATTATTGCCAAGGGAAAGGTTCATAAAAGAATTTAAGTGTAGTTAGAACAGGAAATATGGCCAGAATTTCAGAGGCATGTAAGAAGTCAATGTAAAAATAAAAAAGGAGATGGGAAAAAATTAGGTAAAATAAAACTTGACAGCACCTGAAAATGTGAAACAGAACCCATTAGTTCTATCAAAGAACTTGTGTAAAAGCCAGATAACCTTAAACACCAACCTTAAGCAAATACTCTATCACCTCTTGCAGTCTGCTTACAGGATTAGACTTAGAATGTAAGCATGGAGCACTTCCCCCTACCAGGCACTTCACAGGGTCAGTAACCTCACTAGACTCAGGTGGCAAGCTTTCCCATTCCCGCTTTCCAAATATTTATTTGCTGGAAAGTCAAAAAATATATTTGTAAATAAAAAAGCACAATCATGCTTCTAAGTTGAAAGTATACTTTTCATTTGCTAATTGTATATAACATTTTAATTAGTCTCTATTCTACTCTTTAAAGACATTCATTACATGTTTCAAATTTCTCTGTGTTTTTATGTGTATGCATGTATATGCCATATATGTACACATATGTACACATATGGAGGTCAATAAAAAGTGGGTGAAATTTGTTCTATTTTTTTCACATTTACCTGGGTCCAAGCAATTAACTTCAGACATCCAGGATCAATAGCAAACACCTTTCTATGTGAAACCATCTCTAGATCCCTCTATTTTATATTTTTATCACTCTGTTATTTCCTACAATTACTGAAGTTGGGAAAGTATAAATACTTGTCAAACCACATAAATGATAGGCAAAGTGTATTTTTTTGTGCATGAAGGTTATTCAGATCATACTAAGTTCTCTCTCTTGCTCTCTGCATGCACGTGTTGTATGTATACTTATGAATTTCTCTCTGTGTATATGTACATGTATATGCATATACATATGCATATATATGTATGAGGAAGCTAGAGGCTGAATCTGACTCTCTTTCTTGTCTGCTTTCCCATTACTTTATGAGATAGAAAGTCTCACTGAACATGAGGCTCACCAATTCAGCTAGACTCCTTTGCTGGGAACTGGCTAGAATCAACCTTACTCCACTTCCCTAGTTTTCACTGGAATTTCAGACTCACCCACTATACTAAGTTCCCAGGACCCATGACTCTTCTTGCTTTTCTCACATTAAATTTCCGGGATGAACTATTTCCTTAGGATTCATTTCTCGAAATCTGTGTAGGAGAGCAGAGTGTATCAAAGAGTTCAGAACAAGTATCTAGTAGAGAACAGATACTTAAACAGATGAAAACCACTAGCTGCTGCTGCTCAATGTCTGGCTTTGTCTCTCTTATGGAATAGGGTCCTTGTTCCACACTCAAAAAACTTGCACAAAGAGATAATTCCTTAATGGAGAATTTGATTTTATTTGCTCAACAATGAGTTCGACCGTCTGACATAGTTGGTTTCCCAAACAAATTCATTCACTAGAAGATAAACTCCTAAACTGAAAAATGTCATCATGGACCTTGACAGAAAAGTGCTATTAATTTGAATAATAATAACTCTAAATACCTATTGTCCTTACTCTGTAAAAACTAGCATAGAAACATCCCAGTGGACAGATTAATAAGGGACCACTACTGTCTTTTGCACCAGGGGCTGGAAGGAACATTAATAAGTCTACTCTAGAGTTGTTCTTAATGTCAAGCTCTATTCAATACATAAAATATTCAGTGCACAATATTTTATTCCATCCAAAATTACAACCCTGCTCACTGCTTTGCCAACACTGAATAAATTAGTCTTTGCTATGTAATTCTCACTGACATTAGAGAGTAAGCGAATCCTTCAGATCTACCTCCAGCCTTTCCAGGGACTTTAGGTTTTCTAGCTGTGATATTCTTCATTCCTTTTTGTTACAAGAGTTGCACTCCCTCCCCTAGTACCTCAAGGCCATTATTACTAAAAATCTTGTTTTTGGCCTCCCTTAGACCAAAATTTTGCCTTCATTTGAGTGTTTGTCTCATATTCATGTTCATTTGCCTCAGTGTACCATGTTTCACAAAGTAAATATTATTCAGTCTACTGTGCCCCAGATCCAATCCACCTGATACCAAACATTCTTATCCTAGAGTCCTGAATCCACATTTCTAGAACGTTTCTTTTTCATTATATAATCATTTATTAAACTATTTTACAAGAGTAGACATGGGGACACAGCACATAGTACATGTGGAAGGGAGAGGACAACTTACCCAACTTCTTTCCTTTTGCACTTGATCCATGGAACCAAACTCAAGGCTTAGGCTTGGGAGGAGGTTTCCCTCCAAGTGCCTTTGCCCACTGGAATCATCTTGCTTGTAGTTTTGGACAGCTCTATGGGAAACGTAGGATATGTGTTCTATCTGACGCCCAGACCTGGTTCTTGGCTGGTTCCACAAGTGCTCTCTTGAAGTCAGGGAATCTGCATGTGTCCTCCTAAGGACTTTGTTGAAAGTAGGGTGCACCAACTATCTCAGCATGCTCAGAACGTTCTGAGAAAAGAAAAGCTTGCCCACCTTGATAGACATGAACTTTTCAAGAACTTACTCCATGATGCTGTTCTTCTTGAACAGAAGAGGTTAAACAGGTTCTGCTCAGGAGGGGTAGTCAACACTTTGGTTTCTGTCGCCTTGTCTTTTAATAATTGGAGGACTTTCTCTAAAACTTTATGACTTGCTACTCAGAAATGGAAGATACAAAAAGACTTCTACAAACTTCCATCCAAGGATCATACTCTTGCCCAGATGACATATTATTTTTTTCAATTTTTCAGCAGAGGTTACTAGCAAATCACATAGGTCTGATATTTTCTATAGACAGGCACTAGATGGATTTCAATCATTTACAACCTGGAATAACACAGGCCACTTTCAAAGGTAGCATCTGAACCAGTATAGTGCTGTAATACTGACCCTTCTCAAGATCTTCTTAAGGTGCTGCTATTGTCCAACACATTTTATAAACCACTGCTGGTAGGCTGGAGAGGTGTCTTTGTTGGGATACTACTGGCTTTTCAAACATGAGGTCCTGAGTTTAATTCCTTAATGCCAGGTAGAAGTTCAAAGTGTGGTGTTTTGAACTTGTAATAGTAGTACTAAATAGGTAAAGACAAGAGGAATTCTGTGCATATCTAGACACATTACAGATTAGGCAAAAATGAGAGACCCTGTCTTAAAAATTTCTGACAGTAACAGACAAATGACACCTTAAGCAGATATCTTTGCATACACAAAAAAGCCAAAATTACCCCCCTTTCTCTTTTTCTATTTTGTGTCTGTGTCTGTGTCTCTGTCTGTGTCTGTCTCTCCTCTCCCTTGACCTTATCCCAATGATTGGCTATAAGTGTCTGCACTTTAGGACCTCAGTTTAATTTGTAGAACTCCTATAAAGAAGCTAGGTGCATTGCTGTGCTTATAGTCTCAGGAGTAGGGAGACAGGCATATTCAGGGGCTCACAGACAACAAGCTATACCTACTGCGGAGATTCATACCAATGTATCAACAAATATGGTGGGTAATGCCTGAGGAATAACATGAAGGCTGACCTTAAGCCTTCATATACACTTGCTTATGATTAAGTGTGTTCACATTCTTCCATTTCCATTATCCTTAAAACACCGATCTTTGCCACACATAATGTATCTGTTACTATTCATGGGCATTATGGCATATTTGGTCTCATTATACCCTGTAGTAGGAATTTGGTTTCTTTGAAAAAAGTGTAAATATTATAAAAATGTATCGTTGTGTTAAACCTTGCAGTGGCATATATGGTTGCTTCAGATTGTCCACAGCAGGTGATTATGAATTGTCTTAAACTCTAGAAAAGATAAAATTTTGTCAGCTGCATATAGTTTCTAGAATTGTGTGAATTTGGGAATTGTGGGAACTTTATTGGAAGGCATTTAAAAGGTAGATACCTAGAGACAAGGTTGTTATATGTTGTTGTTGGTTGGATTCTATTGGTGGTTGTGTTTTTCTAACTAGTTGTGCTTAAAGCAACCACAACCAGAAGAAATTAGATATCCTGATATCAAAGGTCAAACCAGCACTTAGGAACTCAATGCTCTTATTCAGCAGAAAGTACTGAATGATGATATCAACCCCTTTTCCCTCTGACATGGTATCATTCCTATCTAGTGTTAGAAGAATGAAAAGGTGGGAAAGGGGTGAAGAAAAGTGGAAAAAAACAAAAAAAATAGCTAATGCTGGCTATAATAACCCATATAATTGGGACATGAAAATTAATTCAGATGTCAGGTTGGCAATACCAGGCCCTTCTCAAACTCTCTCTCTCTCTCTCTCTCTCTCTCTCTCTCTCTCTCTCTCTCTCTCTCTCTCTCTCTCTCTCTTTCTCTTTTCCCCAAAAGCATCAGCTCCAGATCAGTTACATACTCTGACAGCAATCAATGTGTGATATTGAGTTATTGCTCCAGGCCTTAACTCAGTCTGTGTGGTTCACTTGCAGTAGCCCGGTTCAAGTAGCTTTGAATGTATCATACTGTTAAAACAGACTGGCAACTATGCCTTTATACGCTAGACAACTCAAATGATGAAAAGCCCCAGCAAGAAAAAAGAACACCAAATAAATTCAGAGATTTGTCTGTGGGCAATAAACCTCTTGTGTCCTACTTAGAAAAGAAGCTTTGGGCACTTCCCTTTCTTTCATCTCTCTATGTCTACCTCCCTCTGCCTACTGACTGAGGCACTCCCTGGTAATACCACTCCCCCTACCATGCCTTACCTAAGGGATGGTGGAGGCAAAGATACAATTTCACTTTTCAGTGATAAAAACAAGTGCATTTCACTTTTCAAGCCTCACTTTCCTTGCCTATGTTCTATTCCAGGATGTCCAACCTGAACATCAAGGCTGTGTAAAGCTCACTATTGTTTTTAGCTCCAAAATGGGAGGGAACTAGCAGACAAGCTCCCATGTTTAGGACATTGCATCCTAGCAGCAGTCATGGCTGCAATGTTCCTTATCTTTTCTTAGAGATACCACACTTTCTTTAAAATACTTTCAGTATTCAAGGACAATGTCAGGACAAACTTAAATAGGTTCTATGCAGTTAACTTTAGGATTCTCTTTATATGGAATATGTTATATGACATATGCCAGAAGAAATGAAAAATTAGATATGGATTTTAGCATCCAGGAGGTAGTTAGATCAGGAGAATACTTACTAACAAGCTTTAAATAGTAGAGTTCAAATCAAAGAACTAAAGTAAGAAAAGCTAAGCCTGATGAACTATAATTGTAGTCCAAGGTGTAGACAAGTAGAGTTGAGTAGGTCTCAAGGCCTCACTGGCTGGCCACAGTAGATTTGCAGACAAGTTCCCAGATCTGCATAAGTGTGTAAGTGCACCTGCCTCAAAAGACAAAGTGAATGATTCCTGAGGAACAGAATAAAAAAATGATATCGAGGGTCCACACAGATTTTCAAGCAAATGATGCGTATAATTTCAGCAATGACTACATGAACACACACATGTAATATCCGAGGACTCTAAACCTCATTGCAAAGTTAAACAGATAGCTGTATTTTAAGGAAGTCAGCTTCATGAAATGGCTAGGGGAGAATCAGGAATGATATCCTCCCCATGCTTGGAAAGCTTTGCAGGTCCTGACAGTGTCTTTACAAGTTTCGCAGATTATGAGTACATGATGATATAAAAAGAGGGTTACTTGCCATTTTTGCTGCTTTAAAAATGCTGGAACAAAGATAAGGTGTAGTGTACAAGCAGAGGTAGATATTATAAATAACCAAATGTTAATTACTACAAACTTGGTCAAAAAGACTCTGTTTCTCCATGTATTTATAAGTGCAAACATTGTTGTTGCTTCTCTACAAGGACTGAGCCTTTTGAAAAATTTGTATTATCAGGCTGTCACTGAAAGTCACTTAAGAAAACATGAACAAAATTCTATTGAGTCCTTTGAGTTCATTATTCAGTATCATGAAACAATGTTCTCTTGTTTTTGAGATCCTGGGTTTAGATGGACATGTACTGTTTCAAAAGTCACTAGGCAGTCAATTTGAACGTCAAGGTCACATCTCTCCTTTAGGTTGCGATAGTATTGTGGAAACTGTGATGGAAGGCCTGGTCTTGATTTCACCAACATTTTTTTATATGTCATCTTATTTGCTTATCATTTTGTCTATGTCAAATTAGTGTCCATGTTTGTGTGCATTCTTTCTCTTTCTCTCTTTCTCTCTCTCTCTCTCTCTCTCTCTCTCTCTCTCTCTGTCTCTCTCTCTCTCACACTGTGTGTGTATGTGTGAGTGTGTGTGTGTGTGTGAGTGTGTGTGTGTGTGAGTGTGTGAGTGTGTGAGTGTGTGTGTGTGTGTGTGTGTGTGAGTGTGTGTGTGTGTGAGTGTGTGTGTGTGTGTGTGAGTGTGTGTGTGTGTGTGTGTGAGTGTGTGTGTGTGTGAGTGTGTGAGTGTGTGTGTGTGTGTGTGTGTGTGTGTGTGCACCCACACAGGCATGTGTTTGAGAAGGTTCCTACTACTCAGCAGCCTGGAACTGAGCTGGCTGACCAGGAAGTCTCAGGAGTCTGCATGTTTTTCTATCCTCGGTAATATGAGTACAAACATGACAAGACATTTAGCTGCATTTTCTGTGTTTTGGAGAGAAGTAGTTTATGCTTGTGAGATAAGGTCTTTGCTGATAAGCTAGCTCTTAGGCTCTTGTCTTTTTCACTGATACAAACTAAAATTTCAAAAGCTACATTTTCTTCCTTCCACTCTTTTTTCATTCTTTCATTCATTCATCCATTTTAAATTAGCCTGTTTTGTAATTAGAAGTTAACAAAATACTTTTAGTATACTCTCTCAGACAAAGTGATGAAAAGCAATGTTTCTGTAGACAGAGAATTGAATGTACATATACAGGCCTGCTAACTATCACAAGTAAGTTGAACTTTATTAGCTGCCAGTTATGGGGCATATTCCCGTTTATTTACATGAAATAAAAGTGCTGTATATAAAATTCCAATAAACCAGCTATGTGGGTTGGGTTCGATTAGAAAATAAAGATAACTGTGTAATTGGAGTGATTTTATGTTACTAGCCTGAACTAAGATTGGAATGAAATTTTTACCAGCTGAAAGTCCTGTGTTTGGAACTCAGTAGATAGCTTCCTGGGGAAAGTGCTTGTCTCGCAAGCCTGGAGATCTGAGTTTAATATCCAGAACCCATGTAAAAATAGAGGGTGCAATGGTGTCTGCTTGTAACAGCAGCAACAGATACGTGTAGATAGGTAGACATGAGACCTTTGCAACCTATTTGGCCAGTTTCAGGTCTGTAATAGACTTTGATTCAAATATTAAAATAATTGCTAAAAATTGATGATTGCAACCTGGCCCATACACACACCTACACAAGGGGAGGTGAAGAACCTCAGTCCCAATAACATTAAAAGAAATGTGCTGTGCTGGAAACTAAGAACAATTAAAATGAGAAAATGAGAAAAGTCCACAGAGGCTTTATCAAGTCTATTCACAATTTTAATACAAATATTTTGATTTTATCTGTATAATTTAATTGAACCAAGAAATCAAAATTTGACATTTCTTTGGCTTAGACAGTAATTGCTTATTTTAAAAACATTAATTAGCATAAACTAGTAATTGCTCATTTCAAGAAAAATTTAACTTTCCTTTAAACAGCAAATGTATATTTAGATTGGGGTTCAAGGATCATCTGGCTCACCAGGATTTTCAAATCAGTTCATGACTGCTTGTTTGAAGAGGGTGTAAAGAGCACAGCTAGTCAGAGAAAGGTCATAAAGTATTCCACCAAATTATTTTCAGAAAACTTTCATCACTTCTTTTTTTTTTGTCTTGTTTTTGGGTTTAGTATGTAAAATTTCCCTGATATCTTCCTATATTAGATCACCTAAACTCCAGTTTATGGTGCTGTCTGGGGAGGTCATAGATCCTTTAGAAGATGCAGTATTGTTGGAAGAGGTGTATTGTAGTGGCAGGCTTTTAGTTTTTTTTTTTTTTCATCTTATTCATGTGTATAAAGAAAAGTGTTATCAACCAATCTCCTACTGCCATGCCTTCCCCACCATTATGAATTCTATCACTCCGATCTCATATGCCAAAGTCCATTCTTGCCTGTTTAGTTTGCTTTAGGTGACAGTATTTCTAGAGCAACAGACAACTAAAACTTTTATTCAATCTCTCTCTCTACCTCTCCCTCTCCCTCTCCCTCTCCCTCTCCCTCCCCCCCCCGTGTGTGTTTGCCTGTATTTACATGTGCCTATGCCACAACATGAATATGAAAGTTGCAGGACAGCTTTTAGAAGTAGTGTTTTACTTTCCACTGTGTGTACTGAAAATCAATCTCATTTTGTCATGTTTCTATGCAGTAATGGGTGCAAGCGCTCATATGTGTCAAGGAGATCTGGAGACAGTCAATACACAGCCAAAATACCTTTTCAAAATCCAGAGAGGAAAAAGAAACTAAGCAAGAAACCTGTCACCCAATAAAGACAAACAGCAAAATATCAGCTAAATCTATAATCACTACATACACAGATTCCTAGATGTCAGACTAAGAACCCAGTCAATAATGTTCAGAACCTCTACCAGGGAAAGCTCTGAAAAAATGTAAAATAGACAACACACACACACACACACACACACACACACACACACACACACACATACACACGTACTATATGAAGATGATAGAATTCCTTAAAGGGGATTTAATAAATTCTCTAAAAAACAATAAATAAAACTGTTAGATAAAATGAATAAGTACCTTAAAATTAAAAAAAAAATAGTTCAAGAAAATAATTAACAGTGTTCAAGACATGAAAATGGAAGTAGATACAATCATGAAAACACATACAGAGAAAATTCTGGAAATGAAAAATTAAAAATAAAAAGAGCAACTGCAGAGTCAAGCTTTACAACACAATTTAAGAGATAGAGAAAACTCAGCTATTGTAGTTATTGCTGGAAAAATGGATGCATTAGTAAATCTAAACATTAAATGTAAACAAAATAAAACATTGTGCCAGAAAATATATAGAAAATGGACAACATGAAAACTCAAAACCTCACAGTACTAGAAATACAGGAAGGAAAGTAATCGTATCTTAAAATCCCAGAAAATACTTTTAACAAAATCAGTGAAAAAAATCTAAATTATAAAAGGAGATAGGTATAAAGGAGACAAAATACCAAATAAACAGGAACAGAAAAGAAAGGTCTCTAGTCACCACATCATCAAAACACTAAACATACAGAACAAACAGCAGATATTAAAAGCTGAAAAAAAAATCTAAGTTATGTATAAAGGCAGAGCTATTAGAATTACAGTCAACTTCTGAATGGAAACTTTCAAAGTCGAAGACTTTGAATAGACCTGCAGCCGATGCTAAGAAACCACAGATTCCAGCCTATACTACTATGCTCAGCAAAACTTTCATATATAAGAAAAATGCATGTGGGTTTGTGTGTGCACACACACACAGCAGCAGCACCACAGCAGCCAACAAAATAAGAGTAATTAACTATTTTTGTCATTGCTATTGCTCAATATCAATAGTCTCAAGTCCCCAATTAAAAAAAAAAAACATAATTAGCAGGATGTTTTCAAATACAGGATCCATCCTTTTGATGCACATGAAACATACCTCAAATTACGATAAGTATTAGCCTCTAAGTAAAGGATTGGAAAACAGGATTTTAAACAAATGGACTAAACAAGCAAGCTGGGATGCTGATTTTAGTATTTAACAAAAGAGATTTCAAATCAACATTAAGCAAAAGAGGTGTGGAAAGATACTACATACTTGTAGATTACTGTCTCTAAGCATGCCAAGGCAACGCTAGAGCCTGTGTTTAGACTATGAAAAAGGAGAGCAAACATAGAGTTTTTGAGAGGTGGCAGAGATGAGAGAGAAAGGAGAAAATAACATGAAGAAAGAGAAGGACGATCCGGATCCCTGTGGTTTTAAATGGCCACAGGTAGCTATCAATATCTCATAATTTTAAGATCATTTGTCTTATCTAGGTGAGACATTTATATCAAAATCAGTTGGCTCTGATTTTATTGTGTGAATGTTTTTGGAGGTGCAAATTTATTGATATAAGTATTATTGACAAATTACAAGACTCTAGAGTTTTGATTTTTCTGGATTACAGGGATTTGTGATAGCTAACTGTGAGATGGGCAGTCATTGCATGGGGCTGGCATGGCAGTGACCTGCCATGGGAACTGGATGAGGGGTTGCTGCTTGAGCGAGCCATAGCACTGAGGTGGCCACAGGAGCCAGAGAGTAGCTGGTGCTAGCAGGGAATAGAGCATCAATTTATAATACTTCCTGCTGCACATTCTTATCCAAAAATATCCACCAAGGTAATGTTTTAATTCTTAGCATATGTGCTCCAAACAGAAGTTCACCCAGTTCTATATAAAGAGGTATTACTACAATTTCAATCACACATTTGGCCTGATACACTGTTAGTAGGAGAATTCAACACACCACTCTCAAACCACGTTATATTTTATCCAAAATAACTAAATAAAGAAATATTAGAGTTAACTAAATTTCTAAATTAATTAGGCCCACCATATATTTCTCAATACTTTTTCTAATTACAAAATAATATACCTTCTTCTCAGCACCTCATCTAACTTTTTCCATAATTGATCACACAGTCAGACACAAACTCTCAGCAGATATAATTGAAATAGCTCTCTGCATCCTATCAGAACATGGCAGACTGAAGCTGGTTATAAACAATAACAGAAACAACAAAAAGCTTTCAAATTTCTAGAAATTCAACATATCACTACTGGATGAAAAATGGGTCAAACGAAGAATAAAGACAAACCCACAAACATGAGCATTTTATTAGATGAAAAAAAGTCTTCGACAAAATGCAATATTATAAAAGTCCTGAAATATTAGGAGTACAATGTACAAGCACAAGAATATTGAAACAAATGTATATCAAGCCCATGGCCAATAACAAAGTAAATGGATGGAAACACAATATAATTCTACTATATCAAAAACAATAAAGGGTAGTTCACTATTTTTACCTCCTTTCAGTACAGTACTTGAAGTTCTAGTTGGATCAGTAACACCATAGAAGTATATCAGAGTGACAAAATTGGAAAAGAAAACATCAAAGTACTGCCATTCCCACATATGATAGTGCACATAAGTGACCTCAAAATAATGTAGCAGGGAACTCAGCTGATACACAGATTCAGGGAAGTGTTTGGGTAAAAGATTTAACTTTCACAAGTCAGTAGCCTTCATATATACAAATGAGAAAGTTAATGATAAAGAAATCAGAGAAACACCACCTTATAAAATTTGTGAATATAATATAAGACAGTTGGGCTAACTCTATCCAAGTAATTTAATGACTTATATGATAAAAACTTCAATTTTTTTGAAGAAATTTTAGAGAGGTATTGGATGTTGGAAAAGATCTCTTCTATTCAGGGATCTGTAAGGTTAACATATTAAATAATTCTATCCTATCAAAATAATCTACAGATTCAGCGAAATCCCAATCAAAATTACAACATGATTCTTTCCAGACATTGAAAAGACAGTTTTCAACTTCATAAAGGAAAAAAAAAAATAACCACAGCATAGATAAAATAACTCTGAACTATAAAAGAATTACTATCATTAATTTCACGTGGTTCTACAGAGCTATAGCAAGAAATGCTCACAGTATTGGCATGAAATGAAGTTCCGAACATAAATCCACACACATATGAACACTTGATTTCTGATTAAGATGCTGGTAAAAGAATGTATCTTCAACAAATGCTGTTGGTCAAACTAGAAGTCTGCATGTAAAATAATGCTACTAGATCTATATTAATCAACCTGCAAAAAACTCAAGTTCAAGTGGATCAAAATCTTGATATGAAACTATTTACACTGAACCTAATAAAAGTAAAAGTGGCAAACAGTTCTAAACAAATTATCCCAGGGGACGTTCTGAACAGAAGTCTTACAAAACATATACTAATATCAATTATAAATGAGACCTCATGAAACTGAAATGCTTATGTTAAGATAAAAAGCACTATCAATCAGAAAAATGAGGTAACTTACAGAATGGGAAAAGACTTATATTAACTCCTAATTTAATAAAAATCTGATTTCCAAAATATACAATCAAGTAATTAAGATAACAAACATTCAATTAGTTTAGCAAAAAAATGGGGTACAGATCTGAACAGAGAATACTCCATAAAGGAGTCCTAGATGAATTACTAGAAACACAAAGACATGTTCAATATACTTAAACATAAGAGAAATTCAAACCAAAACTACTTTGAGATTCCATCTTAAACCTGTTAGAATGGCTAAGAATAATAACACACACTACAGCATATGCTGGCAAAGATGTTAAGCAAGGGCATCACTCCTATATTCTTGATGGGAATGCAAAATTTGTAAAGCCAGCTTGGTAAACAATATAATAAGACAAAATGTGAAATTTCTCTACTTCAAGACTTAGTTCTGCTACTCTTGGACATATACACAAAGCATACTCCATCTTACCAAAATGGTACTTGGTCAAGGATGTTCACTACAACTTTATTCATGGTAGCCAAAATCTTTAAACAACATAAACGTCTCTCAATTGAAAAATGGATTTCGAAATATGCTACATTTGCACAATGGAGTATTACTTAGTAACCCACACTCAGAAATACAAATATTTACTTAGTGGATATTACTAGCTTACTGGATATTATCTACTACATAAATGATAGTCAAGACACAATTCACAGGCCCAGATAAGTTAGGTAGACATTTTTTTTAAGGACAATGCCTGCCTCTTCCTCAGAAGTGGAAATAGTACAGATTTTATGCTGTAATGTGTGTATGTGTGTGCAGAAGAAATCAGGTACTTGGGGAAAGAATGGAGGTAGAACGTATAGGGTGAGACATCTGGACCCAAGGTGAAATTATGGACACAATTATGGAAAAGTCCTTAGTGTAATGGAAACTTCCTGGAAATTATGAGAGTGACCCTAATGTGAACTTCTAATAGGTATGGATATGACTCTCTTATCTACAGACAAGATTTTCAGTAGTTGAACTAGGTAGCATTCTGTTAATTTATTGGCTGAAAGGGTCCTATTTAGATTCCTAAACCAACCACTTATATGTTAGGTTAGAACGTTGCTCTCAGGAAATTAACTAAAATGGTATGAGACTGCGACATTGCTAAGGATAATGTCTGTGCAACTCATTGAACACAGAGAGGTAGAGCTGCAAATTTATCCTATATTCTAGCCTCTATAGCATGGCAAAGAATATATCATTTTATGGAAAGAAAAACCCAGACACCATCCATCTCCAAAGTCTTAACCAACAGTTTATCTGTCTGCAAGATGTTCTAGAATAAAGTAATGAGGGATTTCTGGGAGTATCCAGTCAACATCTGCTACTTCAGGGTGCCTCTCATTGGAAGTGAGTGCAGAGATTGAAAGCTAGTCATTAAGTGGGAGACAGTTTTAAATTAATATCCAGACCAGAAAATGGGTAGTAAATGTTGTAGAAGTCAGCAGAGAAGAACAATATCAATAGAACATGGCAACCTTCCTTTCTGATTGAATCTATACACAAGAGCAGATAATGTGTTTGAGCCATGTCCCACACTAACTACACTCAGAAACAACTCCCCCCCAGAAAATCTGACATAGCCAGGGTCATAGAGCAGGCTCTTCAGACCCTCGTCTAACTGCCAGAGACAACTTGACCAAAGTATGAACAATATAATCAGGCACACAGAAGAAACAGATTCTAGTCAGAAACAGCATGACCATTTAACACCAGAGACTACAAGATGGAGAGAGGCATGCCCAGGAACATAAGCAACAGAAACCAATGCCCCTTGGACACATCAGAACTACGTTCTCCCACTCAAGCAAGCCTTAGATACTCCAACACACCTGCAAATAATGATTTTTATCTAAAATCTCATATAATGAAGATGATATAGGAACTTAATTAGGACAAAAATAATTTTCATATAAATAAAAGAGATCACAAGTAAATAGTTAGAAGTCCTTAAAGAAAAAACATGTAAATCCCTGAAAACACACACACACACACACACACACACACACAATCAAAGAGGTGAAGGAATTGAAAAAAAACTCTAGCATCTAAAAATGAAAATGGAAACACTAAAGAAATCATAGAGTGACAAAACCTGGAGATGGTAAACTTAGGAAAAAGAATAGGAGTCACAGATAAAATTAACACCCACAGAATAGAAATGATAGAAGAATCTCAGGTGAAGAGGGCAGGATGACCTTCTTTAAGACTCACCACCCACATGAACAAAGCTGAGCCACCAGAAAAGTCTTGGAATTGCTCTCATGCCTGAGCCCATGGTAAGCTCTAAGCCTGTGAAACATCCTCAACAGCTGTTCAGAGAGGGAACACCTTGTGATCTCCTGAGCAGTTAGGGTGGTGAACTGTAGGATCTGGTCCTTTCTGGCTGAGTAATAGGGCCTGGTGACTGCTATAAAGCATAGGGAACTGCCCACAGGTGGCTGAAATCACAAAAATTTTGCAAGTGCTTTCCTGACTGAGCAAACAGGGAGCTTGCCACACACCCTTCAGGCTGTTTCTGGAGGGATAACCTGTATCTCCTATAGAACAGCTATAATGGTGTACCCTGGGACAGGATCTTTTCTGGCCCAGCAAAAAGGCCAAGACACCACCATCAAAACTCAGGACCCATCTGTACACGACTGAGCCCACAGAAAAATCTTACAAGAGCTCTCCCACCTGAGCCCACTGAGACAAAACAGAGTCACTGCAATCAGCGATCACTACCTGCCCACAAAGAACCCAACACCAGACCATCTACTTTCTGAGCCCACAGGCCCTCAGACCCACACAAGAGACAGACTCCAGTCAGAGACAGCAGCATTACCTATAATTGCAGAAAACAATATAGAAATAAAAAAGATAAAGAACCTAAGCAATGGAAACCAATACACCTTGGCAACATCAGAAACCAGCTCTCCTACACACAGAGAGTAGTGGATTGCCAAACACACCAGAAAAACAAGACTTAGACTTGAAATCATACTTCATGATGATAAGGAAGATCTTAGAGAAGCACATAAATAACTCTCTTAAACAGTTACAGAAGTACCAGGAGAAATCACTCAAAGAACTACAAGAAAACACAAGCAAACAGATAAAGGGATATAAAACAGAAATAGAAACAATAAGGAAAACACAAAAAGAGACAACTCTGGAAATAGAAACCAGGAGTCACAGATGCAAGCACCAAGAGACTACAAGAGATAGAAGAGATAATCTCAGGTGCAGAAGACAACATAGAAAATATAGTCAGAATAACAAATATACAAAGCAAAGAAAGAATCATAAAAACTGCCAGTAACATATAAAGGCAGACCAATCAGAATTATACCAGACTTCTCAATAGAGACTATTAAAGCTAGATTATCCTGGACAGATGTCATCCAGACCCTAAGAGAACACAAATGCCAGCCAAGGTTACTATACCCAGCAAAACTCTCATTCACCATAGATGGAGAAACCAAGATATGCCAGTTCAAAACCAAATTTACATAAAATCTGTCCACAAATCCAGCTGTACAAAAGATAATAGATGGAAAAATCCAACACAAGGAAGGAAACTACACCCAAGGAAAAGCAAAATTAATAATAATAATAATAATTAATAATAATAATAATAATCACAAAAGAAAACCAAAAAGTAGAAAAGCACACAAACATAAGTCTACCTCTAACAACAAAAATAACAGGAAACAATAATCACTATTCCATAATTTCTCTTAATAGCAGTGGACTCAATTCTCCAATAAAATGATACAGACTATTGGACTAGATACATAAATAGGATTTTGCTACATACAGGAAACTAATCTTAAAGACAAAGAGAGATACTACCTCAGAGTAAATGGCTGGAAAAAAAAAACCCTTTCAAGCAAATGGGCCTACTAAACAAGCTGGAGGAGCTATTATAATATCAAATAAAATTGATTTTCAACCAAGAGCTATAAAAAAAAAAGATAAGGAAGAACACATTTTACACATCACAGGAAAAATCTATCAAGATGAACTCTCAATCTTGAACATCTATGCTACAAATACCATGTCAACCACATTTATAAAAAGAAATCCTAGTAAACTTCAAAGCATATATTATACCACACACAATAATAGTGGGAGACATCAACACCCCACTCTCACAAATGGACAGATCATGGAGACAGAAATTGTAGAAAGACACAGCGAAACTAGCAGAGGCTATGAACAAATTTGAATCAACACAAAATCTACAGAATATTTTATCCTGAAACAAAAGAATATAACTTCTTCTCAGCACCACACAGCACCTTCTGCAAAACTGACCATATAGTTTGTTACAAAACAAGCCTTAACAGATATAAGAAGATTGAAATAATACTATTCATCCTATCAGATCATCATGTACTAAGACTGGTAACCAAAAAAAAAAAAAAAAAAGAAAAAAAAAAAAAAAAGAAAATTCCCCACATACACATGGAATCTGAACAATCTGCTACTCAAGGAAAACATGTTCAAGGAAGAAATAAAGAAAGAAATAAAGGACTTTTTAGAATTTAATGAAAAGGAAAACACAACACATCCAAACTTATGTGATGCAATGAAAGCAGTACTAAGAGGAAAAGACATAGCTTTGAGTACCTCCAAAATATAACTGGAGAGAGCATACACTAGCAGCTTGACAGTACAGCTGAAGGCTCTAAAATAAAAAGGAAGCAAATACACCTTAGAGGATTAGAAGGCAAGAAATAACTGAACTCAGAGCAGAAATGAACCAAGTAGAGACAAAAAGAACAATTAAAAGAATCAAAAAAAAAAAAAAAAATAAGAGCTGGTTTTTTGAGAAAATCTACAAGATAAACAAACCCTTAACCAGACTGGGAGAGGGCACATAGAGAGTATCCAAATTAACAAAATCAGAAATGAAAGGGAAGACATAATAACAGAATCTGAGAAAATTCAAGAAATCATCAAATCCTAATACAAAGGAATATACTCAACAAAACTAAAAAATCTGGAGACAATAAACAAATTTCTAGAGAGATACCAGACACCAACGTTAAATTAGGTTCTGAAAACCAAACTCAAAAGTCCCATAACACCTTCAGAAATACAAGCAGTGACTAAAAGCCTCTCAAACAAAAAAAATTCAGAACCAGATGGGGTCAGCAGAGAATTCTCTCAGAGTTTCATAGAAGACATAATACCAATACTCTCCAAATTATTTCACAAAATAGATACAGAGGGAACACTACCCAACTCATTCTTTGAAGCCACAATTACTTTCATACAAATAACACAAAGACCCTACAAGGAAAGAGAATTCAGACCAATTTTGCTCAAGAACATTATACAAAAATGCTCAATAAAATTCTTAGAAACCAAATGCAGGAACATATCAAAATAATCATTCATCGTGATTAAGTAGGCTTCATCACTGTGATGAAGGGATTGTTCAATATACAGAAATCCATCAACATAATTCAACATATAAAGAAATTCAGAGAAAACATTTGACAAAATTCAAATCCCTTCATGTTAAAAGTCTTAGAAAGAAGAGAAACCCAAGGCCCATACGTAAACATAGTAAAAGTAATATACATCAAATCGGTAGCCAACTTCATTCTAAATAGTGAGAAACATGAAGAAATCCCACTAAAATTAGGGACTAGAAAAGGCTATGCACTCTTGCCATACCTATTTAATATAATACCGTAAGTAATGGACAGAGCAAGTAGACAGCAAAAGGAATTCAAAGGGATACAAATCAGAAAGGAAGAGGTCAAAATATCAATATTTGCCTAGGACATGATAGGATACTTATGTGACCCCAACAATTTTACCAGAGAACTTTTATAGCTGATAAACAATTTCAGCAATGTGGCTGGATAGAAAATTAACTCAAACAAATTAGGAGCCTTCCTCTACTAAAAGGATAAACATGCTGAGAGAGAAATTAGGCTAAAGATACCCTTCAAAATAGTCACAAACAATATTAAAAATCCTAGGTGTGACCCTAACTAAACAAGGTAAAAATCTGTACAGCAAGAAGTTCAAATATCTGAAGAAGAAAATTAAAGATTTCAGAAAATGGAAAGATCTCCAATGCTCATGGATTAGAAGCATCAACATTGAAAAAATAGCCATCTTTCCAAAAGCAATCTACAGATTCAATGCAATCCCCATCAAAATTTCAACACAATTCTTCATAGGGTTTGAAAGAGCAATTTGCAAATTCATCTGGAATAACAAAAAAACCTAGGAGAGCAAAATCTATTTTCAACAAGAAAACTTCTGTGGAAATTAGAATCCTTTACTATAAGCAATATTATAAAGCAATTGTGATTAAAAATGACATAGTATTGGTACAGAGATAGGCAGGTAGATCTGATGAACAGAACTGAAGATCCAGAAATGAACCCTCACACCTATTGTCTCTTGAATTTTGACAAAAGTGCTAAAAAACATTCAATGAAAAAGGAACAGCTCCTCCACAAATGGTGTTGGTTCAACTGGTAGTCAGCATGTAGAAGAATGCAAATTAATCCTTTCTTTTCTACTTGGACAAACCTCAAGAGCAAGTGGATCAAAGATCTCCACATAAAACCACCTACTCTGAGACTTCTAGAAGAGAAAGTGGGCAAAAGCTTAGAACATTGACACAGGGGAAATTTTCCTGAACAGAACACCAATGGCCTATGCTCTAAGATCAAGAAATGATAAAGCAGACCTAATGAAATTGAAAAATTTTTGTAAGGTTAAGGACATTATCAATAATACAAAACATACTGGAAAAGGATCTTTACCAATCCAACATCTGATAGAGGACTAATATTCAATATGTATGAAGAACTTAAGAAATTAGACCTGAGAGAATCAGACAATCCTATTAAAAAGTGTGGTACAGAGCTAAACAAAAAAAATTCTCAACTTAGGAATACTGAATGACCAAAAAACACTTAAAGAAATGTTCAACCTCCCTAGTCATCAGGGAAGTTCAAATTAAAACTACCATGACATTCCACCTCACAAAAGTCAGAATGGCTAAGTTCAAAAACTCAAATGATAGCAGATGGTGGTGAGGATACAGAGAAAGAGGAACACTTCTCCACTATTAGTGGGTTTGTTAGCTGGTTCACCCACTCTGAAAATTAGTCTGACGGTTCCTCAGAATATTGGACATAGTACTATCAAAAGACCCAGCTATTCCAATTTTCTGGGTATATATATAGCAAAGATGTTCCAACATATAATAAGGACACGTGCTTCACCATGATCATAGCAGCTTTATTAATAATAGCTAGAAGCCGGAAAGATCCCAGATGTCCTTCAACAGAGAAATGGATACAGAAATTGTGGTATATTTACACAATGGAGTAATACTCAGCTATTAGAAACAATTACTTTACGATATTCACACGCTAATGGATGAAACCATAGAATATCATTCTGAGTGAGGTAACACAGTCACAAATGAACACACATGATAAGCACTCACTGATAATTGGATACTAGTCCCAGAAAGTTGTGTCTTAGGTATTCAGAACTTTCCTCTCCACAAGATAAATGGATTGTGAAAGAAGTTAGGGAAGCAACATCCTTCAAAATAGTCACATATGATATAAAATATCTCAGTATGATTCTATCCAAGCAAGTGAAAGATCTGTATGCCAAAATCTTCAAGTCTCTGCAGAAAGATATTGAAGAAAACTTCAGAAGATGGAAATATTTTCCATGTTCATAGATTGCTAGGATTAACATAGCAAAAATGGCCATCTTATTAGAGCACTCTAATGATTCAATACAATCGGCATTAAAATTCCAACTCAATTTACCATGTAACTAGAAAGAGAAATTATCAAATATATCTGTAATAACAGAATAGTTAAACTATTTTTAGCAAGGTGAACTTATGGGGGAATCACCATCCCTAACGTCAAGCTGTACTACAGAGGAATAGTGAGAAAACTGTTTGGATTTTGGTACAGAGACAGTCAGGTGGATCAATGACATAGATTTGAAGACCCAGAAATAAACCCATACATCTATGGTCCCTCAATCTTTTGACAAAGAACTCAAAACTATTAATTGGAATAAACACAGCATTTTCAATAAATGATAATAGTTCAACTTGTTGGCATGCAGAGGAATGATAATTGATCCATTCTTTTCTCAGTGTATAAAGATCAAGTTCAAGTAGATCAAGGACCTCCACATAATACTAGATATCTTGAATCTAGTAGAAGAGAAATTGGTAAAGAACATCAAAAGCACTTTCACAACAGAGGAAATTTTCTTGCACAGAAAACTAATGCCTTAGGTTCTAAGATCAACAATTGACCAAAAAGAAAAAAAAAATTTTTTTGAAAAGCTTCAGTAAGTCAGTAGGACAAAATAGCAACTTCCATATAGAGGAAAAATATTTTTCAACTTTGTATAATATAGAGAGTTAATATCCAAAATGTACAAAAAATCTAACTTTAGAGAACCAAAAACCTTATTAAAAATTGAGGAGAGAGCTAAGTAAAGAATTCTTAAATGAGAATCTCGAATGGGATAGATGCAGCTAATGAAATGTTCAACATCCTTAGTCATCAAAAAAAGACAAGTCAAAATTTCCCTAAGAGTTCACCTCATACCAAAAAGACAAACAAACAAACAAACAAACAAAAACAAAACAAAACAAAAACTCTTAGGTGACAGAAGATGCTTGTAAGGATGTTTAGAAAGGAACATTCTTACATGAAACTTGATAAAATACTTTTGCAAAATATTCTGGCAATTCCTCTGAAAATTGGAAGTAGTTTTACGAAAAGACCTAACTATACCACTACTATGCATATTGTCAGTATATGTTCAACATATAACAAGAAAATGTTCTTCACTGTGTTCTGAGCAGACTTATTTATAATTAACAGAAATTATAAACAACCCATATATCCCTCAAAGGAAGAATTGATATTGAATATGTGGTACATTTATACAGTGGTGTACTACTCAGCTATTAAAAACAATGACTTCATAAAATTTGCAGGCAACGGGATAGAATTAGAAATATCATCCTAAGTGAGGTATTCCAAACAGAAAGGGAGACACATTGTATATACTAACTGATAAGAGGATATTAGCCCAAAGGCTCAGAATAAGCAAGATGCAACTAGTAGACCGTGTAAACTTATAGAAGAAGAAAACCCAAAAGTTGATTGCTTCAATTCTACTTAGAAGAGGGAACAAAATAAACATATGGAGTAGAGGGAAGGAAGGATGTAGGAGAAAAAGAGAAGGGGAAAATGAGACATAATCAAGCAGAGATAGGAGAGAAGTCCAGAGGGTCATGGGAATGCATAGAAATACGTAGCAGTTGGGGGTGAGGAGTAGGAGGAGGGGGAACCATCAGAAAGTCTCAGATACCAGGGATGTGAGGGGTTTCCCAGACCCAACTGGGATGACCTTAGCCAAAATAACCAAACAAATGAGAGACAGAACCTGTAGAGACAATATTCAGACAAGGCCCCCCAGTTGTGGTGTAGGGTCACCAACCCATCTCAAAAGTTTTAACCCAAAATTGATCCTATCTAAAGAAAATGCAGAGACAATAAATGGAACACAGACTGAAAGACAAGCCATTAAGAGACAGTTTCACCTTGGGATCCATCTCATGTGTAGACTCCATTTCCTGACACTATTGCTGATTTCAAGTTCTTGCTCACAGAAGCCTGGTTTAGCCATCCTCTAAGAGGCAGATATTCACAGTGAACCATTGCACTCATCCTAGGGACCCCAGTAGACAAGTTAAAGACTGAAGGAGATGAAAGGAATTGCAACACCATAGGAAGAACAATACCAACTAACTGAACTCGTAGAGCTCCCAGTGGCTAAACTAAAGAGAATACATGGATGGGTCTGTGGATCCAGCTACATATATAGCAAAAGATTGTACTTGGTCCTCTAAAGTCTTGATGTCCCAGCATAGAGAAATACCTGATCAGTGAGACAGGAATGGATAGGTAGATGGGTTACACCCTCTTACAGGCAAAGGGAAAGGGGGATGGGATGGAGCTTTTGTGGAGGGGAGACTGGGAAAGCAGACAACATTTGAAATATAAATAAATAAAATATAAGAAGTAGGCAGATGGAGGGAAGGAGTAAGGGATGGAGGAAGAGAGAGTGAGGGTGTTATATTGAGTCATATAAGCAGAACTCATTTGATCTCACAAAGAAGTGGTAAGCATGGCTTCTACAAAAGCTTACTCCAGGTCCTCTGAGTATATATTATGGCTATTAACTTAGTATTTTGTGACACTCATAACAGTAGAACCAGACAGCTCTATGACTCATTTGTCTGCAATTATAACCCTTTTTCCTATTATTAGGTTGCCTGTTTTAGCCTTTATATGGAGGCTTTATATTATTTTTTGCCTCAGTTGCCTATCATTCTTGGAGGTCTGCTATTTATTGCATAGAAAACATTGGTAGAGATGATCTGATGGAGGACGGTCTAGAGAACCATATGGAATAGAGGGAGGGGAAACTCGTTCAGATATATTGTATAAGACAAGAATCTATTTCCAATAAATAACTAAAGAAATAAATTTATGATAAAAGCAGAAATGTCCCTGATTGTTCTTGTTTGTATATTTTAATCATGTATACCTGCTTCATAATAGTCACTCTAGACCAAACTGGGGATTTTGGTTGATTGTTATGGTTCACCCCATGGGATGAGACATATATTGTGTGTAGATAGTAGCCACATTCTTCAGAGAAAAGAGAGTGAAGCCAGTAGCAGAAAAGGAAATGACAATAACCTTGGTGTTTGGTTAGAAGACAGTTTATTCTTTTTGATTCTGGGAGTTCAGAAAAAGGCAATTCTGCTTGGGGCCCTAAAGTCAAGATTTAGCTGAAGGGAAGCACTTTCAACTGCAGCAAAAGAGAATGTAAATTGAGGGGTAAACCTGGATTAATCAGTTCCTAGCATATTTAAAATCAATATAGATGAAATGAACTGAGCACGTGGCTCAGTGTGTATAAAGATGCTTTGTCATGTGAGCATGATGACCTTAGGTAAAATCAGTTACAGACGTTTGCAGCAAAAATTGTCAGTACTTGGCCATATAGCCTGTAGTGAAAAACACAAGAACCCCTATATCAAACATGAGAGAAGCCAAGAACCAATATCCAACATTGTCTTCTGACTTCCATACATACTACATGGCATACATGCCCCCAAACATATTCACATAAAATAACACATACACAAATGTATACACACAATTTTTTATGGTGAAAAAATTTATGAGTACAGAGAAAGCTGTGAAAAAATGAGGATGAAGAAAGAATAAAATTACTGTGAATCATTTGAAGGAGAAAACTCATATACAAATCTTTCCATCAAACATAGAGAAACATTTGCAAGTTGTGATCTTCTAAGAGGGAGAGAACATGAGGGCTGTGAAATGTGATGTATTCACTAGATGCGACTTGAGAAACAGTTGGATATGGATGAGGGTGATGCTCAACGGAGAATGTCCATGGCTAACTCTCTATACAGAGTACCCGTAGTAAATGAAATTTACCAGTCTAGCTAACACCTGGAATTTTCATGCGGCAGCCAAGCATTGTCATGGGTACTCAGTAAAAATGGTTTAGATACTGAATGCTTTGTGAAGTCTGGACCGTCTGTAATACTGATCCTTCAACTTAATGTCTAGAATAGTTCCACTCTTACTTGGCTGCCCATAGGTTTGGCAGTTCTCTCTCTCTCTCTCTCTCAACTTGAAGAATTTGTCTCTCATTGACAATAACTAAGGATGGACAGGGGAATATAATAAAAGAATATAAAAGAATTTTGCCATTATTACCTTGTCTTTAACACTTAGAGTTAAACATCTTGTTTTCCAACTGAAGCAGTTATTTGACTATAGATGAGTTGTGATGATCATTAGCTTATAGGTCCTATAGCTCTCTGTCTTCTGTAGAAGACACCAGGTCAGTCTCTCCCTCTCTTCTTTTACCTCATGGACACTGCATCAAAATTTATCATTTTTTGGTAACATTAAACTTTCTATAAACCTTGGGGCTTATTGTAGACAGTAATTTGAAGGAACAGTATCATAGACTCTCTGGACTTCATCAAATAATTAAATAGCACTAGTCCATTTTTACTGAAGAACCTTGACTATAAAGGATCATTTGTAGTAAAGGGAGGGCAGGAAGAAGTGGTGACTACTATTTTGCTGAGGATCCTCTGCATCTTATCTCCCTCCTTCTCCTAGAAAATATGGATTATCTTCATCACCATTCCTCAAAACTTGTATTATCCTTGTATAATTCTATTCAGTGAGTTACTGTTGGTACAGGATCAAGGAATCTCAGCCATAAAATAGTCATAGGTTGATAATTTACTTCCAGATGAAAAGCTGTAGTAGAACAGAGATACTAAGCATCAACTCAGGATGTTTCCATTCCTTCACCTGGCGTATGGGATTACCCCTATCCTCCAGGAACACAGTCCTGTTGAAATGCCAGTCTTTTTCCTATAACTCCATCAGCCTGCTGCCATCTACTGGAAAACATGCTCATTTGGGAAAATGCCCCTTCATTGGCAGCTTGCATGGCAAAAATCAGTCTCCTCCCTGCTCTTCAATACCTGTGTTTTCTCCTAATCCACAGGTTTCTCATTAAATCCCTAAGAATTAGGACACACTGTAGCTGCAGGGATGTGGAGAAAATTCTTCAGTCTGCCTTGAGTCTACCTAAGGTCCTATGCTGCATATCCAGGAGGCACATTCACCCAGAAGCCTAGATTAGCAAAAAGAAAAACAATTCACTCACTTCAGTTTTCTAGCAAGTAAATGGACTTTGAATAAGGAAAAGTTGCACTAGATAATGACAGATAAGAAAATTTACAGGAACATCTCTATTTTGAGCAACAACATTGAATCTGCTTTTGCAGGAAATATGATGTGTGTGGACAAGCTCACTTATAAATATGAAAATATATGTCATATTAAGACATTCATTTACAAAAAACCTGGTTAAAAGTTTTATATCATTCTGTTTAATTACAGAAACATCTATCCAGGGGTCAAAGAGAAATAATTTTATAGAAAATAAACACAAAATTTAATATTCAATAGGTTATTAATTTGCTTACAAAAAAAAAAAAAAACAAACAAAAAAATCAGACAAAAACAAAATGGGTCCCCTGAACTTGATTAGTCTTTCTAGGCTTAGTGTGAAGAGTAGTTGGCCAGTGATGGAAGCTCAGAGCTCATCATTTCTGTGGCAGTTTTGAGCGCTGTGCTTCTCAGGGTGTGCCTGCTTTGTTAGTGTAGTTAATTTGTGCTTCTTGCAAAGGTTTGGCTTAGTGAAGTCCATCAGGGGAAGCTCAGAAAGCACAGCCAGAGGAATCATGGAGGTGATGCAGAATTGTAGGGCCCAATTCTGTGTCTCTGTCTGTGCCAGTCTCTGAGTCTCTGTCTTTTCTCTTCTCTCATCTGGTTCTCATGTTTTCACACATACACACTCTCTTAAACCCAAACTGTTCTTTCTCTCTTTGTCTTGCTGTGTCCATGCATGAATAGTCTGTCTCTACCCCTTTCCTCTATTCTCTCCCTACCCTCTCTCCTTCCCTACCCCCTCTCTCTCTGCCCCTCCTCTCTTTTTCTTCCTACTTCAATTCAATTGCATCTTGCTGTGAGTAACTGACCAAAAGTGAGGAGTTCAGCAATAGTGATCAGGGTCAAGAGTGTGGCTCAATGGATTAGTGTTACAAATACCTGACTTTGGACCCTAGAGCTCATGTGAAAGCTGAACATGTACCCCTTCATTGGAAGGCAAAGAGGTCACATATATGGAGCTTCCTTCTGGCTGAAAGAATGAGCTACTGGCTCACTGAGGTGCTCTGTGTTAACACAATAAGGAAGACAGCAATAGAGGGAGAAAACAATAGCAGAGGACACCATGTTCACATTACAAAGAAAGTGACCATTCCCCATGCTCCCACCCAGTACCTAGACAAGACAAAACTTTACTTTTGATCACGTATTTGGAAGAGATAACCCAGAGATACTGGAAGTACATTTGAGTATTATTCTAATCCAGGTGGTGACTATCCATTTTTGCCATGGGCAAGGGTCTGACTCACTGTTTATTTGATTGGATAGTTTTACAAGGAGTAGTATACAGAAATAAATGGAATAAAAGCACAGGCATTCTAATTTGAGGATGACATGTGCCAGCAATTTTGTGTGCAAGGTCGTAATGAATTGCCTCCATGAAGGTGCTCCCTCTCTCAACCACTCTCTTCCACCTCAGCACACTGGCATAAGTGTACACTGGGAAAATGAGCATTTGCTGGACAAAAGGCCTTTCCTCCCATTGATGTTGGAAAATGCTATCCTCTTCTGCATATGCACCTGGAGCCATGGGTCTCTCCATGAGAACTCATTGGTTGGTGTTTTAGTCCATGGGAGCTGTGGTGGGTTTGATTAGTTGATAATTTTGTTCTTCCCGTGGGATTGCAGACCATTTTACCTCCTTCAGTTCTTTCTCTAGCTCCTTCAATTGGGTACCCATGTTCAGTCTGATGGTTAGCTGCAAGCATCCTCTTCTGTATCTGTATGGTTATAGCAGAGTCTCTGAGGAGGCATCAATATCATGTTCCTGCCAATAAGCATAAACATTATTTTATAATATATAAATTTATACTAACATTCTTTCAGGTAGCCCGCTTAATTACAGAGGACCTTTCTTTACTTTCCAGACAAAATCTTCTTCTCCATTATTATCATCAGGAACTGACTTTACAGTCTGAATCCATCAATGATGGTGATGTTACCCACAGGTGACAGAGACTTGCCTATCTTTGCCATGGCAATCACCATATATAGTTAATCGCATCCCAAATAAAAGGCAGGTCCCTCCTGATCTTCACTCCTCTTTCTCTCTCCTTTTATTGTCCCCCTTTGTCCTTTTCCTCTCACTATAAACATCTCTCCCATGGAACTGTACTGGCCTGGTGTGATCTGTCTGAACAAACCATGATTCTAACACAACATCTATTATCATTAGAAACAGCTTTTCATTAGCCTGCAGCTCCATTGGTCTGTGAAATGAGTTATGAGTGACATACACCTTAAAAGGAGATTCTTCAAGCATTTGCATTTTTTTACAATGAATTTACCCAAAAGTCAGTGTCTGTGGCAGTGGAAACAGGAAAAAGAAAACAGAATCAATTTCAGCAGTAAAATTTGGATGACTGAGTTAACAATGAGCATCTTACAAGTCTGGTTCTCAGTCCCAAAGCCCCTGCCAAGTGTCCTGGGGCATCTCTTGGAATACTGAAATTCTTGTGTCCTTAGGCAAAGAAATGAATAGCAGTCCTGAGAACTGGGAGTAGTGTGAAGACAGAAAATCTTGCATTTAAATGTTCCAGGTGGTGACTCAGGACTCTAATTGTGCGATTTGCATAGAGCCAACCCACATTTGTATGCTACCAACTGTTTTCTTGAGCTTGATGCTTGTGTGATGGTAAACTCTGCTGCCAGAGCTTCTCCTCTAACTTAACCATATGTCTTCATTCACATGTTAATCTTGATGTTTCTTTTACCCACACCCTATGCGAACAGATTGTCATTTTTAGTCTTGAGTTCCATAAGTGATGATTTTTCGCAGAAAGATTTTTTTCTGTTACATGTATTAATATCTGAAATTATAGATCTCAGTTTTTTCAATAACTAGTGTTAAAAACTGAATATTGTGTTTTATGTGTTTGTAAAAAGATAAAAAAAAAAAGACATGTCCCATGTTTTCGAACCAATATTTGGAAAAAGATAAAGGGGGAGGTATTTTCTATGGAGATATATTGAATTCTGAGGGGAAGAGTGATGTCACTGGCAGACCCATGTTGAGACTTCCCTGCGGGACCAGTCACACTGTATAATATATACTAAAGTTTATTCAGGACATTGGGAAGGGAGTTAAGAAGGAAGTAGGGCAGACAGAGGATAAAAGCTGAGCAGAGAAGTAAAGACCAGTCATGAGCATGGGGAGAGAGAGGGGGAAGGGAATGGGGAGACAAGATAGAACAAGAGAAGAGATCAAGAGAGAGAGGAGGCCCCCTTTTATAGTGCCAGGTAATTGTGGGGTAGAGCATACCTGGCTGTTGCCTGGTAATTCTCGGGTGGAGTTTACAGAATTCTATCATTCCCTCATTTTGGTTTAATTAAAAAGAAAAATTAGAGGCAATGGTGGAGCAGAAATAGGGACGTTGTGAACTCTGACTACTTCAGGCTTGCTTTGGGGTGATGTTTTTTTCAGTGAACCTAGAAATATGGGAATGGGGATATGTGTCAAGTACTAAGTTGGTTGTTTCCTTGTTGTACAGAGTCTGTGGAACCATCTGAGTATAGGTCAGAAGAAACAGGATCAATAAATTGTCTATGTCTGCAAACGAAGAGCAAGAGCAAGAGCGAGGGTAGGGTGCAAGTAGCACCTTTTGCTAATGCCAGGTAACTGTGGGGTGGAGTTTACAGAATCCTAAATGTTTTAGTTTGCCACGTACTTGTGAAATAAATTAGAAATACAAAACTTACTTCACTCTAAGCCTTAGATTTTTCTAGTCTAAGAGCTATCAGACCAGATGGTTTGGGCTAAGCCACGGTCTCACATAGTGAAAAATAGTGTGTGGTAAGGAAATTGTCTCACTGCATCACCAAAGGGAGAAAAATAAATAGAGGAAACAAGGTGTGCCATTTCAGGTTTACTGTATGGATATACCACAGATGACATCAAGAGCTCCTACTAGATCTCATAGGTCATCAATACCAATTTGGGTATCGAGTCTTTAACGTGCATACCAGTGTTTATGCTTTCTGAATCCAAAGCAAAACAGGGTGAATGCACTATGCCAGCTCCAAAGCTGATATTCCCAGCATGTGCTGTTTCAGACCAAACCTTGGTTATGAACTCAGTGACTCTCTCTATGCATGGCTTTTAAGGTTTATTTCTAAATAAGGTTCTCAGAGACTCGTTTTCTAAAGGTTGATATTTGGAGGATGTGAGAAGCCCTCACCAAAACTATTGCTCAGCTCCACACTGTTAGATTTAGCATACTTCCTAGTAAGATGGAAGAAGAGTATGGGAGCCACCATGGAGGATTTGCTGGTTGAAGCTTTGTCTCTAGCTTCATTGATGAATCAATCATATTGGAATTGCAGTTTTTGTCTTGTTTGTGTCCTGTTATAGTTTTACATTGCCAAGAGTTATAGTTCATATAATTTTCCTTATTTCTATCAAATTGGTCGGAGCATAACAAGATTCCTAAGAATAGGTGATATAATACCTTTTTAAACTGAATGTTTTTAATGATAATTCACAGGTTTCGGGAAGTAGGAAGTGGCTTGGTCATGGTATATACATAGCACATGTTTTAAAGTTATAGTGAGAGTTATATATAAATTAAACTGTGGGTGGCTTTTTCAGGAAAGAAATATGTACTGTTAAACAGGTTATTGCTTCTAATCTAGAAATAGTAGTGTTGTATTGATGTCTATAAAAAGTCTGACCAAATGAACATTTGTAATTCAAGTCCAGTTTGGTGAGCCAGCAAGTTATCGGGGTTGCTTACAGAAGCTTGTGTGAGAGATAACTTATAGGAGAATGGGTAACTTGGAGGTCACACTGAGAAGATTAATCCAGAAGCTCCCTGAATGACATGTAAAAAGCTCAGTATGTCAGAAGTAACCATTCTCCATGACCCCTTCGTTTCGTATATAATAACTTTAAAGTGGAAACCTAAAACCATGTGAGTCTCATATATTTGGGAACTCCCTGAGAATTTGTGAGTTGTTTATTGCTTGCATCTTAAGAAGCCACCCTTATTCCTGCCAGAAGGAAATGTTTCATTTTAGTGAAAATTTCTATGTAGGATAAACTGTCTAAATGGCCACAGATTATACCTGTGAGGCAAAAGACTTCATGGAGATTTATTCTATGAATTAACATACTTAAGTTTTAATAAAATGATAGTAATAATAGAGTACATTTAGGAACCTTGAGGAAGCTCCTGTGGCTCTGTCTGAATCATTTGGCATTATCCTTTTTCTCTGAGTCTCAAAATTTTAGTATGCATTAAAGTCACAGGTTTCTAAGGCCCCCAGATTAGAAATTATAATTTTATAGAACTGGAGTACATTTTAATAACAGCTTCCCATGAAATAGATGCTAGAGGTCACAGGCAATTTTAGAGTATGTAGACAGATCCGAGTCTCGAGTTCTTCAAACCTTAAACAAAATTATAACTGTTGTGGTCTAACAGTGTCATGCCTGAGATAATTTTTCCCATTTTGGTATTTATGATCTATTGATTACAAAAGCCCATTGGTTACTTGTTTTGGACTGAGGTGGAGATTTGAGTAAATTATGGATGTAGCATGTAGAATATTGCTGTGTAGAATTGGCAATGTTCTTGGGGGAACTACATTCCTATGGAAAAACATGAAACATGACATGGTTTTTTGCAGACACTGGCAGATAACTTTATTTACACAGACTTAGGTCACAGATTTTCAGACTTTATTAATACTGCTGATCAGTCTTTACATGTTATTTCTAATATGTCTGTGACATAGATAGTATCTGAACTTTTCAGCACCAAAGGTCTGCCTTAGCCCTCATTAGAAGTTTTGCTCTTGTACAGAGTGTTTTTACAGGGAAGTTGGAACTACCTTATTTAAACAATGTCAGTTGTCATGATTTGTCATTTTTGCACTCAGTTCTTCTCATTCTTCCTTAACACTCATTAGATTTCTTAAGGATAACCTTACATCTTCCCTCTAGTCCTCCATGTGCCCTATGACAAGTTCTTGTCTGATTTTCACAGTGCCCATTGAGCTCCATGCAGGGGCTACTGCATATGCTCTTTCTTAAAACTCCAATGTTAGCTCTCTGATGCATCAGCCATATTCTCTATCCCTAAGATGTCTCAACTCATATAAACTTCTACCTGGTCTATGTTTAATGAACACCATCACTCTCTCTTCTCAAACAGAGTAATCTAGAATGATTATTTATCATATTGTGTGTGCTGTCTCTTTACTTATGTGTGTAGGTTCCCATGTATGTGTTCATTTGTACATACACACTGGCCTATGATATGGTAACAGGTGGAAGCAGATTAGAGAGTGAACCTGAGGAACCACCTGCTTTGGCCTCCCCAACACTGGAATTAGAAGCATAAGCCACTATATTGACCATCTTTCCTTCCTTTCTTCTTTCCTTCCTTCTTTCTTTCTTTCTTTCTTTCTTTCTTTCTTTCTTTCTTTTCTTTGTTCCTTCCTTCTTTCTTTCTTTCTTTCCTTCTTTCTTTTTTTCATTTTCTCTCTATTTCTCAACTAACCAAGCAACCAAACAAACAGAGTTTCCTTGTGTAGCTCTGGCTGTCCTGGACCTAGTTCTGTAGACCAGAACCTGGCTTCAAACTCATAGAGATTAGCCTGCCTCTTCAGCCTGATTTCTACAATTAAAGGCCTGTACTGCTACTACCCATTTTGCATTTTTAACTGAGAAATTTTATTTTTTTCGTATCAGTAGACATTATGGTTTCAGATTTTAACAAATTGATGTATTGCTAGCACATATCGTAGATCAAAACATAAACTCTTACTATAAAATCATTATTTAAAAGAATAAATGAATTGCCAATAAAAGACATACATAAGCATTATTAACATTTATGGTATCCATTATGTTTAGATACAAGACTGAGTGATTTACACATAAATAGCCACATTTTGGGGTAGATCTGACAAGGTTGGTATTCACAGATAGATATCAACCTTAGAGAGAGGGAATGGTTCCTGTGGTAGTGGTCAAATAAAAAGAAAAATAAAATTGTCAACTCTCAAAGCAGGTGCTAGCATTTGTAGAAGAAGTTGAATTTCATAACCTAAAATATCAGAACTAAAAATATCTAATGTCTGTTGTACTAGCTAGCAAAGGTATACACATTTTTAATTTGATGCATTTCATTAATTAATTTTGAAGAAGGTAATACATGCTTAAAATGGATGTCACTAAAACTGAATTTCCACTTATATACCTCATCAGTTTGTGGTGATGACTAAGTGAATTTTACTGCTATTAATATGTATTGCTAAAATATTGTTGCGTTTTAAAGTTCTACTATTTAAAAAGCTGTGTCTCTACTTATTAACAAAGGGCTGGGAGAGAACACTTAGTAACATGCTGAACTTGCCACTAAAAGAACTGAAGTTTTATTACGAGAATCCACATAAAAAGCCAGGAATTGAGGCATTCACTTTTAATTTCCGTGGTGCAAGATCCTAAACAGCTGTGTCTCTGAAGCTCAATGGTCAGTCACCTTAGTTTACTTGGTGAACTCCATGTCAGGGGAAACCTCAGAACTAAAAAGTAGTTGGATGAGAAACATATGTGCTTGTTCTTTCGCCTGAACATGCCTTTGAACACATATGCAGTTGTTTCTGCATATACAGTGCATATGTACAAACTAAGAGACAAATGGAGATACTCTTGTAAATGTAAATGTTCTTGTCTTCTGCAGATTTGTAAAGGTATCTCACAAGGCTATTTAAAATAAATTACCATGATGAATGACTGAAGTTAGTGTTTTATTGTGTTTACTTGGTATTCCTTTCAGGGACCTACAAAAACCACTGATCTACAACTTGGGAATCTGCTAAGGATATGAGTCATGAGACTTATACAGTTGCACGGAAGTAGCGCTAATGAATAGTTCTTTAAACATGTGGTTTGATTCTCACTAACTGCCTTATGGGGGTTTCTCTCTCTCTCTCTCTCTCTCTCTCTCTCTCTCTCTCTCTCTCTCTCTCTCTCTCTCTCCCTCCCTCCCTCTCTCTCTCTCTCTCTCTCTCTCTCTCTCTCTCTCTCTCTCTCTCTCCTCTCTCTCTCTCTCTCTCTCTCTCTCTCTCTCACTCTCACTCTCTCTCTCTCTCTCTCTCTGTGTGTGTGTGTGTGTGTGTGTGTGTGTTTATGCAGATATATGCAAGTGTATGTGGAATTCAGAAGTCAACTTCAGGTATCATCCATCATATTTTTTGCTATTGATACCTTCGGAATGCCCAGAACCTAGAAAGTATACTAGGCTGCCAGGCCAATAAGCTCCATTGATCCACCATTTCCTATCTACCCAGAGATGAGAATACAGTTATGCATCACACCAGAATTTTAAGATGGGTTCTGGGTTAAACCTGTAGTCTTTGTGTTTTCACAGAAAGCACTTTACTACCTGGACTGCTTCCAAACCCATAACATCCCTTTATATGAGCTACCTCCTGTCTGAAGCTGTTATTACAGCCCTACTGAAACTCAAGAAGCTTCTTATGAGCACCAAAATGTGTCATGTAAAATGTTCTCTATTGTTAGATAATACTGATGCTAAGCTTCTTTATTATTAAGCATCAATAACAACTACCATCCATGTTTACCTTCTAATTTACATTTATCCATTCACCTTTCTGAGTTTCTACTCTGTGTTGTGCTTAGGACTGTCTTGCATGCAAACAGACACATAGACAAATCTCCAAGAGAGGAGATGTTTGTCTAAGAGTCTGAATAATTGCGGTGTTGACCAGCCTGGGACAAATTTAAAATGGGTGATATTGAGAAAGACAAGATGGTTTTTGTTCAGAATTATGTCCAGTGCCACACTGTAAAAAAGGAGGCAAGAATGAGACTGAACCAAATCTCCATGGTTCACTTGGCCAGAAGACAGGTCAGACTGTTGGATTTTCTTACACAAAGGCATCACCTGGGGAAAGGATAACCTGATGATTTGAAGAATCCCAAAAAGTACATTTCTGGAATAAAAATTGTCTTCACTGGAATTAAGGAGGAAGGAGAAAGGGCAGATCTAATAGCTTATCTTTAAAAAGGTAATAATGAGAAATTTCACTGCCTTATTTATTACAAAACAAATGTCTCATGGCTTTTAATGTGTACCATGATTTAATTCATACACCGAATTCAGATCATGAATGTTTTTGTTGGACAGTCTTGATTTAAGTAAAACTGACTTTCAGAAAAATAAATAAATAAAAGAAAGTCAGGAAGTATCCAACAACATTAAATGTGTTAAATACAGTTCAGAGGTATTTGGGCAATTATTACATTCTATATTTTTGCATATATAATGCAAAGATAAAATATACTTGTTGGTTTGAAAATGTTTGCACTGATGTATCTGAGAGAATATGGCAGCCATAATAGCCCAAAAAAGCAATTACATATGATTAGAGTTGTAATTGAAATAAATTTTCAAAAAGGTAAGAAGAAGAGAGAGAATCCATAACTTTCTAGAGGATAGCAAGCCAAGTAAAATGTAAAGGACTATGGCAGTAAAGCTAGCCAGAATTGAGCAAGCCGATAAGCCTTTACAGTATAGTAAAGCTTTGTTTTATTTGTCTTCTTATTAAAATTAAGAGACATTATTTGTGAACCTAGTCACCTTGATTTTTCTCAAAAGGCTGAGTGACATGAAAGTTTGGTGAGTATTTGCTGTTTTATTCCAACTGATATGTCAATACAAGTGTTAGTTAATAAAAGCATGCTTGGATCTCTGACTGATTCATTTGAAAAAAGTTTCCCAACCTGGTTTCTATCCCACAGAACCTATGTAAAATGGTCAAATGTGGAGAGCTTTTTACCAGTGCTGTGGAAGTGGATAGATGCTTGTCTGTGGCTCACTGTCAAGCAGGAGAAGAGAAAGTGAATTGAGGAGTTCCAGGACCAAGACACAAACCTTTGTCTCAGAAGTGTTAGTGATAACTCCTGAGCACCAGGATTTGAGTCAAGGTCTGAACTCTGTACAGGTTCATATGCATATGCATGCATATTTATACATGCACATCTGAACACAGTCAAATACACACACACACACACACACACACACACACACACACACACACACACAAAGCCATACATTCACAGAAGGACTATTATACACCACTCACATTTTTGCAATCACTTTTCTTACCCCATAAGAAGACACAGCTAACAAAACTAATACTGTATTTCAAGCTAGTAGGTATAGTGAGTAGATGAAGAAACACCAGCAATGACCTTCCCTGATTCTCCATCTGAGGTTCAAAATGGTGGTAAGGTAAGAATGGCAGAAGAATTTAACAAGCCAAGACATACTATGTGTTACCTAAGCTTCTGGCATTTTGAAAAATCCTTTCAACCATGATTTCAGTCTCTGAGTTCTCTGCTGAGTAACCCCACAAGTGAGCTGCCTGTTTGGCACTGATACTTTCCTGTCCTCTGTGAGTTAGCCTTGAGAGGTCACTTGCATTCTAACCTTTGGAGAATAGGTGGGGACAGAGAATTGAACCTACTCACAAGCATATTTGGTGGCACAAAGACTTGTAAGATTTTACGATGAAAATGCATCACTAAAATGAGTGCCATTCTGTGACATTCCTTTCATATTTCCAGTGGGCTTCATCTTCTGCCTCATACTGTGGCACTGGAAGATCTGCAAGAACTAATTAACTATAAGACCTCTAGACAGTCTCTTGACCTTTCTGACCCTCAGCAAATCATCTCTGAAAGAACAATCTCCACTCAACTCTGAGAACCTGACTATGAAATTATATGAAGCTCGAAAAGAGACTCCTGATGTCTTCATATCCTGTGTTTGCAGCACATCTCCTCAGCAAGGATGACAGGTGAGTCAGAAACTACAGGGTGAACAATGTCACTGAATTATCTGAAGCTCTTTCAAGTCTCATTTCCTTTAGAAACCCATGGGGATTTCCTTTTCTGATATGCTTGTCTTCCTGGTGTTTCTTCAGTCTCTCTGTATAGCTGACCTTGGGTTGAGCTCCTTCATCTCTTTTTCTGCACCCCAATTTACTGTAACTGTGTTGACATAGCCAATGTGGCTTTTCCCGAGTCCTGCAGGCAAACAGAGTAGATGCTAATAGATAGCCACATGGAATTACAGAACAGGATGCTATTTGAATGTGTGCTATATATGCAAGGGAACTTTGTCAGTACAGGTGAAAGCATTGTGATCTCTGCCAATTCTGTGAGTCTGTGGCATAAGAATGTAATCCCCCAGAGAGACTAGCAGTGAATGTTGAATCTTCTGGTTCTTGGACTGCTCAGCATGAATGCTAAAATCAAAGTTTGCAACAGCAGCATTTGCTCTAAAGCAAATGCTTTTTAAAAACTTACTCTCACCCCTCCTATACACACCCCCTTCCTATTCCACACAACTGTAGTCTCCTATTTAGCTTTTTAGACTATTATGTCCATCTTGTGTTATGAATATGCTCTAGAGTATGTATTCTTTGCTGAAAATGGGTAAGCCTGCAAGTGGTCACACAATTAAGGAAAACTGATGGTCCCCTTCCAGCGACTGTCAATTACCAATACCTCTTCAGGTAGAGGTGAGATTTTGTCTCTCTCCCATGTCCATGCTGAGATGTTTGTCTACCTAGAGCTTGCATTTGTCTTGTGCATGCTGCCTCAACTGCTATGAATGTATATTTGCATCTTTCTCGCTGTCTAGAAAACACTAATTTCTTGGAATTCTTCACTGCCTCTTGAAATTTTTGACTTACCCTCATCTAGAATCATCCCTGAGCCTTGGGAGGAAGAGTTCTGATATTGATGCCATATGTACTGATGTTCATTTATTCTCAGTGTGAAAATATATACAAAAATATTACAATCTGTCTTACAAGGTGTTGTGTGTAAAAAAACTGTATGATAAAGAAGAAAAACAATTTTTTTCCTATGCTTCAGACTTTCATGCACCCAGAATGTTGGGAAACCCCACTCCATGTCATTAGACCTTCTCCTCCTCATCATTCAGTTGGCTAGTGAGGCACCATTGCTTTGGATGGCTGAATCTCCACCTGTCATATTGTGTCAAGCCTTCAAGTTGTAAATAATAGTGCAATGTTCCACATTTGCAATCCTTGCACTCAACAGGCTAAGGTGGAAAGATCCCATATTCAAGCATAGCCTGGGTGTATTTAGCAAGGCTCTTCCTTAAAAACAAAAGCAGAGTTTTAGAAAAATTAACATCAAAAGCAAGGTACATACATCTGTAAAAGTTACGTATTTATATGCTCAAGATCTGGACATGTCCATGTTTATCTATTTGTCTTATAAGCAAAGAGAGCTGTGCATGAACACACATATGACTAGAGGGTGAGATACATCATAGCAGAGACAGTGAAAGTTTAATTGCAAAATAAAAACCCAAAACAGAAAGACATTCTTTATCCATCTTAATCATACTAGCATGCATTGTGAACATGTCACTTTGTCACTATTCATCTGATCATTTGATGTTGTTCTTGCTTTTAAATTGAGTTTTACTTCCATGAGAATTCATTTGTTTATTTTATTTTCCAAAAGCAAATTTAGTATTATTGTTCTATAAGACACCAAATAATGACCACTTATCTTACATTCTCATAACAAAACTTTAATGATGATGTTTTTTAACGGTGATGCTTTCACTTTTCATGAATGTATCTGAGAGAAAGCACCAGGGTAGAACAGTTGGCCTAATACCACAGCAAAGCCCAGACTCCCAAACCAATAGATCACTACATTGTGCTGTGTGTTTTAAAATGAACTGTGCCACCAGAAAATATGAGTATTAGAGCACGTGGAAAGGTGTTCCTGTAGTGACAGATTACTGTTACATATTAAAGGAAGTACATCACAGAAATAGGCTTTGAAGGATTATAGCCACTGTTATTTTCTGGTATTGACCTCTGCTTCCTGTGTATACATAAAAACGTGAGCAGCATATTGCTTCAGAAAACTACTAACATGCCTTCCTGTCAAACATACATATATTTGCAACCATGAGACAAAGACATATATTTCTTTGGTCATAATATTTTATCATAGCAAGAGAGAAGTCATGAATAGAATGTTGAATTTTTTATATGTATGTTTGCAGTAGGAGACACATACATCCCAGATGAGTGTGGAAGGTAGCAGACAGCCTAGGCTATAGGTGCTAACCTTCCGACCTGTTTGAAACTTCCTCTTTTGTTTACTATTGTATACCACATGCAAATAAATTCATGAATTTACAAGAAATCTTTCTTATCCATCTTTCCATAGGAACACTGGACCATAGAAAGATAATACTGCCTTCATGGAAATAAGTTGAGGGGGAGAAGGGTGGGGACTGGTTGAGAAGGGTATAACATTTGAAATGTAAATACAGAGAATATCCAAGAAAATTATTACTGTAAAAAATTGCCACAAAAAAAGAAAGATGCTGCTGTATCTGATATTATGCTTATTTTTCAACATATTCACTATTCTTCGGGAATTTCACATCATGCATTGCAATCACTCTTTTTAGACTCTCAATCAGTTCTTCCATGTATGCCTCCTGATTCCTTGTTCTTAAACCATTTCCTTGGGCCATGACTTGTGATGTCTTCTCATGTGTATGTTTGCAGAAAGAAATAAGTCAGGCTGTGTATACATACTTAACATGACTAGATTACAAATTTATAATTGCTCTGTAACACAGGGACAGTCTGTAGTTTCCAGAAATATGGCCCTGTGGGTGGCAAGGGGAGGGGTGGTGTCTGTAGCATGAGACTATGAAAGGAGAAGTTGGCGAATAAAGACATTGGACTTAGGATTTTATGTAAAAAGGTGAGATCTAGGAAGGCTTCCTTCTTCCAAGGTGAAAAATGGAGTGAAGGAGAACAAAAAATAAAGAAAATATGACTAAGTGAGATTATTGGGTTTTCTACACCCATGCTTCTTTAGCCAAATGCATTTGGGGGGACTATGTTCAGGTCATGTGCTTTCGGAGGCAATGAACTTGAAGTAGACAGCTGATCACTGGAAAGAGAATCTGGAGGTACAATATCCAGATTCCTGTTTATCTAAACATTTTTCTACATGTGTGTGAAAAATAGAAAAAAAAAATCCCTCCAAATTTTCCATTGTGTATGTTCCAATCATAACTTTTATTCACAAAACTTTATACTATAGAGATGGGAGGAGTTGCATTTGTATTTTGGTTTTTGCTTCTGATTCTAAGAACATAACTGAAATACATAAATGACAGATGAAGAAACTGGTATTAAATGACTTATCCTAAATTAATGTAGTAAGTGATTGACTCATGGGCTCTCGTGGTAAAGCATGATACAGTTTCCTTTACATAGAATTATGCCTCTTATATTATGCTTTCTCAACAGAGAGCATAACATATCATTCATTAGTACACATAACATTCTCTGCCTTTCAAGATCTGTGTGTTTAGGGGGCAATATTGAATAATACAATGCATTCAAAAGAGTTGAATATAGGAATGCCATCTATTGGTAACAAAAGGTAAATGTGCGGGTACCACTGGCAAATTCTTTGTTTAGCCTCATAGTGAAGAAATGTAGAATCACAGATAACCTGGAATTTAGGGAGTAAAGTTAAGCTTGGGAGGGAAAGAATTGTCTAGAGAGTCTGGATCTGAAATTTTAACTCAGTGAGTCTGCAAACGTGGATATGGATATGGAGGCTGAACGAGAAGTTTGTATTAGTGAAGTTTAATATGTTCACACCTTCACATACTCAGTGGAATTTGCTGTTAGTTAAGCAAAAGGAGCAAAAGAACATGGCCAGTTTTAATGAACCATTGGAATCAAACACTGAGTTGACATACAAGTCATGGAATCTACAGAATGTTATATTTTAGGGGGTTAGTGTGGTGTGAGATGTAAAATATGTTAGGCCATTTGGTAAGATAGAGAAGACTGAGACCCCGAGACATGGTAAGCACACACCTGAGACTTAGGCAACTTCTTGCTCCCGGCCAGACTCCTGGCTTGGAACATGTCATACTCCTCACATAAAAGTAATATGTCCCGTGGTCTTGTTGTCCCAAAATAGAGTTCTCCATGTTAATGAGGTAACTGGAAGCCCAGAGGGCTTAGCTAATAAGCTTCCATTCTCAGGTATCCCTTCCTGCAAAAGGTATTTAATTTCAGGTCCATCCTGAGAAGTGGGCATGCTATGATATCTAAAGCATTCATTTTCTACCATGAACAACCAATAAAATGTTTATAACCGCGGACTGTCTCTTTCATCAAGATCAGATGTGGGGAGCCATGGAGAAGGCATTTGATTACAGAGCCACTTAATTCTCCGATAGAAGGCCTGTCTGTGCTCCTAGCTACAACTGCCACCAAGCTAAGGCAATCACCTATGGGACAAGCTTGATCACTCCTCCCTCTTGGTTCAGGGCTAGACACTGTCCTAAGCCTCTATTTTGCCCCTTTTAACCTCTCCGACTCAGTTCTCAGCTCTTCAGTTACTCCCAGCAGTGCATGGATACCTAAGAGTCTAAGAACCCCAGGACCTGGCCTTATCACAGGCCCAGGGACCCCTGAACCAGTATTGGTTTACCCACATCTTAAATTGTGCTTTCTCATCCCCAGAGTAGTGTCTCAAAGAGCTTGCAATCAGTCCACCTCCTGCCCTAGTGGTGGTGTGGAATAAGTGTAGTCAAACTCACTAAGTTCTGCCTCCCCAAGAAGTCTTGCCCAGCAGCAAAGCACAGAAAAAAACAGTGATGCTCAGTGGTCAAAAATGCTTGCTAGCTTATTGTAATCAGTTCTGAGCACCATGTCAGGTCACACACATACACACACACACTTGAGATGGGGAAGAAAGACGAGGAGAAAAGTAAAATAAACAGTTTTTAAATGAATTAGAGGTTAAGAAAAAAGTTCAGACAGTAATAAGCATGTAGACCTCAGTTTAATCACTCACTTCTGAAGAAGCACTGCCTGTGGTGGAACATGTTCTTAATCTTAATCCTGTGAATACAGAAACATGTATACAGAATATAGAAACATTCCCTTTAGCAGAATTAGTGAGCCATTAACTGTGAATCAAAAATCAAGATAATTCACATTTGAGAAGAAATGTTGTCATGTGACTTCCACATGCATTTGCAAATATGTTTACAGAAGCATACATACAAACACACAAACACACACACACACACACACACACACACACACACACACACACATACACACACACCTAGAGAGAGAGAGAGAGAGAGAGAGAGAGAGAGAACATCAAGAGACATAGAGAGACAGAGACATAGAGACAAATGACCAATACTAGCTCTTACTAGCTCATATAGCCTTCCTCCATCCACAGATAATTTTGGTTTTTGTTGTTGGAAGCATGATGTGAAGACATGATATCAATGGAAAGAAACAGGATTTGGCAGTGCTTTTTTGACTACAGTATTCATTTTGCTCAGATCACAGTTCACTTACTTCACTACATATTAGAAAAAAAGATTATGTAGAATGTATGATAGGCTTCAATTCATATCATGTAATTTAAGTGTTTCTATGTCTATCTGCCATTTCAACTTCTGCTAAAGCCTATTGAATAAAGGAATTAAATTTGTATAATAAATTACAGAATGTCACAGAATCCTCAGGGCAGATTTTTCCTGGAGAATATCAAACAATATGCCCATGTCCTAGCTGGAAGAAAATCCTCATGTTTATTTTATCGTAGACTGGGCTGTGTTGTTGCTAGAATCTGAAATAATCTTGGAAAAATTTTGGAAAAAGAATATTCCTTTATCAATTGAACTCTGTTTGAAAGAATTTTAAAGAAAGAAGTTTTAAACAATACAGAATGCATAAGCTCCACACATTGATCACACAGGGTGACTTGTCCTACAGAGGACACATGTCACAAAAACAGGAACAACAAACCCCACATACTTTTATATTCAGCATCTGCTCTACCATACAACACTTCTTGAACCACTGTTTTCTCATCAGCAAACAGAAATATTGCTTGTTTTAGACTAATGAGTCACTAAGACTCTGATAAACATCATAATAGAGCTTAATGCATAAAGACATCCAGGAAATGTGGAATAGTTTAGCAATGATTTTCAATCATGAGTTAATTTGAAAGTTTCAATTTTTATTATTCATGTTTATTGTTTATGTGAGTGTATGTGATTGTGCATGTATCAATGGCCATGCTGGCCAGAATAGGACACCAGAACCCTTGCAGCTGGAGTTACAGACAAGTGTGGGTGCTGGCATCTGAACTCTGGTCCTCGTGAGCAGGCAGTAAGCACTTTGTAAGTCTAAGCCATCTCTGCAGCCCCAGGAGTTGAGGATACTAAAGATTCCCTTCATTGCCTTCCAGAGTCACATCTCATACCCACAGAGTGTTTTGGAAGTATCGGGGTCACTGACTGGGAGGACAAACTATTGTTTGCTCAATTTTGACTCTATCTTAAACACATCACAACCATGTTTATCTGAAGTTATTCTTGGAGATGAAGAAAATGCTCAATGTGTAAAAGTACTTACTGGCCAAGCATGATAACCTTTGTTCAAATTTATAGTACTAAGTGTGGTCATGTGCATTTCTTTCTGTATCCTTGACACCGTGGGAGGCAGAGGCAGGGAGTTCTGTTGGGCTTTTGATCTTAAGAGTTTTAGATATAGTGAGAGGTATTATCACATTGGAATGAGGAAGGGAATTGAAAAACAGGACTTTTTTCTGGCATACACGCACACACATGCACACACACACACACACACACACACACACACACACACACACACACGCACACACAGACAGACACTGCCACACACAATAAAACTTAAATAAAAAAAAAATGTTTCAGTGTCTCCTGACACCACTAGGACAACTCTTTTGTGTTCTTCTTCTTGTGCTTCTCCTGCTTCTTCTCTCTGACTTGGGAAAATTGAAGTCCGTTGTAGTTAAAAAGGTAGCAGATTTTGGAATGAACAACAAGCCACTCATTGCTGTTCTAATCAGTTTTACAGGGAAATTGAACAGACTGTATAAATATATTAAAAAGAGCCATGCATGGCTTCTTTCTCACTGGATGAGCAAAGAAACATGAGGCTGCTCAATTTATGACAGCAGATGCGAAAAAGTTCCAAACTAGTGATAAGGGATATTTTGGGATCTCTAGATCTTTATAAAAGAGCCACTTGTCTCTAGTTCACCATCTCACACATAACAACACAGGTGTATACACATATGTGCTTATGCACACACTTATGATGGATCCTGTATTAATTCTGCTGGGCAAAGTAATAGGGGTTAAGGTGTTTCTTTAAACTGAATGAGAGTAGAAGCAAGACTCAAAGCTGTTGTTCTCACCTGATGGCAGCCACTTCACAAAACAGTCAACATTTTGTCAGATTTTTGTGACTCAAATACAAAGCAGAGTTGCTAAGAACCTTTCAACAATGGCCCAATCAGCCCATTCGGAATGGCATTGTACTTAAGTAAAAAAATACGCAGAGTTCTATAATTCCCTTTATTAATAGACAAAGAAGTAGTCAGTGTAAGAGGAAAATCTCTTCTTAGAAGGTTAGAGAGCTGCATGAATAATATACCATTTCTGTTCACAGCTGACTTTTGCCCCTGTGAGTTTAATTCAAGTGCTTCTACACAATGGTCTTTTAAAACCATGAACAGTAGTAAAACCTTTCTTTATGTTACCTGTGATTAACCCCTCAGAGATGCCTGTGTGGTCCCTGAATAAAATAAGATCGAACAGGATAGAGATCGACCTTTCTCATATTAAAGGATTTCAGAACAATTTTGCAAACATCGATTTAGAGTTTAACCTTAGCAACCAAGAACAAAATGAGTCATCTGGGAATGAAGTCAGGTGTGGACAGCAGGTAGTGATGGTGCAGAGGGGACTGCATGTGTCAGTATAACACAAGGTGCCTGGCCACTCAGCAAAAGGTCATTCTGTACTATGGCAAATGTAATGAGATGGTAGTCTTCAGGTAGCAGCAGAATTCACCCTATGTGGAAATCTGGAAGTACATTTACTTACAATCATGCAAAGAAGAGCTGTCTCTTTTTTCTTAGATGTCTTTGACATGACTATCATTAGGTTTTTCTTCTGTAAATCATTCATTCTCTGTCTCCTCTGTCTCTCTTCATCTCCCTGTTTCTCTCTGTTTCTTGCTCTTGCTTACTTTCCATCTCTCTATTTCTATTGACCTGTGAAGTATAATCTATACTATACCTTTCAAATTTCATGGTTGTTACTTCAAAATATATTCTCATTTAATTTTAAAAATATACTAACTGTTCGATTATAAGTTCTATTGGGTGATACATGTATCTTTATTTCTAATAAGTTTGCTACCATCTTCGACCATCAATTTCTTGATGGTGGTATTTTATTGAGAACATATATATAGATATCTCAATATCACTAGTGGTAAGATCAAGACACAGAGTACTCTCACTGCTGTGCAACATTCATCACCTGTTCTCTCTAGACATGCTCATTCTCCCAAAATGAAAGCCATCACCATCTTGTGTTCTATTTTCTGTATATATCTCCATCACTGTTATTCTCCCCTTTTGTTATGTAGGCACCAGATTAGAACTCAAGTTGGGAATGATCACCATTGCCCAGTGAGTCACATTACAGCTTCCATCACTTCTCTTCCTATGCCTCACAATAAGGGGATCTTTCTGTAGTAGAATCTGGATTTACCAGGGTTTACTTCACACTCCTCCACATTGAACCATATTCCAGAACTGTTAAGGTCCCTATGCTTGGGATTGAAGAAGGGCAAGCAACAGACCTTGATCAAGTACCATGTGGAGTGTTCAGGCAAATATGATGACTGTATCTTGTAGTTTATCCATTTCTTGATGGAAATAGACTTTTTTCCATTATCTTGTCCTTGAGAATTACGCAGCAATCAATACTAAGGAAAATATAATTCGAGGCATGTCCACACAGAAGAATTACTGGGTTGTATGGAGTTCTACTGTTGATTCCATAAAGAATGACAATTTATTAAACTCACCATTGAAAGCATACTGTTTTACATTTTTACTAAGGCTCCAAGACTTCCAATCTCTCCACAGTTTGTCAAGAAATCTTTATATTTTGTTTTCAATTTGTTTCTAGGCTTTTCAATCTTGTTTAACATATTTTTGTCAGGAAATAATCAGGAACATCGTTCACATTCATTTCTGTTGCTGTTTGAGCCCTGTGTATTTTTATTGGTGATCTGCCTTGAGGTTCTCAATGTTACTGGAAGTAGAATATTGATGCTGCTTTCTTTTAGTGTAGAACTATTTGTCCTTTCAAGGCTACTGGCAATCTCACTGATAATTTGTAACTAATATTTCTTTCAAAAAATTTTTAATTGTTATGAGCCATTTGTGAATTTACAGTTTGTGTGCATTTTGTGAGTGTGTATGTGTGTGTGTGTGTGTGTGTGTGTGTGTGTGTGTGTGTGTGTGGTATAAGATGTATGTGAGACCATATGAAAGTCATTGGAAGTGTGTAGAAGTCAGAAGGAAAGATTTATGGAATTTCTTCTTTTCTTCCATCTTTATGGAATGTATAGACCCACTGAGTTATATCTCTTATCCTGGTTATTTGTCTTAATTCCTAGATACAGAACTAATATTTTATTTTTTCTTATTGTGTGGGTTTTACTACCACAGTTTATATTAGTATTAACAGCCCTGATTTTTTGCCATAATCTAGAATCATTTTGGAGTAAAGACCCTCAATCAGGGAAAAAATGCTCCCTAGAACTGGCCTATAGGCAAATCTGTCGATCATTTTCTTTATTAATGATTGACACAGGTAGTTCCAGTTTACTGTACATAATGGCACATTGGGTCGATTGTTCTGAGTTTATAAGAAAACAGGATGAGAAGATCACAAGAAACAAGCCATTAAACAGTGCTTCTCTATAGTCTCTGCTTCAGTTTCTGTTGTCCAATTGCCTACTCTGATTTAGTTACCCCAACTTCACTGATTGATATGAGATAAAATACTCTATAATGTCATGATTTCTGTTGCCTTTTGGGATCAGTTAAACTCATAAGAATGCCACACAACTGAAAAGGCAATTATCTCTAATTCCAAATACATCAAAAGCATAAAAATAAGACATTCAAAGAACAATTTACATAATAGAATTATTCTTCCAAAGTCTTCTTTGGCTTGTAACATGGACATATTCTTGACTTGTTAGTTAAAAAACTCATATAGATTATTTTCTCAAGTTCTAGTCATTGACACCTGGGTTTATTGTCAGTCCAGCACCAACCAAGGTACTTCAGCCAAATATTAAGTGAGTTACAGTCTACCAGAATACTGCATTAAGAGCATCATGTTGCAAAGTTCATGTAGCACGTACACAGGTAGGTCCAGATAACACAGTTCTTAAGCATTCAAGGGAATTTAAAGAAGCAAAACTCTTTACTCAATCCGCTTCCCATTACTTCTAATTTGCTTATAGATAATAATGCACATATATAAACATTTCCATCCATGCATTTCCTATGTGTATCTAAATGTGCATCATATATATCAGCATATACCCATGCTAATACATTATGTGTTTACTAATGTATGGTAGAAATTTTATAAGATAGGCACACATACATATCTATACCCACATGCCTACAAATATGCACATATACAAGTACATTGTTTGTGTATACACATGCTTTTAGATGTTTTGTTTTATAAATGTAAATGAAATGAGAGTGTATGTGTGATGTGTATAAGTTTGTGTGAAAGCAAGCACTTATATTTTGAGATATATGGAGGTCAGAGTTCATGGCCATGTGTATGTCCCTACTCCTTTCCTTATTTAAGGCAGCCTCTCCTATTGCTACCACTGTGTAATCAAGGCAAGTTGGCTCACAAGCCTGCAAGTGTTATCTTGTTTTCACTTTCTACCATACCATGTGACCTGTTGTATCTACAACAACTATGTGTATGGTTATTTGATAATAGATTATTTTTAATATGGTGGGTGCTCATATTCAGTTTGAACCAAAATAAATACTTGGGTATGAAAGCCTAAGCTTTACCCAATAAGGATCTTCCAGCACTGACATAATATTTCTAAGTATAAAGCACCATATGGGGTCTGTGTGGTCCAGAGCGAGTTCTCTGTGTCTGATCTTTTCACAAGATTCAGCCCAACTCCTTTGATGATCACCATTTCTCTACTATATGCTGCAGTCCTATGGCTCCACAATTAGCTAAAGAATGTAAAAGGTTATCCGGTTGATTCTGCTTTCATGAATCTATTTCCTTTTGCTTTCCTCATTGTTTCACCACAGCTGAGCTTTTGGTTGTTTCTTTAAGTGGCCAGAGGCACACGACTGTCTGTATCATCTTACAGAGATGCTTTATGGCTGTCAGTACCTCAGTCACTAAAAACATTCCTCTCCATAGCTTCAATACATAATCCCTCACTTTCCACAGAAGCTTCTCAATATGACTTTCACTTCAGAGCATGTCCTGGTTTTCAAAAGGAAACTTGTAGTTACCTTTATTCCCATACTTATTTTTTTTAAATACCATTCTGATTTGCTGCTGAATCTACATCCCTAAAATCTGGTGTGATGCCAAAATCCTAGGAGTAACTCAATGCAAACTTCTTGAAAAAATGAAAAAAATCTCTTAAGATTCAAAACAAGCTGTCACAGAAGCAACATTTCACAATGTTATGATTCATTTATTTTGTCTTGCGATTCTATGGCTATCCTTGGACTGAAATTTTTATTTATATTCCACACTTGGCTCAGGTATTGTGTCCTTCCAGGACATACTCAGACAGGGCCCACACAAGGACAGATAGAAGCAGGTGGTACAGACACATTTTCTAATTCCCGGGATTCTTCCTGCACAGTTTAAACCATTCATACTGTAATATGTTGTGGTGACCTGCCTGTGCCACCACTTACCTGTAAAAGCCTCCAGTGCTCATTGTATCCTGTTTCAATGTATCTACTCAGTGTTTAGCATGTTTTCTGCCTGTTCATCTACTGCTTAAAATGATTGTTCACTTGAACCAATTTTTCTTTTAATATTTTATAGGAGAGAAGCAGAGTAGAATCATTACATATTTTGCATAGATGTAGTTTATTGAAGAGGAATCTCACTAGTGATGGGAATAGAGAAAGGTGTTGAGGACAGAACGCAGAGGAATAGTTCTTATCTACCATGCACAAGAGCCTGAGATTGTGCCTAGCACTGAATAATGGGAAAAAATGGCAATACAGGTGAGTAAATGCATCCACATCCACATACAAATACAAACAAACATGTACACATGCATGCAGAGGTGCATACAATATACTTACATATATATGCATTCATAAATATGAACATACATGCATATGCATACACACATATGGAAACATAAACATTCAGCAACCCATGCACACAGACATATGTGCATTCATACACAAATCCATATATATATACACACACACACATTTACACACATGCACAGAAGAACACATTTATATGCCACACCCACACCCAGCAACCCTTTCTTTCTTTATTTTTTTTTTTTTTTTTTGGATGTGGTTCTGGTTGTGTGCCTGTAGTATGGAAGTTGAATGTCCATACACTGCATTAATAGAAGCTGCAGTTGTGTCACCGTAATGATACTTAAGAGGCCTGTGGCAATCTGCCTTAAGAGCTCAGGGTCACAAACAAATGTGGTTGTCATGAGGACATGTGCTCAGATTTTCAGCATTCATGAAAAATCTGATGTGGTAGCCAGTGCCAGGAACTCCACTGCTTGAGATAGAAGAGTGACAGGCCAATTTCTGAACCTCTTTGGCTGGTCAGCTTGGTTTAACCAAAGAGCTCCAGGTTCAATTGAGAAAAAAGAAATGACTCTTAAACCAAGGTTTTGACAAAAGATTGACAAGGGATATAGAGCCGTCATTTGGCCTCCTCAGAAACATGCATACTTACACACAACTATCTACATACATATGGATATGTATATCTCTACCCCCAATACTTTTCATCTTGTTTTTTCTTTAATTGTTTATCTCCCTATTTTTTTAAATTATTTAACGAAATTCATTTGTATGTTCATAAACATGTAAGTGAAGTTGCATTTGGAAGGCATTAAATTGCTTTGATATGGATAAATGGTGATTCAGTGTCTCATGAGTGCTACAAACTGAACTTTGCTATTCCGAAGGAGCAGTAAGTACTCTTCAATGTGCAATGAAATCTTTCATTCTACCAGTTTTCTTTCATGAGTGCTTCCTCCTTTCTCTGTCAACATCCCATCCTCAGATCTCTGAATATATAGTTTTTCTCATATGGAACCTTCATCTGTATTTCACAATGGACTTTGTATGACACACCATACCATTCCAGCAGAAATCAGAATATATTGGGTGGGGGGAGCAGTTTGGCCTGGTTTTGGCAAGTAGTTTGACCTCTATATCCATGGTAAAGTCTCAGAAATGCAAAAAGGCTTTCTTCACAGAGATAACACAATATACAAAATCTTCTATATGTTAAGAAATATTGGTATAGGATGGACAGAGAACTTTATTGGTAAAGTATGTAAGTATGGGAATCCAGGTTTGGCTCTCAGAACCTGTTTAAAAACTGGGCACAGCACTGTGTGTTAGTGTTACCAGTGCTGGGAAGGTGGAGACAAGGTAATTCCTGGAACACCTTGGCCTACTCACTTAAAAAAAAAAAACCACTAAAATTTAAGAGGAATGAAAGGCCCTGTCTCAAAATAAAATGACAAGTGATTGAGAAAGTCACCCACTATTGACTTCTGGCTGCCATCTACACTAATATATTCATGTACAGAACAAAAGACAGTGAATCAGACAGTCACCACTGAAACCAACCCTTTCTTGACAGTTATGGATGTCTGTACAGCACACAGGCAGATTCATTAGAAATGAATATAAACCTGTGTTTTCAAATATTTCAAGGGACAGTCTTTCTTGCCTTGCAGCTAATGGTGAGGAAAATGAACAGATGACAACATAAGACTGTAAGAGGCTTCTCGTTTAATTGAGTTGAATTTTAGATTATTGACTTTGAGGTCATTTGTCATGAACATTGATCACCCACAGAGCAAACAATGAAGGAACTATGTTATTGGTTAATAAAGACTGTGCTTTGTTCTTCCAACAGCATGAGCAGAATGAAGTGAAGTGAACGGCAAATTCTCTTCCCACGTCCAGGAATATCCAGTTCAGGCTAGTTCCATCTATATTTAATTGTTTCTCCCCAGTCTTTACAATTATAGCATTTCTGGACAGAGACCAAAACTCCTAAGTTCAGTTCTACACCAGGGAGCACTGTTGGTACTCTGTCTTATAAGCTTGGGTTAAGTGCTTTGGAGGAAATAAAAAACACCTCCTAATAGCAACAGAAATCTTTCAGTGTTTTCCACGTGGATAAAATTGTCTTTTCAATTGTAACATATCAAGGGGAAACATGATTCCTTTGTTGTTTTATATCTACAATTTGATGTGAGATATAAATATCACTATACCTCAGGCAATGATGGTAGATACACAGGTCAAATAGCTAGTACTTGAAGCTCCATGCACTCCATTCCTTAAATCACTTAGTAATAAAAAATACATAAAGCAGTTTCAAGTTCTTCTGTGTATGAATGCATGCACCCACTTTTCACATGTAAAATCTGGATATCAGTGGTCAATTTTTGATGTGAAGCAAGAACACAGGCAAAAAGAAGCTTACAAGATATGCAACTGCAAAATTATTTTTCTGATGTTCAACAATCTCATTTTTTTTTGATTTTGAGACAGAATTACTTTGTGGAGATCATCCTGGAACAGTCTGTGCAGACAAGGCTGCCTTGAACTCACAGAGATTCACCTGATAGACTGTGATTAAGGTTGTCCTACCACCCTGCAACAATCAAAGTTTTAAGCAAAAGGATATAAATCGGAGAATTACCACTTAGTATTAATGAAATTGAAACTAAAGGATTCAGTTGTGCCACTGAGGAAATATATATATCACTGCAGTAAATTAACTAGGGTATAACAAAATTTGGGGCATAGAAAAGGCTTAATGGTGAAGAGAATATACTGTTCTTATATGAGACATGAGTTTAGTACAAAGTACTGGGTTCGGTGTGCTCACACCAGCATCTAACTCCAGTTTCAGGCCATATGACTCCTTCTTTTGTTCTCTGAAAGAACTAAAATGACATGTCAATACACATAAAAAAAAAAAAAAACAAAAGCTTTAAAAAGTGACAATGAAATTATATTCTCTAACATAGATAAATTTCAAAAATAAAGTTGAATTGAAATACAATGGTATGATATAATTTATTAAAAGGAAAACACAATAGAAAATAATTTTATTAATGATTTCATTTATTTATATTTTAAATGCTGTCCCCTTCCTAGGACTCCCTTCACAAAAACTCCCTCAGGTTCCAACACCTCTTTGCCTCCAGATGGGTGCTTCTATCCAGCCATATACACACTCCCACCTCACCCTTTTTGTATCCCCCTTGTCTTTGGCATCAAGCCTCCACAGAACTAAACACATCCCCTTCCAATGATGCTAGATAAGGCAGTCCTCGGCTGCATATGTAGTGGGACCCACAAACAACCCCATGGATGCTCTTTGGCTGTTGACTTAGTCCCTCAGAGGGACCAGGCTATTTGATACTGTTGTTCTTTCTATTCAGTTGAAATCTGCTCCAGCTTCTTTAATCTTTCCCCTAACTCTCCTATTGGGGTCCAGGGACACAGTCCAATGATTGGCTGTGATTATCTGCATATTTCTTAGTCAAGTGATGGCAGAGCCTCTCAGAGGACAATCATGTCAGGCTCCTCTTTACAAGCATAGCTCAGCATCAGTGGTAGGGTTTGGTGTCAATGGATAAGATGGATCCCTAGGTTGATCAGTCTCTGGATGGCCTTACCTTTATTCTCTGCTTAATTTTTTTCCACATATTTCTTTTAGATAGAAACAATTCTGGGTTAAAATTTTAGAGATGTGTGTGTGGCCCTTTTCTCACCTGGGTACCATTGGTATCTACTGGGGATAGTATCTTCAGGTTTCATCTCCCCAATGTTGGGCATTTTGGCTAATGTCATTGTGTTTAGGGAAACTTCATATCCCTGGTATCCAGGTTCTATTGGTTCTACATTTTCCACTCCAAACTGCTGCATATTTCTCTTTATTCTCCTGGCTCTAAGGGTGTCCTTCTGTCCCCATACATGATCCTGACCACCCCTTTTTCCCTCTTCCTCCCCTCTCCTACCTAGGTGCCTCCCTAAATCTTATACCCATAATTAGTTTTGTTTCTTCTTAGTGGCATTAAAGCATCCACAATTTGCTCCCCCTTCTTGTTCAGCTTCACAGAATATTCACAGTATAACCATGCTCTATCATGTGTATTCTGAGCTTTCCACAAACTCAAGTCACACAGATTAGGTAATATAGAAAATATGAAAAATTAGTGAAGATTGTTTTTTAGAGATTCCTTCAACTTGGAATGTAATCTGATGTTTGAAAAATCCAAATGACAGTCGTAGCTGCTTCTGGCTGAAGCTGGAACAGAGCACAGGACAATGAATTGATTTGTATTGCACTTCCTGCTTATGTACTTTGTGGAGATTGTTCACTTCTAAATGTATCTGTTCCAGATGAACTTCCAAGGAGCGATCTGAATCATCAGGATGTTATAGACTTCGTAAAAGAGTATTTCAGGAGGACAAACAGATTTTCCAGAAACAGTGACAACTATCAACAACAAAAAAGCAGAGTTAGAGGAGAAGCCTACAGATAAGGTTTCTGTGCCAGAAGCTGCTAACTTTAATCGCAAATTATACATTCCATTTATCATTGGAAAATAAGAATATGACTCTTTGTGCAGAATAGACATAGTGACTCACTTGGGGAGTGTCATAGCTCAATGATTTTTTTCCCCTTCACAGGTAGTAGGTGTTCAACTCACAAGTCAGAGTTGGGGATCAAACTGAGTCTCTGCATAGAACACAGAAGAGCATCCTTTCAGGAGGTGCACAAAGAATAATAATAATGCAAAAATAAGATTTGCCTTTCTGAGTATCCATAAAACCATAAAAAACTTAAGAGGATCCAGTGACTTCAAATCCCACCTGAGGTAGGTTTCTTGTTGCTCTAATCAAATACCTGATATAAAGTATCTCAAAGCAAGAAGAGTTTATTTCTGTTAAAGGTCTGAAGGCACAGTCCACCATGGTTGTTAAGGCAAGGCTACAGGAGTATAATAGCTGCTTACATAATGTCCCCAGTCAGGAAACAGTGCGATGGATGCTGGATGCTGGGACTCGGCTTGGTTTCTCCTCCCCTTCCCAGAACCAATAAAGTAGTTCTATCAATCATTAAGGTTTATCTTTATGCCTCACAGAATTTAATCTAATCTAGAAAAATGCAACACAGGTATGCCCAAAGACAGGTTTTCTGAGTAATCCTAGATCCCATTAATTTAATCCAAATACCAAATACCATTTTTATTTAATCCCAGGAACTTATAAAGCCCTATTAGTAAATGAGTCTTGCAACTCAGAAGGAAGAAAAATCAGATGAAATATGTGGCAAGGGAGAAAGCAATCACTGTCTCAGTTTAATAGAGGGGAAGAGAAAGATTATGAGAATTGAAAAAAATGGGGCAGAAAAATTGCTTAGTTTTTAGTAGCAAATGAGCTAGAGACACACATGGAAGACAGCATTGTATATTGATTTATTCCTATGTTTAGCTGAAAGAAGTTCTCCTGATGAATATCAGAACTGTAATCTATGCAACCATTGATAACACAAGTTGCTTCTTAAACATGCATTGCTATTTTGCCATCCCAATTTTAATAGTTAAAGCTTTGTGAATCTGTGTGTGTTACACATGTGAAGTGGATACTCTCATTTTTCCATATATAATTTTATTTGTAATTAGCTGTTTATAGTGATACTTGCATTATGCAGACAATGTGTGAGACACTCCTTTTTTCACAGCTATATCTCAGTTCCTCCTATCTCTAATGTTAAAAATGGTGCTGCTTTGAACACCAAGGACATATACCCTCTATTTCCAATGAAACCTTGTGTCTAGAACTTGATTGACCAGTAGGAAGTATGACTTAAGCTCAAGACCATTATAAAAGTAGTATACGGAAAAGCCTGTATGTCAAATGCTCACCAAATGTGCACTTATTATTCCAATTGATACTTCAAGGAGACAAAGGGTATAGCACTTGTGTTCAAGCATATCTTCACAGTATGATGTGACTTCAAGCCTTTTATGTGATGCTGATACCTGACATTGTCTCCATATTAACTAAGGGAAGCTCACTGGATTCTATTATACCCATGTGACAACTAGTGGCTTTACTCCCATCACACTTGTATGAAAATATTTCTTTTCTCCCAGTCCCTAAGTTTGTAATCACCACTTATTTAGTATCCCCATTGTGTATAGACATCTGGAGAAATGTATGAGTATTAACCACAGCAGGATGTTCTAAATGACATACTGAATAAATTGTTATTTAATTAAAACTCAAATCAAGGCTGAAGTTATAATCTTTGCCTGATCATTTGTCTGAACCAATTTGACTAATTATATACAAACTTTACAAAGCACTTCATTGAAACATAGGTTGCCCTGAAGGTGACAAGCCCCTCATAATGACTATATTAAAATCAAGGAATAAATGGTAACTAATCTGGTGGAGGTTTTCAGACAGTGGGAAGGTAAAATGTTTTGAAATTTTTTTCAACACTGGCCAAGGTGAAGGCAGATGAATTATTGCTAAGATGTCCTGAAGAAGACTTTGGCAAATGTGACCTTGAGTTTTCTTATCTTCGCCACAAAGTGTCTTGTTTTTAGATAAAATTATGAAAGATTATCCAGTGGTTATACATGAAGGTGTAATGTGGACTTGTAGTCAAATACATATTACATACATGTTTATATGTATGTGAGGGGGTGTGAGTACTTGTAGATGCGCTTAGAAGTGTGGGCTGTTACATGCAGCTTTTTCCATGTTCTGCTCTGTATCATGTTCTTTATGTCTAAAGTTCAGGCTATTCTGACTACCATCTACAGCTTCAGCTGTCATTTGCAATCTAAACATGCTATTTATTTTCAAAACAACCTTTGAAATTGCCTTTAATTTTTCTGATTTTAATGGTTTCAAAATATATGTATTTGTGTTGTAAATTCATACACACACAGACACATACACAGACATGTTATTTTGACATACCTTTATAAGGCTGATGATAAAATCTTTGGAATTCTATCATAACATGTATGCGATAGATTAAACTAAAAAAACATTAGTGTTAATTACAGTCAAGACTGAATAATTTTGTTAAATTCATTATGGTTATAAAACAGTGACAACATTCTGTTACACAAATAAATTTCTATTATGTTAACAGCCAGAGACTGAGTTTTTTTGGAACATCTCCTAGGGCAGCCTTAGTGTATCTTAATGAAAGCCATTTAACATGTGCTGTGTCTGTGCTATTTCCTTTCTATTACATATTTTATTAAGTAAATTTATTACAATAATTGTTCAAGGACACAGAAACAATAGAAAATCAGCCTTATGCACAAATACATTTTCTTTAATTTTGTATTTTTAAATTTCTTTGCAGAACTGAGCATTACCATGCTGTCTCTTCAGCAGCCCTACCGGGCAGAGATGCTACAGCCGGATTTTTTCACCAGGCACCAGGTTTAATTCTACTTCTATATTATTGCAAATCATATTATAAATAATCATGTGATATTTTATTTTAGGGAAAATATCACATATCTCAGACTAGCCTCATTCGTACTCCATAGTTGAGGATGACCTTGAACATATGACATGCCTGAATTCACATGGCGAGTTTTGAGATGATAGGCATGCATTACCACATTATTATATGTGGTGCTGGAGACCACACTTCTCACCCATCCTAATGCATTGGCTGGCTAGGCAATCACTCTAGCAATTGAGTTACATCCATAGCCACCTTGTGATTTTTGAAATCGTAAATCTGTGTTGAAGCTGATAAATGTGAATTGGCATGAAAGAAAATGAAGACTTAAGAGAGCTGCAGGCTCTCACTGTTGAAGCACATGAATAATCAGACAATGGGATCTCTGTTCTTCTTCACAAGGTTGCCCTCCCTCCCAAATCTCCATCATTACTTTTCTGAGTGTCTGCATCCACAGCTTCTTGGTTTCTGCCTCTCCTTCCTTTAAAACTTAGTTCTATGCCCACACTTATAGACAAAGAAGTAATTCATTCATTTATATTCAAGACATTTTTAACCTTAGTTTTTCAGTTATCAATATTTTATTGGATCTTCTTATTTTTTCATCAATTTATTTATTTATTCACTTTATATTCCAACACCAGTTGCCCGCTCCACACAGCACTCCCTCTCACAGATCCTCCACAGAATCCTCCCACCTCCCCTCTCTCCCCTCCCCTCTGCACACACTTCTCCCTGCCCTAGTCCTCCCTGGAACATCAAGTCACTGCAGTACTTCGGTCCTATTCCCTAGTGAAGCCAGATAATTTAGTACAGTTGTGTGACATCTAGTTTTAAAATCACTACCACTTTTGTCCAGGATCCTCCTGGCTCCCCTTGTGTTCTTTCCAGCTTTAGCTCCTGGAGGTAACCTTGAGCAACGCGCCCACTTCCAAGACTCTTTCATCCACGGATAAAAGACACCTACACTCACAGCTTGTCACTTTAAAGATTGCCTTCCATGGCAGAATTGCTGGGGGGGGGGGGGGGAGATACCATACTCCTAAATAAGCCTACTTTTTCCAACATAATCTCTTTCTCTCCACCTGCCCGAAACTTCGTGTCTAGTACAACCTAGTCCCTGCCAACCATCCTTGGCGATCTGTCTGCAGTGTACTACACAGGCCCTAACTCCCCGCTTCCAGGACTTATGTAACTGCTTCATTCTTTTTCCTCCAAAGCATGTCCTCCCTCCTTGTTTGCTTCTCTTTCCCCCTTAGGACCTGAAAGTCCTGACAGTACACTTCTCTCAGCAATTGCTTTCTGGCCTTCTTTATTGGCAAATCAAGAACCAATTATGGAACAAGACATTCACATCAGAACTTCCCCTTAAACAGTTGAAAAATGGGATCTTCAGGTAGGAAGGCAACAGTTTCAGGGACAGACCCAACTCTAGTTCTTGGGAAACTCACAAGAAGACCAAGCTGCACTTCTGTTTCTTATGGTTGGTAGTTAAGATTCTCGTGGTCTTCATGAGTTCAGGTTAGGTGACTCTGTCGGTCTTCTTATGAAGGCCCCATCTTCTTTGTGTGCCTCAGTCCTTCCCTCATTTCTTCTATCAGACTCCTTGAGCTCCATATAATGTTAGGTTGTGGATCTCCGCAATTGCTTTCCGTTGGCTGACTGGGACCTCTCAGAAGACAGTTGTTCTAGGCTCCTGTCTCAAAGAATAGTATAATATCATTAATAGTGTCAGGGATTGCTTCTTGCCCTTGGGATGGGTCTAAGTTTGAGGCAGTCATTGGATGGCAATTTCATCAGACTCTCTTTGTCCCTGCATATTGTGTAGGCAAGATTCATTTGGGATCTAAGGATTTGGATGGATTGCTGTCATTCCTCCTCCATTGGAAGTTATTCCTACCTACATAATATGGCCACAGCTGAATACATATTCACTACTGTTAGTAATATCAACTAGAGTATCCTCCATAGGCCCCCACTGCCTCCCTTCATTCTCAGTCACTGGCATTTCCTAGCAGTTGCTCCCGTCTCACTGTTTAAGTTCTGTCTCTCCTACTTTCTCCACATTGGATCACCTTATATCCTGTTCTCTTCCCTTTCCCAGGGCTTCCGTGCGTGTATTTGGATCTTTTGATTATAATATGGTTATCTTGTATTTATGACTAATATCCACCTGTAACTGAGTACATAAAATGCTTGTCTTTTGGGGTCTAAGTAACCTCATTCAAGATAGTGTTTTCTAGTTCCATCCATTTGCCTTTGACTTACAAAAGACTGAGTTTCACAGCATCTCTTTTATTAATGGTTGAACTTAGTGCCTGCACCATTGGTTTTCTGTTAAACTAATTGTCTACTCTATGGATTGATTTAACACTATTCTCCATTTTGTATTTTATTGGCTTTGATGTATCTGTTTTCATACTGATGCCTTTGATCATTTGGACTTTAGTTTCACATTGGGAAATAAACATTGATCTATTTGCATTTTTTTACATGTACACATATAGTAAGAATAGCACCATTTGTTGATGATACTTTTCCTTTCTATTGTCTGTAAAATCAAGTGTCTGCATGTGTGAGAGTTTATTTCTGGGTCATTTATTCAATTCCTGTTGATCATCCTGTCTGTTTCAAAACTAATATCATGCAGTTTTATTACTATTGCCCTATAGTAAAGCTTGAAGTCAGGAATGGTGATACTTTCAGATGTTCTTTTATTATTTAGGATTACTTTGACTATCCTCGGTTTTTGTCGTCATTGTTTTTCAATATGAAGTTGAGCAGTGTTCTTTCAAGATCTGTAAAGAAATTATGTTGGAATTTTGATGAGAATTGCATTGTATGTGTAGATTGATTTTAGTAAGATGGCCATTTTACTATGTTAATATTATGACCCTGGCAGATCTTTCCATCTTCTGATATCTTCCCAAATTTCTTTATTGAGAGACTTGCATTTCTGTCATACAAGGTTTTGACTTGTTTGGCTATAATTATACCAAAATATTTTGGATAGTTTGTGCTTATGGGGAGGGTATTGTCTATGTAATATTTTATCAGCCCATGTATCATTTACATAAAGGAAGGTTACTGATTTTTTAGAGTTTTATATCTAGCCTCATTGTTGATGGTGCTTATCAACTGTATGAGTTTGTTTTGATAAAAATTTGCAGAACCACTTACATATACAGTCATATTACTTGTGAATAGCGATACTTTGACTTCTCCCTTACCAATTTGAATCCCCTTTATTTAATTTAGTTTTCTTATTGCTCTAGCTAGTAATTTAAGTAATATATTAAAGAAATTGGGACAGAATAGACAGCTTTGCCTTTTCCCCCATTTTAGTAAAATTACTTTAATTTTTTCCTATTAAATATAATGTTAGTAGATATTGCCTCTATTATACTTAGGTATGTGCTTTGTGTTTAAAATCATTCCAAGACTTTTATCATTTGCTCTTCTTTAAAATTTCTGGTAGGATTTTACACTAAAACTATATGGCCCTGTGTGGTTTTCTTTTCTTTCTGATATTGTTGTTGTTTGGAGACTTTTCATGAATCCTTGTTTTCTTATGCACTATAGGACTATTTTGATAGTTTACTTGATCATGATTTAACTTAGGTAATAGGTAATTGTATAATTAATTTATATTTTAAGTTTTGTACAGAACAGACATTTGAGATATAACCTAATGATTTTTTTGAATTTCTCAGTGTCTGTTTTTAGGTCTTATTTTTATTAATTTGGGTACTGGCTCTCTGCTTTTCAAATAGTTTTGCTAAGTTTTAGTCTATCTTGTTAATTTTCAGAAAGAACATGCTCTGAGTTTTACTGATTGCTTATATTATTCCCTTTGTTTTTGACTGATTGATTTCAGCCCTGTGTTTGGTTACTTTATGTTTTGTACTCTTATTTCATGTGCTTCATTCTTTTGTTTCTTAGAGCTTTCATCATTCAGATGACCTCTTGGTGGATTATCCTTTAATGACTATGAAGTATTCTTCCACATTTCTTTTTAATTTATTTTGTTTGAAAGTTCTTGTTATTATATTAGAATGGCTACTATATCTTTTTCTTGGGTTCTGTTGCTTAGAAAAGTTTTTTCCAGCCCTTTACTCTGAGGTAATATGCATCTTTATTGCTGGTGTTTTCTTCTTCTTTAAAGCAGGATGATTAATTCAGTTATTACATCCATTCCGTTAGCCTGTTGTCTTTTGTTTATTGGATTATTCAGTCTATTTTTTGAGAGATATTAAAGTGCAATGATTTTTATTCTGTTATTTTAACATTGGTGGTGGTAGTGTGTGTGTGTGTGTGTGTGTGTGTGTGTGTGTGTGTGTGTGTGTATGTGTGTGTGTGTGTGTGTGTGTGTGTGTGTTTCTCTTTGATTGGTTATTATTCTGTCAAAATATTTATCTCTTTTGTTTTCTTGAGTGTATTTATCCTCATTGCGCTGTAGGACATTTTTTTAGTACCTGTGTGGCTGTGTTACTAGAAAGTTATTGTTTAAATTTGGTTTTGTCATAGATTAACTGTGTTACATGATGAGTAAAAATTTTACAAGGTATAGTAGTCTGAGCTGACATCAGTGATCTCTTATGGTCTGCATGGCATCTGCATAGGCCCGTTTACAGTTGAGGGTCTCTGTTGAGAAGTTAATTATAATTCTGTTAAATCTGCTTTGATATATTACTTGACATTTTTCTCTTGAAAATTTTGATAATTTTTCTTTGTTCTGTACATTTAGTGTCTTGATTACTATATAGCAGAAGCATTTTTTCTAGTCAAATATGTGTGGTGTTCTATAAGTTTCTTGCATGTTTATTGATATCTATTTCTTTAGATTAGGCAAATGTTCTAGGATTTTGTGGTAGATGTTTTCTTGAACCTTGTTCTGGTAATCTTTTTGTTCATCTTTTTCAATTATCCTTAGATTTGGTAATTTCACAGTGGCCAGTATTTCCCAGAAATTTTGTTTTATGAAATTTTTAGATTTTTAATTATTTTGACTGATGTAGCAATATCTTATGCTGTATCTTCAATACCTGGGATTCTGTCTTCAATCTATTGACTTTTGTAGGTGATGCTTATTTGTCTAGTTCTTGTTCACTTTCCTAGGTGTTCTCTTTCTAGAATCACCTTGGTTGTGTTTTATTTATTGCTTACATTTTCACTTTTGGGTTGGAAAGCAAAAGAACTTACCTAATGAAAACCAAGACAACCTAGCAACATCAGAACCCAGCTCTCTCATCACAGCAAACAGCAGAATGCCAAACATTCCAGAAATAGTAGAGTCAGACTAGAAAGCATACCTCAAGATGATGATGGAAGTCTTCAAACAAGAATGGGAGGGAACGCATAAAGAAATGGAAGCTTTTAAAGGGGAAACACGAAAACACTCAAAAAAATCAAAGAACTAGAGGAAAACAGAATCAAATAGATGAAGGAATTGAAGAAGGAATTTAAAATATAAATGGAAACAATAAAGAAAACACTAAAAGTGACAACCCTGGAGGTAGAAAACCTAAAAAAGAAATCAGGAGTCACAGATGCCAAGTATCTCCAACAGACTACGAAATGGAAGAAAAAATTTCAGGGGCTGAAGACAACATTAAAATTATAGACAAAATAGTCAGAGAAGATGCAAAAACCAAAAAGGTCATAACCCAAAATGTCCAGAAGATCCAGGACACAATAAGAAGACAAAACCTAAGGATAATAGGAGTAGAAGAGGGCAAAGAATATCAATTAAGGGGCACAGTAAATATCTTCAACAAAATCATAGAAGAATACTTCCCTACCCTTATAAATGAGATGACCATGAACATAAAAGAAGCCTACAGAACATCAAATAGAGTGAACCAAAAAAGAAATTCCTCCGAACACATAATAGTCAAAACACCAAGTGCCCAGAGCAAAGAAAGAATAGTAGCAGAGGTTATGAACCAATTGGAATTAATAGACATCTACAGAACAGTTCATCCTAAACAAAAGAATATACATTATTCTCAGCACCTTATGGCACCTTCTCCAAAACTGACCATATGATTGGTCACAAAAGAAGCCTCAATAGATGTAAGTACATTGAAATACCCCAATGCATCCTATCAGTTCACCATGGTCTAAGGTCTTTAATAATAATAAAGACAACAAAAAGCCCATATACACAGAAACTAAACAATGATCTACTAAACAATAGCACAGTCAAAAAAGAAATAAAGAAAGAAATTAAGAATTTTCTAGAATTTACTGAAAATGAAAACACAACATACTCAAACCTATGGGATGTAATGAAAAAGCACTGAGGGGAAATCTCATAGCTTTGAGTGCTTCCAAAAAGATACTTAAGAAAGCATACAATAGCAACTTGACAGCAATGTTGAAACCATTAGAAAAAAAGAAGCAGATACACCCAAGAGGAGTAGATGGCAGGAAATAATTAAGCTCAGACCAGAAATTGACCAAATAGAACAGAAATTGACCAAATAGAAAACAAAAAGAACCATTGAAAGAATCAACAAAACCAAATGCTGGTTCTTTGAAAAAATTAACAAGACTGAAAAATCCTTAACCAGACTAAATAGAGGGCAAAAAGAAAGTATTCAAATTATCTAAATCACAAAGGAAAGTGGAGACAAAAACAACTGAAACTGAGGAAATTCAAGAAATCATCAGATCTTACAACAAAAGACTATAACTCAACAAAGCTGGAAAATCTGGAGGAAATAGATGAATTCCTAGACAGATACAAGATACTAAAGTTAAACCAGGACCAGGTAAACCATCTAAGTAATCCCATAACACCTAAAGAAATAGAAGCACTCATCAAAACCCTCCAAACCAAAACAGCCCAGGTCCAGATGGGTTCAGTGTAGAATTCTATTAGACATTAATTGACGACCTAATACCAATACTCTTCAAACTATTCAACAAAATAAAGTCAGATGGAAAACTACCTAACTCATTTCTTCAGGCCACAATACCCCTTGTTCCTAAACTACACAAAGACCCTATAAGGAAAGAGAACTTCAGATCAATCTCTCTTAAGAACATTGATGAAAAAATACTCAACAAAATCCTTGCAAACCAAATCCAAGAACACATCAATATAATCATTCAACATGATCAAGTAGACTTTATCCCTGGGATACAAGCATGGTTTAATATACAGGAATACATCATTGCAAGCTACCATATAAACAAACTCAAAGGAAAAAAAATGTGGACATCTCACTAGATGTTGAGAAAGCATTTGAGAAAATTCAAAACCCCTTCATGTTTAAAGTCTTGGAAAAAACAAGAATCCAATGCCCATACATAAACATAATAAAAGCAATATACAGCAAACCAATAGCCAACATCAAACTTAACAATGAGAAACTTGAAGCAATCCCACTAAAATCAGGGACTAGAGAAGTTAGCCCACTCTCCCCCTACCTATTCAATATAGTTCTTGAAATCCTGGTCGGAGACACCAAAAGGAAATCAAAAGGATATAAATTGGAAAGGAAGAAGTAAAAACATCACTGTTTGCAGAAGACATAATTGTGTAAGTAAGTGACCCCAAAATTTCCACTAGAGAATTTCTACACCTGATAAACAAGTTCAGCAAAGTGGGTGAATAAATAATTGACTCAAACAAATGAGTAGCCTTTCTCTACTCAAAAGAAAAACATGTGGAGAAAGACATTAGGGAAAAGATACATTTCACAGTGTCACAAACAATATGAAATACATTGGTGTTATTCTAACTGAGCAAGTGAAGGAATATATGACATGAACTACAACTCTCAGAAGAAGGAAATTAAGGAAGATCTCAGAAAATAGAAAGATCTTCCATGCTCATGGATTGGAAGGATCAACATTGTAAAATTGGCCATCTTACCAAAACCAATCTACATATTCAATGCAAGCCCCATCAAAATTCTAACCCAGTTTTTCATAGAGTTGGAAAGAGAAATATGCAATTTCATCTTAAAAAAGAAAAGACCTAGAATAGTGGAATCAATCCTCAACAACAAGAAAACATCTGCGGGAATCACTATCCCTGATCTCAAGCTATATTACAAGGCAATAATGTTAAAAACCACATGGTACTGGTACAGAGATAGGCATGTGAATCAATTGAATTGAATAGAAAATCCAGAAAGGAGCCCCCAAATATATGGTCACTTGATTTTTGACAAAGGAGCTGTAACATTCATTGGAAATAGGACAGCCTCTTAATCAAAAGGTGTTGGTCCAACTGGCACTCAACATGCAGAAGAATGAAAATAGACACTTTCTTATCTCCTTGTACAAACTCAAGTGCAAGTGAATCAAATATCTTTCCATTAAATCAGGTACCTTGAAACTATTAGAAGGGAAAGTAGGGAGATACTTAGGCGCAAGAAAAAATTTCCTGAACAAAACAACAATGGCTCGTTTTCTAAGTTCAAATATAGACAAGTGGGACTTAATGAGATTGCAAAGTTTCTGTAAGGCTAAAGACACCATCATGGAAACATAAAAGCAGCCAACAAATTTGGAAAAGATCTTTACCAACCCCACATCTAATAGAGGCCTTATATCCAAAGTACAGAAAGAACTCAAGAAGTTAGACACCAGAGAATCAAACAATCCTATTAAAAAAAATGGGATACAGAGCTAAACAAAATGTTCTCAATTGAGAAATATCAAATGGCTGAGAAGCAACTAAGGAAGTGTTTGACATCATTAGTCATTAAGGAAATGCAAATCAAAACAACCCTGAGATTCCACCTCACACCAGTCAGAATGAAGAAGATAAAAAATTCAGATGACAGCAAATGCTGGCAAAGATGTGGAGAAAGAGGAACACTTTTCTACTGTTGGTAATGTTTTAAACTGGTACAACCACTCTGGAAATCAGTCTGAAATTAGACATAGTACTTCCTGAAGAGCCAGTTATTCCACTTCTGGGCATATACCCAGAGACTGTCCAACATAAAACAAAGAGACATGCACCACAATCTTCATAGCAGCCCTATTTATAATAGCCAGAAGCTGGATAGAACCCAGATGTCCTTCAGTGGATGACTGGATACAAAAATTGTGGTATATTAACACAATGGAGAACTACTCAGCTATCAGAAACAATGACCTTATGAAATTTTTAAGAAGGAGCCATAAACATTCAATGGAAAAAGGACAGCCTATTCAACAAATGGTGCTGGTCCAACTGGCACTCAGCATGCAAAAGAATGAAAATAGACCCTTTCTTATCTCCTTGTAAAAAGCTCAAGTGTAAATGGATCAAAGATCTCCACATTAAACCAGATACACTGAAACTATTAGATGAGAATGTAGGGAAAACTTTAGAACATATAGGCACAGGAGAAAATTTTCTGAACAAAACACCAATGGCTCAAGCTCTAAGGTCAAAGATTAACAAATGGGACTTAATGAGATTGCAAAGTTTCTGTAAGGCTAAGAACATTTTCAAGAAAACAAAATGGCAGCCAACAGAATGGGAAAAGATCTTTACCAAGTCCACATCAGATAGAGGCCTAATATCCAAGGTGTACAAGGAACTCAAAAAGCTAGACACCAGAGAATCAAATAACCCTTTTAAAATTGGGGTACAGAGCTAAACAAAACATTCTCAATTGAGAAATATCGAATGGCTGAGAAACATCTAAGGAAGTGCTCAACATCCTTAGCCATCAGGGAAATGAAAATCTAAACAACCCTGAGATTCCACCTCACACAAGTCAAATTGTCCAAGACCAAAACTCAGATGACAGCAGATGCTGGTGAAGTTGTAAAGAAAGAGGAACACTTCTCCACTGTTGGTGGGGTTGCAAACTGATACAACCACTTTGGAAATCATTCTGGGGATTCCTCAGAAAATTGGACATAGTACTACCTGAAGATCCAGCTATTCTACTTCTGGGCATATACCCCAGAGACACTTTAATATACAACAATGATACATGCACCACAATATTCATAGCAGCTCTGTTTATAATAGCCAGAAACTGGAAATAACCCAGATGTTCTTCAGTAGATGAATGGATACAAAAATTGTGGTACATTTACACAATGAAATACTACTCAGCCACCAGAAACAATGACTTAACCAAATTCTTAAGAAAATGGCTGCATCTAGAGAATATCATCCTGAGTGTGATAACCCAGTCACAAAAGAACAGACATAATATGCAGTCACTGATAGTGGGATGTTAACCTCAGAGGCTCAGACTGCCCCAGAAACAACTCACAGACTGTGTGAATTTGAAGAAAAAAAGAAAACAAAACAAAACTAACAAACAAACAAAAAAGACATTATGCTCAAACCTTACACACCAAGAAAACGTTAACTAAATCAGGTTTACATTCTGTTATACATTTACTTTATGCTCATTGTAACTAGTAAGACCAAAATGCAGAGTATCAAACCTTAAAAAAAAAAAAAAAAAAGCCAAGCACTGACAAAAATGTATTTGTATACATTTATGCAAAAATGTTTAATTTTTTTCCTTTTATCTTTGTTTTGTAAAATAAAATTAAACAAAAAAGAAAATCGATGCATCTAGAGAATATCATCCTTACTGAGGTAACCCAGTCAGAAAAGAACAGACATAATATGCAGCCACTGATAATTGGATACTAACCCCATAAAGCTCTGAACACCCCAGAAACAACTCAGATTATATGAAGTTCAAGGAAACAAAGGCCAAAAAAAAAAAAAAAAAATAGAAAAAGATAAATTATTATGCTTAATCTTTACACACCAAGGAAACTTTGAATATTTCCAGTTTACATCTTGTTTTACATGTACATTATGCACATTGTAACTAGTAAGATATTAATGCATACTATCAAACCTTAGAAATTCAAATACTGACAAAAATGTATTCCTATTCCTTTATGCAAAAATGTTTTTAAAATCTGTATAGTTATCACTGTTTTATTTTAAATAAAGTTGTTTAATTAAAAAAAAACTTACATACATGGAACTTGTGCCTAGTATTAGAGAACTAAAGAACACATCATTAAGAAGTTTAAGAAAAAATGATAGTTACATGATAGTTAAATTTAGTTTATGTAAAGACAATTTGAAGCTCAAAAAGAAGAAAACCAAAATATGGATACTTCAGTCCCCCCCCCCCCACTTTTTTTTGTTACCAGAAGTGCTTTACTCCAAAACTTCAACTCCTCCAACTGACTCCAGCTCTACAGTAAATATGCTTGCAAAGTTGGTTACAAAGGCAGTATGCAAATTCCCTAGCTATGGGTGGAGACCTCACCCACTGGGGTGAAGTCTACATCCTAGGTAGCCAAAAGCAAGAACAGGAACAGGTGTGGAGTAGGCTTGTGACTGTGCCAATTAGTATCACAAAGGAAGGTGTGTTTCCCCAAAGCCTTGGCATGTAAGCAGGCATACACTAGAAGCTTTACATCACACCTGGAAGTTCTAGAACAATAAGAAGCAGAAACACCCATGAGCAATAGATGGCAAATAATTAAACTCAGAATAGAATTCAATCAAGTAGAAACAAATAGAAGAATTAAAAACAAAACCAAACAACAACAACAACAACAACACCAACAACTCCAAAGCTAGATATTTGAGAAAAACAAGATCAATAAATCCTTAGCCAGACTAATTATAGGGCACAGAGAAATATAATGCAATCCCCATCAAAATTCAAAGTCAATTCTTCATAGAGTTTGAAAGAGCAATTTTCAAATTTATTTGGAATAACAAAAAAACCTACCATAATAAATCTATTCTCAACAATAAAACAATTTCCTAGGGGAATCAACATCCCTGACCTCAAGCTATATACAAATCAGTAATAAAAAAAATAAAAACAAACAAACAAGCAACAACAACAACAGCAACAAAAAGCCTGGTATTTGTACAGAGATAGGCAAGTAAATCAATGGAATAGAATAAACAATCCAGAAATAAGCCCATATGCCTATCTATGTTCACTTGGTTTTTGAAGAAGGAGATAAAATAATTCATGGGAAAAGGACAGCCTCTTCAACACATGGTGTTGGTCTAACTGCTGTCAGCATGCAAAAGAATGCAAACCAATCCTTTCTTATCTCCTTGTATAAAATTCAAATTTAAGTAGATCAAAGACCTCCACATAAAACAAAACACTGAAACTATTAGAAGAAAATATTAGCAAGAGCTAAGAACACATAAGTACAGGGGAAATTTTCTTGAACAGAACACCAATTGCTTATGCTGTAAGATCAAGAATTGACAAATGTGACCTCGTGAAATTGCAAAGTTTCTGTAAGGCTAATGGGGTAATGATACCATCAAGAAAACAAAAAGACACAAAAAAAACTGAGAAAGGATCTTAACCAATCATACATCTGATAGAGGGCTAATATCCAATATTTATAAAGAGCTTAAAAAATTAAACTCCAGAAAAATCAAATAATCCTATTAAAAATGGGGAACAAAGCTAAACAAAAAATTCTCAACTGAGGAATACCAAATGTCTGAGAAGAACCTAAAAAATGTTCAACAAATGCAAGTCAAAATAATCCTGAGATTCTACCTCACTTCAGTCAGAATGGCTAAGACCAAAATTTCAGATGACAGTAGATGCTGGCCAGGATGTAGAGAAAGAGGAACAGTGCTCCACTGTTGGTGGAATTGTAAACTAGTACAGCCACTCTGGAAGTCATTCTGGCAGTTCATCAGAAAATTATACATAGTATGCTACAAAGGCCCAGCTATTCCACTCCTGAGCATTTATCCAAAAAGATGCTCCAATATATGAAAAGGACACATGCTCTACTATATTTATAGCAGCTTTATTTATAATAGCCAGGAACAGGAAATAACCCAGATGTCCTTCAAAAGAGCAATGAATGTAGAAATTGTGGTACATTTACACAATAGTATACTACTCAGCTATTAGAAACAATGACTTCATGAAATATGTAGGCAAATGAATGGAACTAGAACTATCATACTGAGTGAGGTAACCCAGTCACAAAAGAACACACATTCCATGTACTCATTGATAAGGAGATACTAGCCCTAGAAATCTCTGAATATCCACGAAACAATTCACAGATCTTATGAACCTCAAATAAGTAAATAAATAAACAAACAAACAAACAAAATGAGAAATAAATAAATAGAAGGTCAATATGTGGATGCCCCAGCCCTTCTCAGAAGGGAGAAGAAAACACTCACTGGAGTAAATACAAGGTCAAATAGGGGAGTAGGATTTGAAGAAAAGGTAATTCTTAGGCTGCATCACTTTGTGATCAACTTCACATGCAGCTGTCAAACTTAAGAACCACTGCTGATGCCAAGAAGTACTTATTGGCAGAAACCGGATAGGCATGCCTCCACTGTATCTCTTCCAGAATTATTACAGATTCAGCTGAGCATGCTTGCTAACCATCAAAATGAACATGGGGACCTCAATGAAGATGCTAAATAAAGGACTGAAGGAGCTGAAATGGTTTCAACCTCATGGGAAAAACATTATCAACCAACCAATCTCTCTACAACTCCCATGGATTAAAACATCTACCACTGAGCAAAAATTGAGAGACCCATGGCTCCAGCTGCATATGTAAGCAAATATAGCAGTATCTGGCATCAATGTAAGAACAGGCCTTTGGTCCAGTGAGGGCACATTTTCCCAATGTATGGGAATGCCAAGGCACTGAGGTGTAGACTGTGACTAGTAGCAGGTGTCCCTTCCCTAAGACAAGGGGAATAAGAGGGGGGATAGGAGTGGTTTGGGAGAAGGATATAACATATCAAATGTTAATACAGAAAGTATATAATTTAAAAAAATGAGGGAGAACAAAATACTCACAGGAAGAAATACAGGGACAAAGTGTGTAGCAGGGACTAAAGAAAGGGCATCCAGAGACTGCCTTATCTGGGGATCCATTGTATAAGCAGCCACTAAACCCAATCACTATTGCTGATGCAAAGAAGTGCATGCTTATGGTATCTTGCTTATGCATCTGGCATGGATGTCTCCTCAGAGGCTCTGAAAGAGTTATACACATATAGTTTAGGATGTTTGCAGCTATCTCTTGGACTCAGCATGGAGACGCCAATGGAGGAGCTAGAGAAAGGAGTGAAAGAGCTGAAAGGGTTTGCAACCTCATGTGAAAAAGAACAATATCAACCAATCAAACCACCAATAGCTTCAAGAGAGTAAAACACCAACCAGTGAATACACATGAAGAGACCCATGGCTCCATCCTCATATGTAGCAAAGGATGGCCTTGTCTGTCATCAATAGGAGAAGACTATGGTCCTGTGAAGGCTCATTTCTCCAAAGTAGCTGAATGTCAGAGTAATGAGGTGGGAGTGGGTTTTTGGGAGTGAGAGCATCAACATGGAAGCAATGGTAGGGAGGAGGTGGAATGGGAGAGGGGGAAAAGAGATAACCTTTGTAGTGTAAATACATAAAATATCCAAAAACATTTTTAAAAGGCAAATTGGTCTTGTAGAAATATGCTACACAACTTCTGGATACCATAAGTTCAGACTTACAAGAATGCATTACTTAGAATTTGAGTAGAAAATCTCAAACATGGAACATGTAAGTCCCAGAGACTTTCCCATGGTGAAATTGTGTGACCAAAATGAGCAAAAAGAAGCACATGTATATGTATCATGTATAATTTTAGAGACCTTATTATGCATTTTAGAGTAGATATCCACACTGAAATGTACTAAATATAATTCTTGAGAAAAATAAACCAAAATGTTTGTCTTTATAACCAGGTAGCTAAGTCAGTAATACCACTAGGAGATTACAGGTCCAGGAGTCAAGTGACCTTGTTCCAATATGATATTCCTCATTCTTCTTGAGATATCAATTAAAAAGGGAGAAAACCCATCTACTGCATGGGTTTAAGGCCATATATCAGTTGAAAAATGACAGGTATTTGTACAAAGACTTTGATGCATATGAGTCCAGTGAGATTTGGTATCCATTAAGAGTGACATGGAATACCCCCACTGGACTCTCCACAGGATTGTCTATGCAGGATTGAGTTGCTGAGTCAGCACTCTATTTTTAAATTCAGAGGCAGACATCAAAATACATGCAAGAGGGCTTAATCTCATTTTCTTAAACAAACTACCCCCACAAATATTTTATTGTTTCACTTTGATAGGATAATTTAAAAGAGCAAAATAATATTATTAAACCCAAGGAAATAACTTGTGTCAAAGAAACAAAACAACAAAGGCATAAGTCTATGGTTTTCAGTGGATTGACTGGAAGAAAGAGAAGTACACTTTAAGAAGATTTGTTGTTAACTTCTTCAATTGTATGGAGCATGGGTGTTATAAAATGAGCAATAAGGTAGGATAACAATGTAGGCTTAGAAGCTCATCAAAAGACAAGCAGAAATTAAAATCAAACCCACTAGATAACATCAAAGAAGAATGTGATAAAATCAAATATGCACTAACACAATTATATACAATACCCATTATGAAAGAGAGAAAGACAATTCGAAAAGTACATTAAAGGATATGGAGAACATCTGTGTCAACTTGAATTTAGATGCCTCTCAATCTGGAGAGGGTTTGTCTCCAATTGAGAAGGCAAAAAGTCACTCCCCTTCAGAAGTATGAAGGAGGCTGAATAATCTTAACCTCATTGTCCTAGCACATATGTATCAGAGGATATGAAGTGATTTGTGTGGCATTAGTGGGAGAGGGTACTTATACTGTACAGCATGATGCACCAGAAAAGTGGGGTTATGGGTATGAGGTGGGGTTGGATGAATGGGTGACTGAGTGCATGGGGAATCACACTTTCAGAGGTAAAGAGAAGGAAGAATGGGGTGAAGAAGTCTTGGATGGGCAACTGAGAAGGGGTGCAACAATTGAAATGTAAACAAATGAAACTATTTTTAAGAAGAAATGAAAAAATAAATTTATATAAGATGTGTGTTCATATTTGAGACAATTAATCTGGAGTTAGAAGCTATTGTGAATCTACTGATAGTTAGTAGCTAAATTCTGGTCCTATCAAAAACAGAAAGCATTCTTAATTGTTAAGCCTTTTCTTTAGTGTTATTATAGTCTAGCTCTCCTTATTATCCTTCATGAAGGACACTACATTTTCCTAACTCTTGATACGCAGAAACATGTTTTCAAATATAGTTATGGAGTGTGCTGTTTCGTCAAATTATAATCAGCAAATAATAATGTAAGTAGGACTCTGTAAACAAACACAAGTTCAGAGGTCTATTTGTTTGAGGAAATTGGTGGAGTAAAAAGCAAATGTAAAATTTCCACAGTTGTTTAGAGTCTGTAACCAAATATCCTCAAGGCAATGAGAGAGACTGAAGCAGGAGCACTACCAGATGTGTACACAGCAGAGAACAAGAGGCCATTTCTAGAGTAAGGCAGAAGGTGAGAGCATGAGAGGAGACAGTCAAGATTGTTTTCTGGCCTATACACACACACACACACAGGCACGCACCAGCCTAGGATGCTCATCCCCATTATGCACACACTGACTTGAATTATTAAAAACGCATTAATGATGTAATTACATTATGATTTAATGTGGGTAATACATTGTATAACATCTTCAAAGGATTAATGAACATATTATTGAAAGCGTATGAAAATCTCAAGGCACCAGGCATAACAATTTCAATATTTCATAGAAGAAAAATGTTTAGCGACATTAGGTTTCCCTGCTGCTTCATTTTCAGAAAAGCTATTCAACCACTTGTGAATGCTGAGATAACCTTAGGTCCTCAAACACACTCTCCCCAGCCTAGCTGTCACTCAGATGCATAAGTTACACGAGAACATTGTCAGATCGAAGTCTCTTTAGCACAAGACACATTAACTGTTCCGTATATTTTTCTGATCTATGGATGACAAGCACAAATCACTCCAGATAATCAAATAAGGTCTTTATATGGAATAATAAATGAGTGGTATGTGTGGGGTTTGATTGAAATTGGTCCAAAACGTGCATTGGAAACATAGGAATTGGTCCAACTTGCCAGAGTTATGTTCTTGTTGGAGTGTGTGTGGGAGGAAGTGGATCACTGGGAGTGTCCTTCCAGATTTCAAATGATCAAGCCTCTCATAGTGCTGGACTCTCTCTTCCTGCTGTACATTGTTCCAAATGTAGAACTTTCTACTCCTTTTATTGCACTGTGTCTTCCTGAGTGCTGCCATGCTTTCTTCCATGACGATAATAGACAAAACGTCTAAAACTGTAAGCTAGACCCAAACAAATGTTTTCCTTATCAGAAATTGTCATGTTCTTTCTTCACAGAAATAGAAACCCGAATTAAGAGAGTATGAGATGCTGTTATTAGTTACTTTTTATATTGCCCTGATAAAATATTCAACAAAAAGCACCTGAAACAAGATCAATTTAATTGGGTTTACAGGAAGAGGGCATAGAGTCCATTGTGGTATGCAGTGGAGGTCCATCTCCAGGTGCAGTGGAGGTGCATCTCCAGGTGCAGTGGAGGTACATCTCCAGGTGTAGTGGAGGTACATCTCCAGGTGCAGTGGAGGTACACCTCCAGGTGCAGTGGAGGTACACCTCCAGGTGCAGTGGAGGTCCATCTCCAGGTGCAGTGGAGGTACATATTCAGGTGTAGTGGAGGTATACCTCCAGGTGCAGTGGAGGTACATCTCCAGGTGCAGTGGAGGTACATCTTTAGGTGCGGTGGAGGTGCATGGAATAATATGGCAAAAAATGATGATTGCATCTGCACTTATGAACGAGAATGTGAATGGAAAATTGAACTGGAATATAAAACAAGGTCTACTTCAGTAACTCACTTCCTCCAGCAAGTTCTACCTCCTATTCCATGACAACCTCTCTAGACAGGACCCAAGAAGGTACCTAGGAGTCACCGTATCTGGCAAACATGTGTGTTTATGTACTTAAATGTATATGTATACACATATATATGTATATGTGTATATATATATATATATATATATATATATATATATATATATATATGATGCTGATAAATCTGTTGTCATTTCAACATGTAAGAGATTCATGAATACTTTCTGTCAGATGACCATAGGAAAATGTAACAGTGGTTCATGGCTAGGTAAAAATTTAGGTGAGTATTAAATATTATAAATAGGGCTTTTACAGAATTTGAGATTTTTTTATAATTAGGTATATGGGTATGTGTTTCTCTTTGTTTATTTATGGATTGATGCAGTGATAGCAGGGACCAGAAGAGGGATTCATTCACTAGAACCGTTTTTATAAGCAGTTATGAACCACCTAATGCTGATGTTGATATGGGACATTCGTTCCTCTTCAAGAGCATAATCATAACCATTCTTTGATATCTTTTATTTCTGTTTGTATAATATTGAAGATTACCTGAAAGCATAACCTGGAGATCTGCTGATGTCATTCATTTAGGTAATATTGAGCTGGGAGTTCTAGAAAATTATATGTATATATATTTCAACTACATATATTAAGACCTTTTGAATTTGAAGTGAATTTGAGCTTATAAGGAAATAATATTACAGCTATGTTTATTTTTAATGACATTTTACATTATTTTAAAATGTTATGAAATGCCTAGAGATATTTTAAATTATTAAAAAAAAACATGCTGGCAACCTCTATCGTTTCAATTGGAAAGCAGATGGTAAGAGTACTATTTTAGTTCATATTTAGCACTTGCTTTAGAATCTCTTGACCATATGTAATGTTGTACCCAGCACTCTGTTTTTATACTTCTTTAAGGAAGGGAGGCAGTCATAACATACATGTGTATTCAAATGGCTTCATCAAATACATGACTGATACTTAGAAGTGTTAGGCTCATTCTGGTATTGTCAACCAGACCAAGAGATGGCAATATTTGAGCTGCTGAGAAAATGCTGTGTATATGTAAGTTCTTCTCACTACCCAAAATGCATTTAATTGTGCATTTGAATGTCATTCTGGGTTCTGATTTGAATAACGGTGTTATTATATATTAACATTATACAACAAAAGATTATAGTAGCATATTAAAAATTAAAGCATTTCAAAATGTACATATATATTATATATGTATGTGTTTGCATATGTAGAAAGATGTAAAATTTAATACTACCATTTTCAGAAAAAAAACTGAAGTACACATGGCTAAGGGAAGTTTTGGCAGGTAAAAAGCTCGCTGTACAAGTGTGAGGGTCTGTGTTTGGATTCCCTGAACTTTGGAAAAGACAGACACAGCAGTACTCAAAGCACTGCAGTGATGAGAAGGGAACTGCAGGCAAGAAAATTCCAGAAGCTCACAGGTCCGTTACCCTGGTGTACACAATAGCAAACAAGAGTCCCAGTGAATTTGGAAGGCAAAGAAGATCCACGACTGTCCTCTCATTCCAAACAAAGTGTGATTTCCTCGTGTAGTCAGTCTCCCCCAGTTCTTGCTCTTCATCTACCCCTGTGATATGTGCACATGCTTGTGCATGCGTGCATGCACACATGCGCACGTGCGCACACCCATACACATACACACACAAACACACACACAAACACACACACAAACACACACACATAAACACACACACACAAACACACACAAACACACACACACAAACACACACACAAACACACACACAAACACACACACAAACACACACACAAACACACACACAAACACACACACAAACACACACACACAAACACACACACAAACACACACACACAAACACACACACACAAACACACACACAAACACACACACAAACACACACACAAACACACACACAAACACACACACACAAACACACACACAAACACACACACACAAACACACACATACACACACAAACACACACACAAACACACACACACAAACACACACACACAAACACATACACACAAACACACACACACACAAACACACACACCAAGCACACATCACCACTAATAAAAACTAGCTAAATAAAATGCAAATGTGTGTTCTTTGTAGACGGACAAACTGAGATAGTAATGTTTCCAAGCAATGGCCAAGAAAGTGATACCTGGGAAAGTAGAAAGAGTTGCAGTTTCTGGCTTTCAGTTCATTATGTAATGGTTGTATTCTTCTGCTGCGTTTGGGAAACTTTTTTTATCATATTCATGAGTATATATAAATTTATAGCTCATTCTAATCAGCAGCTATATTACAGTGATAAAAGATGTATAAATGCCTGCAGGCAAGAAGTCACTGCCTAAATAATATTCTCAAATTTAAAACATTGTTCTATCTATCATCTATCTATCTATCTATCTATCTATCTATCTATCTATCTATCTATCTATTTATCTATCTATCTATCTATCTATCATCTATCTATCTATCTATCTATCGCATGTGTGTGTGCGCACATGTGTGTATGCATGTATGTGTGTGTGTGTTCTATAACTCATGTGTAGAGGTCAAAGAAAAAAAAACACAACTTGCAAGACTCAAATTTTCCTGTAGACTATGTAAGTTCCTAAAATCAAAATCAACCTTTAAGCATCATGGTAAAGTTTTTATGCTGGTGAAGATGTGAAGAAAGAGAAACACTCTTTTTTTGCTGGAATTGTAAGCTGGTACAAACAGTCTGGTGGTTCCTTAGAAAATTGGGCGTAGTACTACATTAAGAACCAACTATACCATTTCTGGGCATATACCGGATAGATGGTCCAACATATAATAAGAACACATATTTCACTATGTTCATAGCAGCCTTATTCATAATAGGGAGAAGCTGGAAAGAACACAGATGTCCTCCAACAGAGGAATGGATACATAAAATGTGGTGCATTTATACAATGGAGTACTACACAGCTATTAATAACAATGAGTTCATACAACTCTTAGGAAAAGGGAGGTAACTAGAAAATATTCAGAGTTTGGTAACACAACCACCAAAAAACAAACAAACAAACAAAAAAAAAGACAAAAACACACACACACAGGGTGTGTGCTCACTGATAAGTGAATGTTAGCCCAACCCATCTGATTACCTAAGATACAATTAACAGAGCACATGGAGCTCAAGAAGAAGGAATACCAAAGTAGAATGCTTCAGTCATTCTTAGAAGAGGGAACAAAATACTCATGGGGGAGACAAAGAGTAAAACAGAGACTGAAGGAAAGACCATTCAAAGACTTTCCCACCTGAGGAATTATCCCATGTTCTGTCACCCAACCCAGACAATATTGAAAATGCCAAGAAGTACATGATGACAGGAGTCTGATGTCACTGTCTCCTGAGAGGATCTGCCAGAGCCGGACAAATACAGATGTGAACACTCTCAGCCAACCATTGGACTGAGAATGGGTCCTCAATGGAGGAGTAAGAGAAAAGACTGAAGGAGCTGAAGAGGTTTGCAACTCCATGGGAAAGACAACAACCATCCAAACCTAATTTCCAAGTAATATTTTCCCCAAAAGACTAACAAACTAAATAAATAACAGCTAATTTCAAAATGAAGAAGAGAATGAGACTGTTTTTCTCTAACCTCTTCTGAATGTTGAAGAAAGAAATTGGAGGAAAATGCAGACTTTGTAAATATGGAATCACAGTATGACACCAGACACCAGCAAACATGACACCAACTAAAATGAATTGTTTTCAAGTAGATATAAGGTGACTAAAAGAAGAAAGGAAAAATCCATCAGGTTCTCAGGAACACCAAGTAATTCAGACATGTTGTCTTGTTGACATTCTTGTCAGTCAAAATAAGGGAGATGGATGGTTTAAAATAGAACCAATAAAATATGAACAAAATCTTAGGTTTTCTTTATTTTTCAATCAAAGGGATACAGTAAAACATCAGGTTGAGAGAACTTTGAAGCAGTAAACACAGGCTGCTGTCATGTAATGAAAGACAATGGCTTCTAAAGAAGACTTAGTCTTAAAGAAAATGACATAAGAAACCTTTTAGACTAAAGCATGAGGTAAGACATTTGTATAAATAAATAAATAAATAAATAAATAAATAAATAAATAAATAAATAAATAGCAATCTTGTTGACTTTTCAGCCATCCTATGGAGATCCTGCCTTCTGGACCTGGGATCAGAGGAATTCATAGAACAGGGTGGAATAGAGTTTAATGCTCTAGACAACCTTACTTCTCTTTCAGTGTACTTTTATCTTTTAATATAACAAAGAAATCACTGACGTAAGGAAGGTTGTTTGAGTTCAGATAAACAAGATCAGGAAAACATGTAAATAAATGACAGTAAACAGGCACACTGCCATCAAGACTCGAGGCCTGCTCACAGAGAACTGAGCATGCAGGAAACACGCAAGAGTGCTCTCCCTCTAGATTCCACGGACCTGAGTTTTCACCCAGAGCTAGAACTGGTCCATTGCCATCAGAACTCACAGACTGCCCACAGAGAGCTAAACACTGCTCAGAACTATCAGACTTCCTGCTGGTTCTAGCAACTCTGAAGAGCCACAGGAGGGCTCTCCTGAGCAGAGCGATGAGTTGGCATTACCTCCCAACTGTCTATCCAGTAAGAGGCCACTAGGGCTCTCAGGGTATAGATGGTGGTGATGCCTGGAAGCACACACTTCTAGCCCAAGGCCTTGCATGACCAAAATGCATCAAAACTGATGGCCTGCTTGCAGTTTGTTGAGCATGTGGAAAAGCCTCAGGATGGTTTCCACTCCTGAGCACATTGGTTCAGGGGGCAGTGCTGCCTGGAAAGAGACACTTTAGACAAAGGTCAGAACCCACTTAGCTGCATCAGGACTGGGCACTACCTTTGGAACTCACAGCCTAACCTGAGAGCCCAACACCCAGGAGCAATATCCCTCTGGAGACCACAGGCTCACAGACCCATAGGAGAGACAAGCTCCATTAAGAGATAACAAGTTCACCTAGCATGAGTGATAACAAGATGCCAAGAGGCAAGTGCAAGTGTCGAAGAAAAGAAACCAAGTCAACCTGGCAACATCAGAACCCAGTTCTCCTAACACGGCATATAGTGGATATCCCAACTCACCAGAAAAACAAGATTTAGACTCAAAGTCATACTTCATGATGATGATAGAGATCTTCGAGAAGAGCATAAATAACACACTTAAATAAGTACAGGAAAGCCAGGAGAACATATTAAAGACCTTAAAAAGAAATCACAAAATTCACTTAAATAGTTAAAGGAAAGCACAAACAGGTGAAGGAATTGATAACAGTAATATAAACAATGAAGAAATAACAAAAGGTTATAACTATGATATTGTAAAACCTAGAAAAGACATTGGGAGTCATAGATGCAAGCATCACCAACAGAATGAAAGAGACGAAAGAGGGAATCGCAGGAGAAGAAACCATAGAAATCATTGACCCAAAAGTCAGAGAAAATGCAAAATCAAAAAATATTCTAACCCAAAACATCTAGAGTAGCCATTCTAATATCTAATAAGATAGATTTTCTACCAAAATTAATCAAAAAAGACAAAGAAGGATACTTTTTACTCATAAAAGGAATAAAATCTATCAAGATGAACTCTCAATCCTGAATATCCATGCTACAAATATAAGGGCACTCACAATCATAAAAGAAACTCTACTAAATCTCACAGCATATATTGCACCACACACAGTAATAGTGGGAGACTTCAACACCCCACTCTCATCACCAGACAGATCATAGAAGCAGAAACTGAACAGAGACACTGTGAAACTAACAGAAGTTATGAACCAAATGGATTTAGCATATATCTATAGAATATTTTATCCTAAAACAAAGAATAAACCTTCTTCTCAGCACCTCACAATACCTTCTTCAAAACTGACCATAGAGTTGGTCACAAAACAGGTCTCAACAAATAGAAGAGCATCAAGATACTCCTATGCATCCTATCAGATCATCATGGACTAAGTCTAGTCTTCAATAAGAACAAAAACATCAATTATAAAGCCCACATGCAATTGGAAGATGTCTTAGTCAAGGAATAAATAAAAAAGAAGAAAGAAATCAAAGACTTTTTAGAATTTATAAGTGAATCCTAGCCCAAAAAACCCGGAAGACCAAAGCAACCCTCCACAGAAGTTATGAAGCTCAAAGAAAAGGAATGCCAGAAAGTGCATGCATCAGTCTCTCTTTGAAGGAAGAACAAAATGTTCATGGGAGGAAATAAAGGGACAAACAGAGGAGCAGGGGTTGGAGGAAAGATCTTTCAGAGACTGCCTCTTCTGGGGATATACCCCATATGTGCCCAGTATACCCAAGCACTATTTCTGATGCCAAGTAGTGCTTACTGTCAAGAACCTGATATGAATGCCTCTTTATAGGCTATGCCAGGGACATACTGACACAGAGGAGGATGCTTGCATCTAACCATCAGACTGAAAATGAGGACCCCAATGAAGGAGCTAGAGAAAAAAAAACTGAAGTAGCTGAAAGGGTCTGTAACCCAAGAGGAAAAACAAAATTATCAACTATGCAAACTCAGCACAGCTCCCAGAGACTAAAGCACCAACCAATGAGCACACATGAAAGGCCCATGGCCTGAAGTACATATGCAACAGAGAATAGCATTTTCAGACATCAATGGGAGAAAAGACCTTTGGTCCAGCAAAAGCTTGTTTTCCTAGTTTAGGGGAACACCAAGGTGCTTAGGTAGGAGAGTGTGGTTGGGAGAGGGAGCACCTTCATGGAGGCGATGGGAGGGGGAGGGATAATGAGATTGTCAGAAGGGTTAACATCGGAAATGTAAATTCAGAGCATTTATAAAAAAAAATTGGGGAAAACATATTCTCTAATTAAATAGCAATAAATATAATTGTATATGTAAAAAAGATACAATGCTTCATGTATCAGTCTCCATTGAAAGTATGAGGCTGAGAAGCATTTGTGCTGAGTGACAGGAATTTATGGGCCTGCCAGTCCCAGGAGAGTGTCAAGAGCAGGAGAGTTATCCTCCAACCCCAAAAAGAAGCACTTGCTTAGAAGTACACATAACCTCTGTTTTAGTACCATTTGATTTTACTTCAAGTGTTTATAAGACATAACATTGCCTGGGATGGAGCTCATAGTTGGAGTATAATGTCAGGTTAGGTGTTATTTATCAGTATGCAGGATTAAACTTTCTTTTAGCTTACATCAAAGGATTAACAATGGATTATGTAAAAATTTTTGAGTGATACAGTGTTCTACTCAAAACAATCTTGGGGAATTATCTGATGTTATCTACTTAAATGCCAAAAATTGTGTGGTGAATTATCTCCTTAACTGTCTTAAAATTCTAAGTGTCTGCAACTAGACAATAGGGATTTGGCTTTGCTCTATACTTTTACAATTGTATTATTGCCTTATCTTGGATTAGTCAAGTGGGACTTGGAGTGCTTATTAATCATGAATTGTAAGGGGTCACAGTACTGAGAACTCAGCATTCTCTACCTACTCTGTTTAAAGCACACAAAAGATGCCTCTTCACAAGCTTTCCTCACCAGGAATAAAAATGTACATTTCTATGTAGAATATTATTTGATCACAAATTTTGGGTTTGTATCCAATGTGTGGCCTGCCCTTGAAATGACAAATATGTGGTTTTTATTGTCCAATCTTGATTTTATTCTAAATGCTCCATGAGATACTAACAGAACCCCTCAAATAGAGGCTACGTTTATGAGGTAATAGTTCTTTTGCTGTGGCTGTAGGGAGGAGATACAACATTGAAACTTTAGAGCCCAATAAAATTTTAAATACTTTAAAAAATGCCAGTAAACACATACTAAATATTCATAGATAAGACTTTTCTTAGATCTTTCTCAGGACAGAACAATTTACATACAATTTCCTAGTGCATACCATAGATTATATTTAGAAACATATGAAAGTAAGGCAGAAGACTATATTCAGGTTTAGGGTATATTATCTAAATTGGATTCTATAGTTTTGTTGTGATTCCCACAAGAATAAACAGTTTTATAAATTAAGTGTGAATGATTGTCACAAGAGGGACAAAATCACAGGTGAGAACATTTCAGAGAACAAAATATGCTTAGGTAGAACACCCTCTGCCTTTTCTATTGTTCACCATTGGTTACTCTTTGACCATGCTCTGACACAGTCCCCTGTACCCGTATTGAGGGGATTTGCATCCTGCAGCTGGAAGGGCTCCAGGCATTGCTATGGTATCTTCCTGCTTGAATACAGGTATCTGTTGGTAGTCATGCCCCTGCCCCATTCTATGTGTGGGACAGAGAGATACAAATATGCTACATGGAGCTTAGAATTCAAAGTCAAAATGTTGCATTGTATGCCTAGCACTATAACATGACATTATTTTGAGGACCCTCCTTTCCCTCCAAAACATAAACAAATAAACAAAGACTAAAACAAAACCAACCAAACAAAAATCTCTTCATGAAAGCTACAGTATGTCCCAGTGTGTCTTTTATTATAATTTTAAGAGCAGTAAGGAAATAGCAGATGAAACACATCTGTAGCTGGTTGAGTGCTGCTCAGACTGAGCACACTCATATTTCTAAAAGCTCGGGAACCCTGCAAATTATAGCAACAATCATCTGGTATTACACCCAGCTTCTATGAGGGTAGAATTTATTTTTAGGTTGAGCTAAATTCTATTAAACTTTTACAAAAGAAAAAGAGAAATGTAAAATATTCCTGTAAGCATAATGGGAAATGATTCTGAATTATAGTTTACTGAAGATTACTATGACCACAAACGATGCATCTATCTTCCAAAATCGGCTTTTATTGAACTCACTTAATTGAAGATCTTTGTTGATAATGATAACAATGATTAAATATATTTTATGAATATCATGCTTCTAATAATCTAGTGAGTGATTGAATATAAATGCAGCATAGCAAATAAATGCTCAGTAGAAACACAGCTCTAAATCTTCAGTGGGTTATAGGTAGGGGGTGAGAAAGAGGGTTTAATGGATAAAACTGATTGTAAACTTGATAATATTTAGAGTCACCTAAGGGAAAAGCATGCCCAAACACACTTCAAAAAGTAAGAAGGCCAAAATGTGGATGCCCCAGTACTTCTTATAAGAGAGAACAAAACACTCAACAGAGGAAATACAGGGAGAAATAGAGGAAAAGGGATTGAAGAACAAATCATGCAGAGACTGCCTTGCCTGGGGTTACATCCCATATGCAGCCACCAAACTTAAGCAGTATTGCTGATGACAAGAAGTGCTTACTGACATGAGCCAGATAGGGATGCCTCCTCACAGGTTCTGTCAGAATCATACCGATACACATGAGGATGCTTGAAGCTAACCATCTGACTGAACATGGGGACCCCAATAAAGGAGGTGAAGAAAGCAGTGAAGGAGCTGAAAGGGTTTACAACTGCATGAGACAAACAACATTAACAACCAAACCTGCCTCCCACCAGAGCTCCCAGGGACTAAAGCACCAATCAATGAGCACACATGGAGAGAACCATGGATCCAGTTGCATATGTATCAGAGCAAATCATTGTCTGGAATCAATGGGAGAAGAGGCCTTTGATCCAGTTAAGGCATGTTTTCCCAAAGTATGGGAATGTCAAGGAACTGAGGTAGAGAGGGTGGGTGGGAGAGGAAGCATCTTCCTGGAAGCAAGGGGAGAGGAAGTATGAGGGGAGTGGGAGAAAAGGGGATAACATTTGAAATGCAAATACAGAAAATATCCAATAAGACAAAGAACTATGGACCATGGGATAGCCAATAAGCTTTTGATTTCTTTCCTGCTGCAGCATTAGAGTATATCTCTAATCTCTCCTGCATGTGCATTTTTCAGGGAGTTCTGTGCCTCTACATGGAAACTTATCTCAAGTTAGTTTGGTTCTACTTGTCATGATGGATGCAAAATATAAAAGGAATGAACATTCTAACTAGTTTATATAAAATCCAGGTATTGTTCTTGCAAGCTATAAACCATATTGGGCAGGTTTGGGACTCATTTTAACTTACATCCCAGCCATATATCTCTCTTATAGCTGTTTCTCCTGGTTTCATGATTATGGTACATATCTACTCTCCTCTCATGGCAAGCTCATCCACGGATCTCTTTTTCTCTTCTATCCTACCTACAACCCCAAACCAGGTAACTGAAAAACCACTTACCTCTAACTAATGTGTAATCACAGACTGTAGCTTTTTATCCACATTGAAAAGCTTACCTGAAGAGCAAGATTACTTAGCATTACTTTTTGTATGCAAGGATCTCCATTTCCCTAAGAATCTCATACCCATGGGGTAACCAAATCATGGAAACCAGTATTTACCATTAGAATACATAGCAGTTCAAGACCAACACTTAAACTGTTTCACAACAATATATTCACCTATTATTTGGGTTTATTATTATTTACCTGATTCATGAATGTATTGCTTCTTGCCAATATCACAACAGAACATGGTTGGGTAAGCGGGAGGGGATGCATACTTTTCTCATGATCTACATTTTTTTCCACACTAAAACGATACAAGGCTTTTGACCTATAAGGTATATTCTGTGGCTTTGTGCCTCTATACATAACTTCTTCGCTAGTTTCTGAAATCTATTCATATTTCCAAATCTTCAACTACAGAAGAAGATAGGCCATCTACTCAAAAGGGAGTCTGCATCTTGAAGTCCCAGTTTCTTATCCATTCCTTTCATTTAAGAAGAAAAGACAAGAGAGAGAAATACTGCTTTGGGGTTACAATGAGTTTGTGGAAAGAAAGATGAAAATTGTTCAGTTAGATATAAGTTTCAGAAGAGAAATGCATGATCAATCATCCTGTTTTAATTTCCTCTTGTGTAAAGATACTAATCTGTTTGTGAAGAATATGTTTTTGTGGTGATTAAACTTGCTAAATAGAAAAAAAAAGAAAAGAAGTATGCATGTAAAGTTGACAAGTTAGTACAATAAAGACTAAAGCATTTTTAATTTTTATTTTTTTATTAGATACTCTATTTACATTTGAGATGTTATCCCGTTCCCCCACCCCACTCCTATCCCCCCCTCCTCCATTTATCCTCTCAAGGGTACACTCTCTCATGATCTCCCTCTCCACCACATTGCCTTGGCATTCCAATACATTGAGAAAATGTGAACTCACTGGACCAAAAGCCTCTTCTCACATTGATGCCAGACACTGATATATTCTGCTACATATGCAACTGAATCAATAGGTCTCTCAGTGTTTACTCAAAGGTTGGTATTTTATTCCATGGGAGTTTTGGAGCGTTGGTTGATAATACTGTTTTTCCCATGAGGTTGCAGCCCTTTTCTGGTACTTCAGTCCTTTCTTTAGCACCTTCCTTGATGTCCCTTAGTTCAGTCTGAGGGTTAGCTGCAAGCCATTAAAGGCTATGTTTACAAACAATACAAACAGACAAAAACCTTTGTTCTTAAATTATAATTTGGAAGGTTGCTCATACTTCAGGTTTTATGTTACTTTCTATTGTGACATATTGTATAGCAGTTAATACTGATTGTAAATTTGAAAAAAATCAAGAATGTTTTGGGGAAAGTATTTCTCAGCATGTCTGTTTGTGCTGATTAATAGAAATGGGAACTTCACCCTGAATGTAGCCTGCATCATTTTATTGGCTAGGATGTTAGGTGGACACAATGAAGAAAATGAGTAGAGCATCAGTATTCATACCTTTCTGCTTCTTAATGCAGATGAATGTGATCAGCTGCTTCTGGTTTTGCTGCCATGCCTTCTCCACTGTGGTGGACTTTCCCACTGTGGTGTACTTCTCTAGTGTTATGAACTCCTGCACTGTGATGGATTTTCCCACTGTGATAGACTTCACTACTCTGAGGGATTTTCGCACTAGGATGAATTACTCCAATCTGATGGATTTCTTTATTATGATGGACTTTCCTACTGTGATGCACTTTTCCATTGTGATGTACTCTTACACCATGATGTGGATTTCCCCACTACCATGCCCTTCACCACTTTGCTGAATTTCTCCTTGTGCTGTACTTTCCTAATATGGTGAACTTCCCCACTCTGATAGAGTTCCCCACTATGATGGACTTCTCTAATGGGATACACTGCCTCAGTATGATAGACTTCCTCATCGTGGTACAATGTACCACAATGATGATGTTTTCCCACTGTAATAAATCATTGAACTGTATGGTGGAATAAGCAATTTTTTTATTAATAATTTTATTCATTTACATCTCAAATGATACCCCATTTTCTGGTTACCACAATTTCTGTATCCATTTCTTTTAGAGACATCTGGGTTGTTTCAAGTTTCTGGCTCTTATAAATATGGCTGCTGTGAACATCTTGAAACATGTATCTTTACTATATGTAAGAGTCATATAGATGGGTTATCAACAATTACTATGTCCAGTTTTCTGAAAAAAAAAAAAAAGCCAGAATATTCCAAAGTGCTTCTACCAGCTTGAAATCCAACCTGCAGTGGAGGAGTGTTCATCTTTCTCCACATTCTCACCAGCATCGGCTGTCAACTGAGTTTTAGATCTTAGCCATTCTCACTGGTGTAAGGTGGAATCTATTTTAATTTGCATTTCCCTGATGACTAGGGATTTGAAACAGTTCTTTAGGTGCTTCTAAAACATTTGAACTTCTTCAGTTGAGAATTCTCTGTTTAGTTTTCCTTTCCATTTTTTACTTTGGTTATTTGTCTCTCTGGAGCTAACTTTTTTAGTTCTTTGTATACATTCCACATTAGTCCTCTATCAATTGTAGAATAGGTAAAGATATTTTCCAATCCCTTGGCTGCCACTTTGTCCTATTGACACTTTCCTTGACCTTACATAAACTTTGCAATTTTATGAGGTTGGGGATGGAGATTTCCCCAGAAGATATTTTATTGTTGCGAGCAGTTTGGGCTATCCTGGGTGCTTGGTTATTCTAAATGAATTTGAGACTCTTTCTTTCAATCTATATAAAAAAGTGCATTGGAAATTTGATGGGAAATGCATTGAATCTGTACATTGCTTTTGGCAAGATGGCCATTTTTACTATATTATTCCTGCCAACCCATGAGCATAAGAGATCTGTCCAAATTCTTAGGTCTTTCTTTGATTTCTTTTGATAGAAAATTGAAGTTTTTGTCATATAGGTCTTTCATTTGTTTAGGTAGGGTAACCCCAATATATTTATGTTATTAGTAGCTCGTGTTAAGGGCGACATTTCTCTTATTTCTTTCTCATATCCTTTATCCTTTGAATAATGGAAGGCTACTGATTTGTTTATGTAAATTTTATTTCCATTAACCTTGCTGAAATTGCTTATTTGCTGTAGGAATTCTCTGGTTACATTTTGGGCTCACTTAAATATACTTTAATATCATCTGCAAATAGTGATATTTTGATTTCTAACTTTCTAACTTGTATCCCTTTGACATCTTTTTGTTGTGTAATTGCTCTGACTGGTTCTATAGTTCAGGTACTATATTGAATAGATAAGGAGAGAGTGGGTAGCCCTCTCTAGTCCTGGACTTTAGTGGAATTGCTTCAAATTTCTCTCTATTTAGTTTTTATGTTGGCTACTGTTTTGTAGTAAATTGTTTTTACTATGTTTAGGTATGGACATTAAATTCCAGATCTCTCGAAGACTTTTAACATGAAGGAGTGTTGAATTTTGTCAACTACATTTTCATTATTTATATGATGATCATGTGATATTTTTTTTAGTTTGTTTATGTGACAGATTATGTTGATGGATTTCCATATATTGAACTACCCCTGCTTTCCTGGGATGAAGCCTGATGCTAGAATAGAAACCTTCATCAGAAGATAAAACTAAATATACCCAAGAACACACAATTAATATATAACCTCAGAATAATTAATCCAAGGAAGGCAAAAAAGATAAATTTACAACAATAAAATAACAAATTAAAAAAAAACATTTCAATAATAAGCTTATGTGAATCTTCTCAAATCTCCCAGCAAAAAAAAATTGACAAGTAAGTTGATTATGACAAGTAAATCCATCTTTTTGCTATCTTCACGGAACCTATTTTAACATCAATGATAGACACCACTTCAGAAAAAAGATGGGAAAAATTATTTTAAGCAATTAAAACTAAGGGACAAGTAGGTGTAACTATTCTAATGGTTAGAAATGTGTACTTGAAATCAAAACTAACCAGAAAAAATTCACAATAACAATATATACTCATCAACATATACCATCCATCAAGAGAATAATACAATTGTAAACATTCATTAACACAGCCAAGGGACATTTAGTTTAACAAGGTATACTAATATAAAATAGCAGATTGATGCCAAAAGAGTGAGAGTGCTGACTTCCATACACTATTCTCACAATAGATGAACCATTCAATAAACAAAATAGAAAGATTGGTGATAAATGATATTATAAATCTAATGGTGCTAACAGATATTTACAGAACAAGGATATAGTTCAATATAATAAACTTAAAAATACAATAAAGCTGCAACAAGAAACATGCTAAATTGAGTTAAACTCAAACAATTATTATAAAATGGAATATAGCAAGTATTTTCAAACTTTCCACTTCCCAATACTAAATAATAAATATTATTATCAATTGCACATGGGATTTTACTCAAAACAATCACATATTGAGGTGCAATTAGAATATAAACAAATGTAGAAAATTGAAATGCCATTTTCCATATAATCTGACCCCAAAGAATTAAGTTAGATAATAAAAATAATAGAAATCACAGTAATTACACAAAATAAGGGTAAACTATATATTACTGAATAAAAATTGTGCCAAAGAAAAATCATGAAGAAAGTTTAATTTTTTTTTATCTGAATGCAGATGTAAAAACAGAATACTGCAGTATATAGTGCACATGGAAAGTAGATCTAAATAAAAAATATATAGAACTACATTTATCAGACAAATGAAGTGATTTAATTTTTATTGTGTTAATGCTGCACCTGAAGGAATTTGAAAACAAGAATAAGTAATGTAGAAATAACAAAAAGGGAAAAACAATAAAAGTTGTGTGTGCAGTTCAAGAAACAGAAACTAAACCAAACAGAAAACAAAATAATCAAAAAAAAAAAAAAAAAAAAACAAGTAATGAAACACAGTGTAACTTCTTTGAAAATATTACCAAGAAAGGCAACATTTTATACAAATTAACCAAAATATTGAGAGAGGACTCAATTATTGAAACAGGATGAAAAGAAAGACATTGTAATAAAGTGGGAAGAAATTTAGAGAATCATAAAGACATGCACTAAATATCTATACTATACCAAACTGAAAATTCTAAGAGAGATGATGTAAGAAGATGCAAATATTTCCTTTGCTAGTAGATCAGTAGAATTAATATTGTAGCATAAGATAAGCTAGAGCAGTGAAGTAGGAGTGTGTGAGTGAGTAGAGGAGCGTCCTTATGGAGGTAAAGCAGAGGGGAGAGACAGGGACAGGATGGGTGGGTTATGGAGGTGTAGTCAGGAAGGAAAATATAATTTGATATGTAAACAATTAAAACTAAAATTAAATATTAGCCATTCTATCTAAAGCAGTCAAAAGATTTATTACAATCCCCTTCATATGTCTAAATTGAAATTTCAAATACACTAAAAGCAATCTTAAAATTATTTGAAAATGCAGACCTATACATCAGCCAATATATTAAACAGTAAAATAAGCTCTTCAAATACCACTATACAAGATTTTAAGTTATACTTGGTATGGAGCTATATTAATTATAATGTAGAGAAGCATTATTCCGGCATAAAAGAGGGCATATTTATTAAGTTAACATACCTAAGGCCAAAAGATTTTGGATAAATAAGACAAAAAGGCACATTAAAATAATTACAGTATCTTGAATACAATTCACAGTTACATGAAAAAAATTCCTATGTTTCACCTGAAACTAACCTGAGTTTGTACCGAATATAAGATATACAACAAAACCCCTCACACAAGCAAACAAACATGTATACAAGAAATAAGCAAACATAAAACAACAAACAACAAAACTGAAAAAGTCATTAGATTTCTCAAAGCTGAGAGTGAAGAAAGTAGAGAATTTGATTGAGCTTGTGAGCTTAATAAAAAGTCTTCCAAATAGAACCCCAATAACACAATATTAAGACCAAAATTTACAAATGTGACTTTTGAAACTAAAAGGTTGTATATCACAAAAGATTCCACTATTCAGTTGAAGGAGCAGCATATGTGCTGTAAAAATGAGCTTACAAGGAATAAGTTGAATGGAGAATCACTATCTGAAATATTAAAAAATTAAAACCAAAAAACCAAGCAACAGACAAAACAAAACAAACAAATAAAAACAAAGCATCAAGAACAAAACTAACAAAAATATGGAGTATGGGTCTAAACAGAGAGCTCTCAGAAAATAAAATCTAAAAAAAAGAAAAAGAAAATGTTTTCCTTTTCTGAAATGAAAATTAAACTCTTTTAAGATGTTCTTACCACAGGTATAATTGCTAAGATCAAAGAAATAAGAGAAAACAGAAGTTAGTATGTGTATAGGAAAGAGAAATACTTATTCATTGCTATTGCAGATGAAAATGATACAATCACTACAGAAGTTAGTGATCAGTTTCCTAAATAGTAGGGGATACAGATCTACCTTATGATCCAGTTATGTATCTCCCCTGCATGTACACAAAGAACTGTGTATCTTACCACAGTCATAGTTGTTCATCTATATATTCATAGCGGTGTTATTCACACTAGCCATGAAATAGACATAGCCTAATTGCCCACTGACTGACAATCAGATAGTGAAAACATTTACACTGTGAAGGAAGAAATGCGAAGACAAAGCTTGGTTCAGAGACCAATGGGAAAACCACCCAGAAACTGCCTCACCTGGAGATCCATCCTATATACAGCCACCACACCCAGACAACATTTCGGATACCAAGAAGTGCCAGCTGACAGGAACCTGATATACCTGTCTACTGAGAGGCTATACCAAGCATGACAAATACGGAGGCAGATGTTTATAGCCAACCATTGAACTGAGAATGGGGTCCTTAATGGAGAAGAGAGAGAGAGAGAGAGAGAGAGAGAGAGAGAGAGAGAGAGAGAGAGGGAGGGAGGGAGGGAGGGAGGGAGGGAGGGAGGGAGGGAGGGAGGGAGGGAGGGAGGGAGGGAGGGAGGGAGGGAGGGAGGGAGGGAGAGTTAGAGTTGAAGGAATTGAAAGGTTTTGAAGCTCCACAAGAACAACAATATCAACAAGCCAGAACTCCCAGGGACTAAACCACTATCCAAAAAGTACACATGAATGGGCCCATGGTTCCAGCTGCACATATAGCAGAGGATGGCCTTGTTGGGCATCAGTGGAAGGAGAAGCCCTTGTTCCTGCCAAGTCTCAATGCCCCAGTGTAGGGAATGTCAGGGCAGGTAATTGAGATGTGTTGGGTGGGTGGTGAATACCTTCATAGAAGTAGCGAAAGGGGGATGGGATAAGGGATATGGGGAGGAAACTTGAAATGGGGATAACATTTGAGATGTAAATAAAACATATCCAATAATAAAAAATCTAAAACCTTCAGCATATAATCAATCTTAAATTTTTTGCTTATCACAGTAGTCTTTGATGGCATAAAGAACCATATTGAAGGCAATCTAAAACCGTAAAGAATTTGGTAAGATCTATAGCCAAAACACATTCAGCTACAGAAGATTATTTTTCACCAGTAAAATATGGATCAATAATTTATTTAAGCTGTAGGATGTGATATCTTTCTGTAATTTGTTTGCACATGTAATCACAGTTTTCAGCAATTACATAAGTTTTCTCAACCAAGTGTCAAATTTATGGATGTGTATTAGTGCCTTTTCTATTGCTCTAAGAAAGCATAATGTCTAAAGCAACCTATAAAAAATTAATTTGCCTTATTGGTTCAGAGGGGTATGAGATCACCATGAAAGAGTTAAGATAAGTGTCACAAATTTCTTTCAAATATTGTTATTTTATGTAGCTTGCCTTGGATGTCAGTCTTTAGTCAGGGCAACATTTTAATACTTGATTCTCAGTAGTCAACCTACTGAATGCAAGTTAAAAAATATAAGATACACCCTAATGTGTCCAGTATTGTCAACACATTTTAGCAATTTTAATGTCAAAATGCTTACTGGAAGAGCATGTAAAAAATTACATACTTTATGTATTTGCAAAACAGCATCATCATGTATTTAATAGATATGTGTTAAAAATAAAATAATCAGCATTAAAAATGCAATTTATCTGTTAAAATAAAAACAATTTTTACAAACAGGTATATGAAGCTAGAAACAATCATTTTGGATGAGGTAACAAAGACCCAAAAGTATGACATGTTTTTTATTATTTGTTTCTTTTATTTGGAATGTATGGAGAAGTCATAAATTTAACAAGGTACCATGACACAAAGCAAGTTTCCATAAGGAATGAAATAAGGAGTTGAAGGGAAATAATATAATAATGAATGTTAACTTGGTGTGAGGGATGGACCACAGAGTATCAGAAAGAATACATGTAGAGATAATTATTATCAAAGGTTTTTTTTGAGAAAGGTAGAAACCTATTTCTATAATAGCTCCTCTAGTAGGTTAACATATACTATGGCCTTCCTTCTCAAGACTGTTAGACAGCACAGTGTAGACTTGAGAAAAAAGAAAACTTTCTTTGCCTTATCTCAAAGTCTGTAAATTGTCCCTAAGCTTAGCTGTACTTTTCTCCTAGCTCAATACCTCTAAACCTACCCTCAGCTTAGTTGCCTAGTCACCTTCTGTGAATCCCATTGTTCTTGCTGCCCAAGACATTTTCAGGTCACTTTCACTTTCAGCCTACATTTTTGGAAGGTCTCCCTGCAGCTCCTAGTATGTTCCATCTCTCTCTTCCAGGTATCTCTATTCTCCTCCTCTCTCCTAGCCTGTGGGAATCTGGGAGTTCTGCTTTTTTCTTTCTACCCACCCATTGTCCTCTGGCATCTTTATTGATAGATCAAAAACCACCTGGGGCCTAGAACCTTCATTGATAATAAACACAAATTCTGATTTAAGCATTAAAACCACCTTCTACAACAGGCAAAATATTAAATGGCACATAAATGTTAAACACATACCTTGGCTGACCCAGTGAAGTTACATTTCTAAGCAAATTCACTGCTCTGCCACATCTCACGCCTGTTATCACATCAAAGCCTCAGAATGTGATTGCTTTTTGAAATTTGTGTTTCACTTTCTGGTTTTGATCAACAATTCATTCTCATCTTTCCTGACTTCTGTATCATTCACTGTCCGATTTCTCCCTCTGAAGAGCAGCTGATATTATTTAATAAAAATGATGATGTTTTGGTCAGGGTTCATGTACCTTCACAAACTCAGACTGTTGGAAGAACAGTCTCTTTAATGACTCTGTTTATCAAAAATGAAGGACAGAGCAGGATAAAAAAAAACAGCAAAATACTGTAAGGAAAAGTACGCATTTTTTTCATTTTTGTTGTTTGGTAGTTTCCTATATTTATGCAATCAATTTTAGCCATTTTTACTCTACGTTTTTCTCACTCATCCCCTCTCCTTTTTTTAATTTGTAAGCCTTTTTTCAAAGAACTCACTCCCACTTACATATTATCATTTTGTGGGTCCACTAAGTCTAATTAAAGTTTGTTGCCAGAGTGGGGTATGAAGTTTCTCAATAGAAAAAGGGAAGCTCACATTCAGCCACAGCACTGGTTGACACACTGCTCTTTAAACTGTCATGTTTACAAGCATACATTAATGCTGTGTCTAGCCTTCATCAGAGAAGTGCCTCCCTCTAGTAGGTGGAGTTAATGTAGAAACCCATGGCTGGAAAGGAAATATGTGATGGTGGAGAAATCAGCACCAAATACATTGCTTATTTTTTGAATTATTAAACAACTTTTTTCAAACAATCTACAACTATACACACATGTATCCATTCACATGTGCTAGTCTTTTTATTTCCATAGTAAACACAGACTAATGGCAGAAATTCAGAATTTTGCTGTAGAAAATTGAGTACCTACTTGTGAGCCAAGATGGCATTAAATCATATATGTGTATTTTTCTTAAATTTTGCCATACTGTGTTAGTCATATTTTTATCCTATGCTAAACATTAACAATTTTAAGACCAAGAAAATATATCATACATATATATGTGCATTCATATGTACATGACTACACATACTCATACACGCACACACACACACACACACACACACACACATATATATATATATATATATATATATATATATATATATATATATGTGTGTGTGTGTGTGTATGGGTATGTTATGTGTATGTGTATGTTATTTGTATTTGTATGTGTATATACTGGCTTGGAGTATTTTCCTGCTTCCTTTTACTCCTCTTCACTTTGTACTTATGGAAGCTATTCTTCCAAAGGTCTGGAATTGTAAACACATATAACTGTGTGTGTGTGTGTGTGTGTGTGTGTGTGTGTGTGTGTGTGTGTGCATTTGAAGTTATTGATATTTATTTTAAATGTATTCCTTTGAATTTGTATTCTATTTAATATTAAATTTCTTTATTTTCCCCTCCTTCCTGTGACACTCACTCTGCCACTTTTATGTTTTCTTTTGTTAATGTTGTCAATAATAATGTATGGGTCCAATTCATGCTAGCCACAAGTACATGGGTATAGAGACATCCACGAGGTTATGGATGACTTACCAACTACACATGTCCCAATATAAGAAGTCACCTTCCCTCCACCAGAAAAAATCACTGCTAATTAATGTCCCCAAGATTGGACTCTCTACAACCCTTCCTATTCATGTTAGAATTTTGACTACTTGCTCTTCTTCAGGTAACACCAACTCCTGTGGGTTGAGAGTAGCAGCAATATCAGGACCAGAAATTTATGTTTAACACTATTCTTCCACTTCCAGTAGGGTATGATTTGAAGGCCATGAATGTAGTTGTTTTTCTTCATTGTACATTTAGTGGAAATTTAACCAATGCATTACTGAACATATAGTCATTCTTTTGAATGTGAACTTTTAAGGACATGTTATGATTTTTATAAAAATGCTTTAGTGGCTTTTCTTGAACATCTCTACCTTGTTACCATGCTAAAGAGAAATTATTATAATTGCTCCTCCACTCCTCTGATACCCAAATATGTATGCATAAAGGTCTTAAGTAATAATGGTATCCAGTGAGAGGGACCCCAGCCTGCCCTTTACTCTGTAAGGGTCAGAGCATCCTGCGTCCTACTTTGCTTACTTTCCAGCTTTCTTGTTGCTAAAGCATTGCCTCAGTGAGGCTCTGTTCAGTGGGCTGTAAGCAATGTTGGGTTCTGGGTTTATTTAAACTCTTAACTTAAATAATATTACACTAATTCCCCTCTCCCATCTTTTTCTCTAGGCCATTGCTGTGACTCTGACTTGGTCCCATACATATCCACTCTGAAGTTGACAGTCACATTTTTATTGTATTTGTTATACACATTCACGCACATATATGGAATAGGAGCTCAATAGGAAGACCAACTAAATCAACTAATGTTGACCCTTGGGACATTCACAGACTGACCTACTAACTAAAGAACATACATGAACTACATCTAGGCCTCTTCATACAAGTAGCAGATTTGTTGCTTGGCCTTAAGTGGAGGAGGGCTATCCCAAAAGTTATTGCCTGTATGTGGGAAAATATTACATTGTAGGGGAAAAAATGTTCAAGTTATATGTTGATTCAAAATTAGTCCTTATCACTCATTGATGTACATTTTGCTGCTTTACTTTGATGCATAGTGGGTTATTTTAATAATTTTTGTGTGTTTTTAATATTTAAGATATCAGAATACTCTAGTTTAATAAGAGCTTGCAGTTATTAATTCTTGGACTTTACTGGATGTTCTTTGTCTATTACTGTTTTGTTAGCATTCACAAGTTAGAGTGCTTTTCCGTTTTCTCGGTATAATTTTTATTATTAATAAAGATTTACAATGTTTTACTATATTTTTTACTGTGTCTATGTTTCTGAAAATATGATTTCCATGAGGAATATTTTTGCATTAATAGTGTAATCTTGTTTTAGAAATTAAGCCTGTTATAATGAGCATTTCAATAACATTTATCATATATAAAATATTGAACAGCACTTTATTTGATTTCCTTCCAGAAACAGTTGATTATAACTGTCTTGTCATGTCCAAATGAAATATGTTATTGATTAGCCAATTCTAGTGCAATCTGTGTTGCAGTCTCTGAAAAACCCCTATGTATAGCATGTATTTCAAGCTATTTACATGACCTGCTGCTGTGACTGGAATGAGAATGGCTTGACCAGCTCCATTGATGGTGGGTTGGAACAGGTATGGAATCTTTAGTGGGTAAAGCCTCACTGCTAGAAATGGTCCACTGCAGGTGGACGTTGCCTGGCTTCATTTCTGGACCTCTCCCTGCTATTCAATTGCATGAATCACTCAAACATATGTTGACTTTGTTTTGTCAACCTAATGGAGTCCACACCTCAGGAACTGTGATTGAAAAGAAACCATATCCCCAGTAAGCAGCTCTTGTCCTGGTATTTGATCACATGAACAGGAAGGAAAACAAACTTGTATTTGGTTGACTCTTGCTAAAAACATTTATTATCAGCTACATTTTCTCATTTTTACTTAAAAAGTCCATACTTTTTTGATTTTAGTTTTTTCTATGTATTCACTCATATTGGAATTCTTTATAAATAGAATAATCAGCCTAGGTATTTTGAAATTTTCTTTATATATTTTATAATACAAATTCAAGTAGCTGTGTATAATACAGAAACTTTGGGTTTTTGTTGAAGATACTTTTCAATGCTTCTTTTGATTTTAAAACTGAGAATTTTCTGTGTTGGGTACCATACGAAAAAAGATGAGAGAAAAAGAGCAAGATATCCAGTGCAATATTTTTACTTCATAAATCTTTTGTGTAAGTTTTCAGTTACGTCATAGCTCTAAGATTCTGTGGTTTTTGATCCATATTTCTTTTTCTTTAAACGATTTAATTTTACAAAACAAAGATAAATGTACAGATTTTAAACGTTTTTTGCTTAAAATTATACATTTTTGTCAGTACTGTTTTTTCAGACATTGAAATAATTTTTACATAAAACCATGTGAATATACTTTTTTACTCAGTACATGATTTTTTTCAAGGGCTTGACAGTATGCATTGAAAACCTAATAGTTATAATAAGCGTAAAGTACATGCAAAACAAAATGCAACATGTAAATAGTCAAAGTCTTCTTGTTTTGTAAATATATGTATATTTTTTTGTTTTCTTTATTTCTTAGACTTCATACAGTCTGTGAGTTGTTTCTGGGGGAGTGCAAGCCTCTGAGGTTAGCATCCCACTATCAGTGACTGCATATTATGTCTGTTCTGTTGTGACTGGGTTATCTCACTCAGGATGATATTCTCTAGATGCAGCCATTTTCTTAAGAATTTGGTTAAGTCATTGTTTCTGGTGGCTGAGTAGTATTCCATTGTGTAAAAGTACCACAATTTTTGGATCCATTCGTCTTCTGAAGGACATCTGGGTTCCTTCCAGCTTCTGGCTATTATAAATAGAGCCGCTATGAACATTGTGGTGCATATATCTTTGTTGTGTATTAAAGTGTCTCTGGGATATATGTCTAGAAGTAAAATAGCTGGGTCTTCAGGTAGTACTATATCCAATTTTCTGAGGTATCGCCAGACAAATTTCCAGAGTGGTTGTATTAGCTTGCAACCCCACCAAAAGTGGAGAAGTGTTCCTCTTTCTCCGCAGCCTCACCAGCATCTGCTGTCATCTGAGTTTTGGATCTTGGCCAATCTGAATGGTGTGAGGTGGAATCTCAGGGTTGTTTTGATTAACATTTCCCTGATGGCTAAGGATGTGGAGCACTTCCTCAGATGTTTCTCGGCCATTCGGTGTTCCTCAACTGAAAATGTTTTGTTTAACTCTGTACCCCATTTTTTAATAGGGTTATTTGATTCTCTGGTGTCTAGCTTTTTGAGTTCCTTGTACACCTTGGATATTAGGCCTCTATCTGATGTGGTGTTGGTAAAGATCTTTTCCCATTCTGTTGTTTGCCGTTTTGTTTTCTTGACGATATTCTTAGCCTTACAAAAACTTTGCAATCTTATTAAGTCCCATTTGTTAATCTTTGACCTTAGAGCTTGAGCCATTGGTGTTTTGTTCAGGAAATTTTCTCCTGTACCTATGTGTTCTAAGGTTTTCCCTACTTTCTCATTTAATAGTTTCTGTGTATCTGGTTTAATGAGGAGATCTTTGATCCACTTACACTTGAGCTTTGTACAAGGAGATAAGAAAGGGTCTATTTTCATTCTTTTGCATGCTGAGTGCCAGTTGGACCAGCACCATTTGTTGAATAGGCTGTCCTTTTTCCATTGGATTTTTACTGCTCCTTTGTCAAAAATCAGGTGACCATATACATGAGGGCTCATTTCTGGATCTTCTATTCTATTCCATTGATCCACATGCCTATTTCTGTACCAGTACCATGCAGTTTTTAGCAAAATTGCCTTGTAATATAGCTTGAGGTCAGGGATAGTGATTCCTGCAGTTTTTTTTTTTTTTTGTTGTTGAGAATGGGTTTCTCTATTCTAGGTCTTTTGTTATTCCATATGAAATTGCACATTGATCTTTCCAATTCCATGAAGAACTGGGTTGGAATTTTGATGGGGATTGCATTGGATCTGTAGATTGCTTTTGGTAGGATGGCCATTTTTAAGATGTTGATTTTTCCAATCCATGAGCATGGGAGATCTTTCCATTTTCTGAAATCCTCCTCAATTTCTTTCTTTAGAGGTTTGAAGTTCTTGTCATACAGGTCCTTCACTTGCTTAGTCAGAGTCACACCAAGGTATGTCATAGTTTTTGTAATGATTGTGAAGGGTACCTTTTCCCTAATTTCTTTCTCCACATGTTTGTCCTTTAGTATAGGAAGGCTACTGATTTGTTTGAGTTAGTTTTGTATCCAGCCACTTTGCTGAACTTGTTTATCAGCTGTAGGGTTCTCTGGTGGAAATCTTGGGGTCACTCAATTACACTATCATGTCATCGGCAAAGAGTGATTTTTATATCTCTTCCTATCCGATTTGTATCCCCTTGATTTCTTTTGCTGTCTAATTGCTCCAACCAGGACTTCCAGTACTATATTGAATAGGTAGGGGGAGAGTGGGCAGCCTTGTCGAGTCCCTGATTTTAGTGGGATTGCTTCAAGTTTCTCGCCATTAAGTTTGATGTTGGCTGTTGGTTTGCTGTATATTGCTTTTATTATGTTTAAGTATGGGCCTTGGATTCCTGTTCTTTCCAGGACTTTTAACATGAAGGGGTGTTGGATTTTTTCGAATGCTTTCTCAGCGTCTAGTGAGATGACCATGTGATTTTGGTCTTTGAGTTTGTTTATATGGTGGATTACATTGATGGATTTCCTTATGTTAAACCATCCCTGCATCCCAGGGATGAAGCCTACTTGGTCATGATGAATGATAGTTTTGATGTGTTCTTGGATTTGGTTTGCAAGGAATTTGTTGAGTATTTTTGCATCAATGTTCATAAGTGAGTTTGGTCTGAAGTTCTCTTTCCTTGTAGGGTCTTTGTGTGGTTTAGGTACGAGGGTTATTTTAGCCTCAAAAAATTAGTTTGGTAATATTTCATCTGATTCTATCTTTTGGAATAGTTTGGTGAGTATTGGTGTTATATCCTCAAAAAAATTCTGAAAAATTCTGCACTGAACCCGTTTAGACCTGGGCTTTTTTTGGTTGGGAGGCTTTTGATGACTTCTTCTATTTCTTTAGGTGTTATAGGGTTATTTAGATGCTTTACTTGTTCCTGGTTTAACTTTGGGACCTTGTATCTGTCTAGGAATTCATCCATTTCCTCCAATTTTTCTAATTTTGTGGAGTATAAATTTTTTGTAGTAGGATCTGATGATTTCTTGAATTTCCTCAGTTTCAGTTGTTATGTCCCCACTTTCCTTTCTGATTTTGTTAATTTGGATACTCTCTCTTTGCCCTCTAGTTAGTCTGGCTAGGGGTTTATCAATCTGGTGGATTTTCTCAAAGAACCAACTCTTAGTTTTTTTTGATTTTTTCAATGGTTCTTTTTGTTTCTATTTAGTCTATTTCTGCCCTAATTTTGATTATTTCTTGCCGTCTACTCTTTTTGGGTATATCTGCTTCCTTTTGTTCTAGGGCTTTTAGCTGTGCTGTCAGGTTGCTGATGTGAGCTCTCTCCAGTTTCTTTTTGGAAGCCCTTAGGGCTATGAGTTTTCCTACCAATACTGCTTTCATTGCATCCCATAGGTTTGGGTATGTTGTGTTTTCGTTTTAGTTAAATTCTAGAAAATCCTTAATTTCTTTTTTTATCTCTTCTTTGACCCTGCTATCCTTTAACAGAGCATTCTTTAGTTTTTATGTGTATGTGGGCTTTTTGTTGTCTTTGTTGTTGTTAAAGACCAGCCATAGACCATGGTGATCTGAGAGGATGCATGGGAGTATTTCAATCTTCTTATATCGATGGAGGCTCGTTCTGTGTCCAATTATGTGGTCAATTTTCAAGAAGGTGCCATGGGGTGGTGAGAAGAAGGTGTATTCTTTTACTTTGGGATAGTATGTTCTGTATATATCTATTAATTCTAGTTGGTTCAAAGTCTCTGCTAGTTTTGCAGTGTCCTTGTTCAGTTTCTGTTTCCCTGATCTGTCCATTGGTGAGAGTGGGGTATTAAAGTCTCCCACTATTATTGTGTGGGGTGAAATGTATTTTTTGAGCTTTAGTTGGGTTTCTTTTATGAATGTGGTGATTTTTTATTTGGAGCATATATGTTAAGAATTGAGAGTTCCTCCTGACAGATTTCCCCGGTAATGAATAAAAAGTGTCCTTCTTTATCTTTTTTGATAACTTTTGGTTGGAAATTTACTTTATTTGATATTAGAATAGCCACTCCAGCTTGCTTTTTGGAGCTGTTTTCTTTGAAGTATTTTTTCCTCCCTTTTACCTTGAGATAGTGTCTGTCTTTGTCTCTGAGATGAGTTTCCTGTATGCAGATAAAGGCTGGATTTTGTTCATGTATCCAGTCTGATAGTCTATGTCTCTTTATTGGGGAGTTGAGACCATTTATGTTAATAGATATCAAGGAATAGTTGTTTCTGTTTCCTGCCATTATTGCTTTTTTGGGTTGAGTTGTGTCTGTGTTTTTTTCTTCTTTTAGTTTTCTTTTTTAGGAGTTTTCTTGTTCTTACTAGGCTGTATTTTCCCTCATTGTATTGGGTTTTTCACCTATAATTCGTTGTAGCGCTGGGTTTGTGGTCAGATATTGTGTGAATTTTGATTTGTCTTGAAATATCTTCGTCTCTCCATCGATGGTGATTGCTAGTTTTGCTGCGTATAGCAGCTTGGGCTGGCACTTGTGCTCTCTTAAGGAGTGCATGATGTGTACTTAGCAGACTGGAGTAGAGTATGAACATGTAGGAGACAAAAGTATGACTTTATTGTTATGTAAACATTATTGAAATATGGGAGAGCTGAGCCTGGCCTACCTGCCACCCATATCGGCGGTTAATAGAGGCTGAGCAACTGCGTTTGGGATCAGAAAATTAGAACTTCTGTTTCTGCCCGGAGGCGACTTCAGGTCACAGAGCTTAGCCTGGCCCATCTGCCACCCGGAACGTAGGCTCGTAGAGGCTGAGCAACTGGTGGGTGGGAGACCTGGGGTGCTGGGGAGCAGAGAGATCTCTGTGGAGTACACATGGAAAGTGCACCCCCTGTCTTGCCCTGCCCTGCCGTGCCTGATCTAGCAAACAGAAACAGGACGTTGGAACCTCTGCTCACACCCGACGTACAACTAAAGCAATAGATTAGAATGTTTCATTGATAGAAAATGTTGACTGTACTATGAGAAAAGGAAGCTGATCTCTTCTTTTCTACAACAGATGTCAGAAGATGCCTACCTATTTGTTCTGGAGAGATGGCTCCATAGTTAGAAGTATTCATTTTTTGTGCTGAGGTCAGCATTGATTCCTATGCCAACACCAAGTGGTTCATAAGTGTCTGTGACTCCAGCCTCTAGGGCTCTGACACCTTCATCTCGCCTCCCCAGCACTGCACGCACACACACACACATACACACACACACACACACACATTCATAAAAATGAAATGAAGCATAAATACCAACTAATTTTTACTCAAAAGAAAAAGTTCTTAGAATAATAATGCAAAGCTTAATAAGCAAGATGTGCTTAGTGATGACCAGTGTAATAAAAGCAGGCATCCTTGTCTAGTTGCCCTTCCTAGGGGTTACATTTTCATCCATTTCTGTTAAGCAAGAATTCCAGCATATGGTTCATAATGCCATTTTCATTCCAAGCCTGCAGCTCTGGATTCTAGCTTTCAGAATTTTCTCCCAGGAATAGGCTCTTTCATATGCCTATGTTTACTCTGCACCATTTGGTGATCATGTTCCATGCATCTTCTCATTAGCAAAATTTGTTTTGAAGCTACATAGCAATTCAATATTAAAATTCCAGGTGAGCAAGCTGAAAAACAGAAGAAAGCATGTTTAAAAATAATTAATGGAACCAGGCTTATGGTGGAATATATACTTGACCACTAAGGCCCCCATAGAGGTGAAAAGCAAGGACTGTTTTTTATACAATTGCTCTCTGACCTCTACACATGTTCTGAACCTCACTGATCTCCTTGAACACACACATCATGCAAATACAAAACATTGGTGAAAATGGTAAGAGAGAATCCATGAAAGTAAATAAAATAATTCTCCAGAATATGAAAGGAAAACCAACCTAATGGGAGAAAGCAACATGGCGAAAGAAAAGATAAAATGTCAGCAGGGGATTGAGTGGGTCAGAGGAAATATTTGAAGAAGCATAGATGAATTTTTCTTCCTCTATGTAATAAACAAATATAGGAAACAAAATATTTTTGAATTTGTAGAATAATAAAACAAATCATTACAATTAATTTGTCCTACACTCTTTTTTTCTCATTTTCAAGAGACTCTGTATTTACATTTTAGATGTTATCCCTTGCCCCTTTCTGCTTCCAGTACCTTCCCCATTCATTTGCATTCACAAATATGCACTTGCTACTAATCACCCTCCCAATCCCAATTCCTTGGCATTCCCCTACATTTGGAAAATACCCCTCTCTGGACCAAAAGGCTCTTTTTACATTGATGCCAGACACTGCTATCTTCAGCTACATATGCAACTGGATCCAAAGGTCTTTCAATATGTGCATGAAGGTTGGTGTTTTAGACCATAGGAGTACTGGAGGGTTTAGTTGGTTGATAATGTTCTTCTCATGAGGCTGCAATGCCTTTCAGTTCCTTCAATCATTTATTTAGCACCTTCATTGGGGTCCTCAAGTTCAGTCCGATGGTTAGCTCCAAGCATGCTCAGCTGTATCTATATGACTCTAACATAGTCCCTGAGGAAGAATCTCTATCTGGTTCCTGCCAGTAAGTACTTCTTTGCATCAGCTATAGTGCTTGGAATTTGTGGCTGCATATGTGGTGGATGCCTGAGTGAGGTGATATCTAAATGATCTTTACTTCATCCCTTTCCTCTATTTGACCTTGCAATTCCTCCTGTGATTGTTTTGTTCTCCATTCTAAAAAGGACTGAGGAATCTGCATGTTGGCCTTCCTTCTTTTTCAGCTTCATAATGTCTGTAAATTGTTTCCTGGGTATTCAGAGCTTTCTGGGGCTAGTATCTGCTTATCAGTGCATGAATACTCTGTGTGTTCTTTTATCACTGGGTTGCCTTACTCATGATGATAGTCTCTAGTTCCATCCATTTCCCTATGTATTTCATGAAGTCATTGTTTTTAATAGCTAACTAGTACTCCATTGTGTAAAGGTACCACATTGTATCTATCCATTACTCTGTTGAAGAATATCTGTGTTCTTTCTAGCTACTGGCAATTATAAATAAGGCTGCTATAAACATGATGAAGCATTTATTCTTGTAATATTTTGGAGCATCTTTTGGGTTTATACCCAGGAATGGATTAGCTTGGTTTTTAGGTAGTACTATGTCTAATTTTATGAAGAGTCGGATTGATTTTCAGAGTGGTTGTAACAGTTTAAAATCCCACCAACAGTGGAAAAGTGTTACCCTTTCTCTGCATACTCACCAGCATCTGCTGTCACCTGAGTTTTTGATCTTAGCGATTCTAACTAGTGTGAAGTGAAATCTCAGGCTTGTTTTGATTTGCCTGATGATTAGGGATGTTGAACATTTCTTTAGGTGTTTCCCAGCCATTTGATATTCTTCAGTTTAGAATTCTTTATCTAGCACTGTACCCCATTTGTGAGAAGAATATTGGATTTTCTAGAGTTTAACTTCTTTTTATATATTGGATAATAGATCTCTATCAGATTTAGGAGAAGTAAAGATTCGTTCCCAAACTGTTGGCTGCTGTTTTGTTTTCTTGACAGTGTCCTTAGCCTTACACAAGCTTTGCAATTTTATGATGTTCCAATTTGTTAATTTTTGATCTTAAAGCATAAGCTATTGGTGTTCTGCTCAGGAAAATTTCCCCTGTACATATGTGTTCTAAGCACTTCCCTGCTTTTCTTCTTTTCTGTGGGTGTAGTTTCCTTCCTTGTTTTGGATCTTTTCCTCTATTATTCTCTGTAGGACTTGTTTTTTAGACAGATACTCTGTAAATTTGATTTTTTCCTGGAATATATTGGTATCTCTGTCTATAGTAATTGAGAGTATTGCTAGATATAGTAACCTGGGATGGCATTTGTGTTCTGTTAGGGTCTGTATAAAATCTGCTCAAGATTTTCTAACTTTCACAGTCTCTGTTGAGAAGACTGCTGTAATTCTGATTGGTCTGCTTTTATATATTATTTGTCCTTTTCCCCTTACAGCTTTTAGGATTCTTTCTGTGTTTTAAATATTTGGTGTTTAGACTATTATGTGTTGTGAAGAATTTCTTTTCTGAGCCAATCTATTTAGAGTTATTTAGCCTTCTTTTATGTTCATGGTCATCTTGTTCTTCAGGGTAGGAAAGTTTACTTCTATGATTCTGTTAAAGATCTTACTGTGCTTTCTATTTGGGAGTCTCTACCCTCTTCTACACCTATTATTCTTATGTTTTGTCTTCTCATTGTGTCCTGGATACTCTGGATGATTTGAGTTAGGAGATTTTAGTTTTTGCATTTTCTCTGACTATTGTGTCAATGTTTTCTATGTTGTTTTCTGTCCCTGAGATCCTTTCTTCCATCTCTTGTATTCTGTTGGTGATGCTTGTATCTATGACTCCTAATTTCTTTCTTAGGTTTTCTATCTCCAGGATTTTCTTATTTTGTGCTTTCTCCATTGTTTTTATTTCTGTTTTCAATTCTTTCACCTGTTTGGTTGTATTTTTCTGTAGTTAATTGAGTGCTTTTTGTGTTTCCTCTTTAAGGGCTTCTATTTGTTTATTTGTGTTCTCCTGTAATACTTTAAGGGCATTATCTATGTGTTTCTAGAAGTTCTCCATCATCATCATGAATTATGATTTCAATTTAAGTCTTGTTTTTCTAGTGTGTTTGGCAATTTATTCCTTGCTGTGGTTAGAGAGCTGTGTTCTGATTTTGCCAGGTTGTCCTGGTTTCTATTGCTTAGGATCTTTTGTTTTCCTCTTGCCATCTTGTTTTCTGTGATTATAGGTTATTTTATTGTCTCTGAGTGGAGCCTTTCTCCCCTGTGGATCTGAAGGCCTATGGTCCCATGAAAGAGATTGCTTCTGGGTGTTTGGCTCTTTTTGGGCAGGCAGTGAGTTCTGATGGCAGTGACTCCATTCTTCATGGGCTCAGGTGGGAGAGCTCTTATGAGGTTATTCTGGAAGCTCAGCTGTTTGCAGATGTGTCCTGAGTCTTGATGCTGGTCACCAGGCCCACTAGCTGGGCCAGAAAGTACTTGATCCCAGAGTGCACCATGTGTTCTGTCCTCTGAGTACCCCAGGCATTCTCTCCTGGGACAGCCTATAGGGTGTATGACAAGCTCCCTGTGGCCTCAGGCAGAGGAGTGCTTGCAAGGTTGTTCTGCTGCTCTTCACTCTTCAAGAGATAAACAATCAAAATCCTTGAGCATAGAGAATTTTACTTTCATATTTGGGAAGTGAATTGGCTCCCTTTAAAAATATTTGCTAACACCTGCCTACTCATATCAAAATGGCCCCCGAATCTTACAACAGGGAATGAAAAAATTGGTAAAAGATGGATCATAGACACAGTCAAGCTACCTTTCAAGATGTGCCATGGAGGCTTATGCACAGCCTGGTTTCTTCATCAGTCATTCAGCATAAATGTCTCCACAAAGTCTGTGCCTCCTGTGCTTATCTAGGACATTTGTTCTTGCTTGGTCCTTGGTAACTATCCAATAGGGCATTTCTCTATTTACAGCTTCTTGTTTCTAGGAGTGTAGCTTGCAGGTGGTAGCTTCCCACTTTCTTCTATTTGATCATATTATATAGCATTGTTTTATTTTAAAGCATGCTTTATATTGATAAAAGTTACCTAAGGTTCTGAGAAAAAAATCAAGGCTTGTGAAATTCAAATCTATTTAAAACACATAGAACATATTTGCACACTATAGTAGAACTAACAGAAAATTTAAACACCATAAAATATAACTGGAATGATTCCTGTATTTGAAATCTTTGAGACACAATTGAAAATAAACCATGCATCAGAGACAACATTTGGAATTGTTTTTGGAAACCTGAAAAGAAATGTATCACATAATTTGATCATATCCATTTCATTAATTTTTCCTTCCCTCTTCCTCCTACTTCTGATACTCTTGATTTAAAAAAACAAATTTCATATATATTTGTGGTGCATACACAGGCAAAGTTTGAATGTGTACGCCTAAAATTTGGTTAATATTTGTTTATAGTAGTCAGATTTATTTCACTTAAGTTGATGATCTTCAGGCTCATTTATATTAGTAAAAATGATATGATTTTATTCATTGTATCTGAATAAAGCACTAACTTATATTTGTGTAAATGTGTCATGCCCTATTATGTTTATGGGTATGAATGACCATGTTTGTGAATGGACACCACAAGAGAATGTCAAACACCCTTTATCTTCATTTCTTTCTTATTTGTTCTGAGGTAGGTTTTCTCATTTGACCTGTTGCATGGCTGGTATCACCCTACAGTGATGGAGAAATAATGAACATAACAACCCAATTTACTGTATAACTTTGGGGATTTGGACTCAGGTTCTCTGGTTATATTGTCAAATACTCTAACAATTGAACCACATATTGTTTTAAAATCATTTGTCTATCTATCTATCTATCTGTCTGTCTGTCTGTCTGTCTGTCTGTCTATCTATCATCTATCTATCTATCTATCTATCTATATATCTATCTATCTATCTATCTATCTATCTATCTATCTATCTATCTATCATCTATCTAATCCATCTATCTATCTTTCTTTCTTTCTATGAATCACTATGTGTATTTTAATGGGTATTTTTGTTTGTCTATGGTGGTATACCCATATTGCATATATGTAGAAGCCTAAGGAAGTCAGAAGAAAGTACTCCATTGGATTTCCTGGAACTGGACTTACTAGGGAGTTCAAGTCACTGTGATAGTGCTGGGAACCAAGTTCAAGCCCTCTACAAGACCAGAAAGCACAATAAGTAAGTTATGTATCTCTCTAACCTCCATATCCAATATTTTCTCTCAAGATGATATACTTTTACAAAGTGAGCTTTCTGCTGATCTCTTCTGTATCAGACCAGGAGCCTCAACTGTGTCTCAGTCTTGTGAAGGCCTTTGTCTTGAGCTGGGTGTAGATTATTTATCTGAATTATTTTTAAGAAGCTACCTCTGCCTTAATCCCAAATCTTACCAGCAGATTATACAGCTGAGATTTTACCCTATGACATGCCAGACTATATAACTGTGGTTCTACCTCCTGCCATATCTGCAAACCATATAGCTAAATGTATGTACCTGTGATAATACTGTATGACAAAACTTTTCCTGGTGAGTCATATCTCACACATATACTCACTCTAGATAAGAATTCCAAGACAGAACAAATGTGCAGATGCAATCAAAGTCCCGTTTGGTGATCTAATGCATTTTATTGGGGATACATAAAGCAGAATAGCTGAGGCTTTAATTACAGGACTAGGACTAACTCAAAGAGGGTTATATTATTAAAGCTCTCTTGAATATAATATAATGATAAATAATATAATACAATATAATACAATACGATACGATACGATATAATATAATATAATATAATATAATATAATATAATATAAATAGACATCTCAGAAAAACTGGAAATCTTGGAACACATGCCATGGCAGAGCCTGCAGACAACTTAACAGGCTGGACTGTTAAGGTAGCCTTTCCAACCAACTCTGGTTTAATCTACTTCTGGCCACTTACCTGGCTTCTGTTTATTCTAGGATGCTGATTTGGACTCAGAGTCTCCTTTGCAGCTATGCTATCCTGAGAATGACTTTCATCAGTCTCTATTGTTTGAAAATCTTTTGAGTTATTTGCCTCCCCAAATAACGAGATCAATATAGGGTTGAATTCTTCTTCTTCTTCTTTTTTTTAAATCTTGGAGGAAATTGCTACATAACAGATGGGTAGTCTAGCTGTCAATTTTATATAATTTAGAATCATCTAAAAAGAGATGTTAAAGAGTGATTATATACAATGAGTTGGACTGTGGGCATGTCTGTAGGGAATTGCCTTTAGCTAATTGATGTGAGAGGTGGGTAGCACCATCCCCTAGGCTAAGCTTCCTAAAATTTGCAAGACAGAATTCTAACTGACCACAAGCAAAGAAGTGAAAATATTTGTCACCATTTCTCTCCTGTTCTGTATTTTGGAAATGTGAGGATCTGTTTTAATCTCTTTCCTTAACTTCCTGACAATGATAGATTATTTATGATATAGAAATGTGAGCCAGAATAAGCTCTCTCCTAAGTTGTTTTTGTAAAAGTAACACCTTTATAGAGATATAGGAAAGAGGTTTACAACATTTAATTAAATAATTGCATTACTTTTATTTTTTAAACTATTTATTTATACCAAATATAGATTTTTTTCTCATATAATGCACTGTGACCAGTTTCTCCTCCCTCTACTCCTCTCAAATTTAGCACATATATCCTTTCCTTGATTCACTACATTTTCATTTCCTCTTCAACTTCTAAGAGACAACATCCAAACACTATAAAACTAGATACAGAAAGACAAGGCAAAAGACCTCACAGTGAAGCAGTGCAAAGCAGCCCACTTATGTAAAGGAGTCCAAATCACAGGCAAAATAGTCAGAAATATATCCACTCCAACCATTAGCAGTCCCAACAAAATGGCAAACTAACAGCTGTAACATAAGTAAAGGTGTCTAGCAAGACTTAACACAATTGTGACCTGTTGGTCTGTAGTGATGCCTTACCTCATGAAAATAAGCTGAGAGATATAAAGAACACTATTTTATATAAACTATAAGCCCCCATATTTATGTACAGTGATGTGTTCATAAAGGATATCATGTGCAATACATACAGAAACACTCCAATTACATGCAAAAATCATTGTACTGGCTGGTTTTGTGTCAACTTTACACAAGCTGGAGTTATTCACAGAGAAAGGAGCCTCAGTTGGGGCGAATTCAAGCTGCAAGGTATTTTCTCAACTAATGATCAACAAGGGAGGGCCCAGCCCAATGTGGGTGGTGCCATCCCTGGGTTGGTAGACCTGGTTCTATAAGAAAGCAGGCTGAGCAAGCCAGGAAAGCAAGCCAGTAAGTAACATCCCTCCATGGCCTGTGCATCAGCTCCTGCTTCCTGACCTGCTTGAGTTACAGTCCTGACTTCCTTTGGTGATAAACAGCAATATAGAAGTGTAAGCTGAATAAACCCTTTCCTCCCCAACTTGCTTCTTGGTCATGATGTTTTATGCAGAAATAGAAACCCTCACTAAGACAATCACCAAATATCATCTCATTGTAAACTTCACAAAATCCCTTCAATGGGTGCTTTGTGGTTGTATTCTCCAGAGAAATATTAGAATATGACTCCTATATAATTTCTCTGTATGTTTCACATTTCTGTTTGTGCTTAAATTAATCCTCTAATCCTTGAAGACAGTAGATCTCTTTTATATCTCACAAATAGCCAGCACGTACTCTCTTATCTCTCTAAGGTTTAATGCAGCATCTGGTGCCCCTGTCAATATTTATGATGATTCTAAGTCATGGTTCCCACTTCCATTAACAAAATATTTACTGTGAACTGAGAATCTGTGCCACTCAGAACTGTGCATTTATTTACATATATTACTTCATACTTGGCTAGTTTTCTTGAAATATTGGACATTCTAATTTCTAAGCAATTATTTTTATACCTCATTCTAGGGTGGTTCTTTATCTTTCCATAAGCTATTGCATGTGTGTGTGTGTGTGTGTGTGTGTGTGTGTGTGTGTGTGTGTGTGTGTGTGTGTTTGTGTGCCTATGTCTCTATGTATGCATCTGGTGCATGTCTGCATGTGTGGTATGTGTGCATGTCTTTATGTGTATGTCTGTATATTCACATCTCTCTCTCTCTCGCTTTCTCTCTCTCTCTCTCTCTCTCTCTCTCTCTCTCTCTCTCTCTCTTTCTCTCTCTCTCACTCACTTTCTCTTGTTCTCTCTCTCTCTGTCTCTCTTTATCTCTCAAGCACCCGTTTGTGTGTTTATATACTATAATACTAATATTTTTTTTAGCTTTTTGGCTAAGTAGTTTTCATAATTTTACATAAACCTATCTTGGTTAACAGTAAATATATCCTTAATAGAATGCTACCTAAGATGTCTATTTATAACTGTTTATGAGAGCCAGCTTAATTCTAAAATTTCTACAATTTCTTACTTCTCACATTCTGTCTCTCCTCCATTTTTGCCTTCCCATACTTTTATGTATTTCTAAGCTAGTCTCTAAGATGTTACATGTCAAGGATGACCATATTTTTTTTTTCTGATCCTCCTGCCACTAACTCATAAGTACAGGGATTATAAGAATATACCACTACAACCATTTTCTCAGTGCTGATGATCTTCACCAAAGGCTTTTTGCATGATAGTAATATTCTACATACTGTGGTTCATACTGATATTTTTTTCTTTTTATTCTCCCTTCATGAAGGCAAGTCCATCTCGGTGGCTTAGTTAAAGACAATGCATAATGGAAAAAATAAAACGGTGATTTTATTTTAAAAATAAGCTCAAGGAAAAAAAAAAAAGAAAAGCCTTTGTCACAATACAAGACAATTACTTAGAGATCACACATAGCTGTACACATTCATGGCTTTCTCATGGGAGATGAGACAAATTTTGCATTTGTGGTTTTGTGGTTAATATTGACTGTTAGCTTGCCAATATCTAGAATTATTTAGAAGATAAGCATCTATGCAGGTCTGGGTGAGGGTATCTAGCTTTACTATCAATTCTGTCTAGATTAACCAGTCAGCTTCCTGTTAAAAGGCAAATAGATGGTGCTTCAAAATAATACAAAACCATCAAAACAAAAAAAAATAGTAAAATAAAATGGATGAGACCAGAGAAAAGCATCAGAATTCAAGAATACTTGTTCGATTTTCACAGGACTCAGCCTGAGTTCCCAGAACTACCTTCAGGAAACTCAAAACATCCCTCTCCATTGGGCACACACGAGGTGCACACTGTGTAAACTAAAGAAGACATTCAAATAGAAAATGAAATTAATAATTATCTGAAAGAATGAGATGCAGAGAGATGTAGAAAGACAGTAAGTGTCAATTTGACATTTACATGCAAAACACACACAAGTGCATAGACACTTGCACACATGGCTACCTTATACACATACAGGTAAAATTAATGATAGCTTTTTAAAAATAATTTGAATATTGTACTTCAACAAGATTCTTAAAAAAAATTTCTTCAGTGGAAAGAAAGTGGTGTTGGTAGGGATGAAATCAGCAAGACAACAGTAAGAATTGCTTTCAAAATAAAACTGTGGAATGGTGTAGCTATCGGGCTTCCAAGTTTTACAATGGAGGAGTTTGGCCGATACCTGTGGTTATTTCTGAGGTGTTAAATTCTATTAAAATTTAGTCTTTCATTTGGTGTCCTTGTACACCATAATGCACAGCTTCATTGAAGACTATGTGAAAGTCTAAGTCTATAAATAAATATGGAGCCATGAAAAATACTGGGCATTTATCATACATTGCACATATACACAAACATCCAAACACATGCATGCAAACACACACTCAAACACCCACTTACATAGATTCTCTTGATCAGTCTTATTCCAAAATTTTCATCTTTTTGTAAACTTCAGAAACATTTAGTGTCAAATAGTTTATAGTTCCCTTAATCTATGTGAATGGTCTTAGACACTACACATTTAAGAATAGAGTTCATTGCTGAAAATATAAGATGCTGAAAAGGAATTCTTCTAGGCTTTATAGGAGTAAAAACACAGATGATAAGGATGAACCATATATTGTGCGTTGTGACCTTTTAATAGTAGAAGCTACAGGGGTACCTCAATAAAAGGGGTATCTCGCTCCATAGGGTCAGATGCCTGCTTCTATCTTCCGTGAAGACCTGCACACATCTACACATATATACATATGTTTATATACACACATATAAAAATAAATATGTAAATGAAAATAAATCTTAAAAAATCTTAACTGGGGCTGATATTTAATCTGAACACTCAGAAGTTAGTGGCAGGTGGATGGTTGAGTTGGAGTCCAACCTGTTCAACATAATGCTTTCTAAGTAAAGTCAAAAGAAGAAATTTTGTCTCACAGAAACAAGAAAAAATGAATAAAAAAATTAAAAAAACCAAGAATTATATTGTGCTATATCTGGCAAACACTATAATAATTTGATTAATGGGTGCTATTTAATTAATCATTTGGTACTTAATATCAGTAAGAATATTGTTAGGATAATTGAAAATTATGAAGGAAAATAATCAAAACATTAGTGTGGTATTGAGTCTGTTGAAGTTAAAAGAATATTGTCATTTAGATTACAGGTTAGAATTAGACAAAAGAATAGGGTGATTTTTCTGTGTGACCTCATTTAAACTTACCATTAAGGGCTGCCATTAATCATGAGTAGAAACAGGTTGAGTGTTTACTCATTCTCCATGATTTATTTTAATAAATTTAAATTAAGTCCCTCTTTTCATTGACTGGACAGATGAATCGCCTGGTCAATCAGTGTATTCTCTTTCAGAGGATACAAGTTCAGTTGCCAAGTACCCATATTTGGCAGCTCACCACACCAGGAAAGACAGTCTCAGGACAATCTCACTCTTTTGTGGAATTACAGGCACTGCATATATATGTAGAGGACCCTGTAACCATTTGCATTTTGATATTAATTCCACTTCCCTGGAAAGAATGACTGGTCACATACTCAGGTGACTTCCTCAGAACCTTCCCATCTTAAATAGTAAAATAAAGCTGGTCATTGGGCAGGAGAAGGGAGGTGGAAAGAGAGGGTCTGAGGTGAAGAGAGGAGAGAGAAGGGTAGAAAGACCAAGATAGACATCAGAAAGGATTAATTAGATTCAAGTGGACTTAATTGGTAGCGATTAACATTTTAAGAATTTTATAGGTTTTTTTTTTTATCTCATATAGAAGGACAGTTTGTATCTTTGTTCATTTGATGTAATTTTATTGTATAGAGGGTTTGTGGATTGAGAACTGAATATACAAACCTGTATGAAAAGCTATTGAGCCTTAGAGTCATGTTTTTGCTTGGCAGGGTGGTAATTTTACCTGGGTTGGAAGCAGTCCTGTGGGCAGAGTGAGATCATGGGTGTCTTGGACACAGTGATCAGAATCTTCGCTGATTCCATACTAGAAGTGGCACTCGCAGACTGAGACTGTGGAGCTGATAATGAGAGAAGTTTTTCCATTTTTTAATATTTACTGCATTATAGATATGCACAGACACTTCTCAACGGACAGGTAATACAAATAAATTTTAAGATATTCTTTTTAAATTTCCAGTATTCTCATGTTTACATGCATGTATAAAAATTGTATATTTTTTTCTTATTGCCTTTATATTCTGTTCTTTTATTTACATTTATAGCTTTGTCTTTTCTATAATGAAAACCTGAATTTTCAATTTTAATATAAATGGTAATATTTCATTCAGTAATATAAAAAGTATTAAAGTGATAAAGAGGTGACTCCCTATGCACACATGAGGAACAGACTTCAATTCCCCCAAGATATACATGAAAATTCATGAATTGTGCATGCACCAGTGTTTTCTTTTCTTTTTTTGATGTTTCTTAAGTTTATTCCTATTATACTATTATAAATACACATATACACACATATGTATGTATTTGTATATACATGTATATTTGTATAATTTTAAACGTAATTTTAAAAAACAAAGATTAAAAGAAAAAAATATTTAAACATTTGAATAAATGTACACAAATACAATTGTGTAAGTGCTTGGCTTTTTTTTTTAAGGTTTGATACGCTGCATTAAGGTCTTCCTATTAACAATGAGCAAAAAGTACAAGTAAAAGAGGGTGTAACCCGGAATTTGTCACTGTGTTCTTGGTGTGTAAGGATTGAGCCTAACTTTTTTTTGTTTGTTTGTTTTGTTTTGTTTTTGTTTTGTTTTTTTTTTCTTGAACTTCACACAGTCTGTGAGATGTTTCCGGAGCAGTATGAGCCTCTGGGTTTAGAATCCCACTATCAGTGACTGCATATTATGTCTGTTCTTTTGTGAGTGGGTTATCTCACTCAGGATGATATTCTCTAGATGCAGCCATTTTCTTAAGAATTTGGTTAAGTTATTGTTTCTGATGACTGAGTAGTATTCCAATGTGTAAATGTACCACAATTTTTGTATCCATTCATCTTCTGAAAGATATCTGGGTTCTTTCCAGCTTCTGCCTATTATAAATAGAACTGCTATGAACATTGTGGTGCATGTATCTTTGTTGTATATTAAAGTGTCTATGGGGTATATGCCCAGAAGTGGAATAGCTGGGTCTTAAGTAGTACTATGTCCAATTTTCTGAGGTATTGCCAGACTGATTTCCAAAGTGGTTGTATCAGTTTACAACCCAACCAACAGTGGAGAAGTGTTCCTCTTTATCCATAACCTTGCCAGCATCTGCGGTCAACTGAGTTTTGAATCATGGCCAATCTGACTGGTGTGAGGTGGAATCTCAGGGTTGTTTTGATTTGCATTTCCCTGATGGCTAAGGATGTTAAGCACTTCCTTAGAAGTTTCTCAGCCATTTGATATTCCGCAATTGAGCATGTTTTGTTTATCTCTGTACCCCATTTTTAAAAGGGTTGTTTGGTTCTCTGGTGTCCAGCTTTTTGAGTTCTTTGTATACCTTGGATATTAGGCCTCTATCTGATGTGGAGTTGGTAAAGAGCTTTTCCCATTCTCTTGGCTACCATTTTGTTTTCTTGACAATGTCCTTAGCCTTACAAAAACTTTTCAATCTCATTAAGTCCCATTTGTTAATCTTTGACCTTAGAGCTTGAGCCATTGGCGTTTTGTTCAGAAAACTTTCTCCTCTGCCTATGTGTTCTAAGATTTTTCCTACTTTCTCATCTAATAGTTTCAGTGTATCTGGTTTAATGATGAGATTTTTGATCCACTTACACTTGAGCGTTGTACAAGGAGATAAGAAAGGGTCTATTTTCATTCTTTTGCATGTTGAGTGCAAGTAAGACCAGCACCATTTGTTGAATATGTTGTCTTTTCCATTGAATATTTCTGGCTCCTTTGTCAAAAATCAGGTGACCATATACTTGAGGGCTCATTTCTGGATCTTCTATTCTATTCCATTGATCCACGTGCCTAATTCAGTACCAGTACCATGCAGTTTTCAGCACAATTGCCTTGTAATCTAGCTTGAGGTCAGGGATAGTGATTCCAGCAGATGTTTTCTTGTTGTTGAGGATGTATTTCGCTCTTCTTGGTCTTTTGTTCTTCCATATAAAATTGCACATTGACCTTTCGAACACAATAAAGAACTGGGATGGAATTTTGATGGGGATGGCATTGAATCTGTGGATTGCTTTTGGTAGGATGGCCATTTTTAAAATGTTGATCCTTCCAATCCATGAGCATGGGAGATCTTTCCATTTTCTGAGATTTTCCTCAATTTCCTTCTATATAGGTTTGAAATTCTTGTCCTACAGGTCCTTCACTTGCTTAGTTAGAGTCACACCAAGGTATTTCATAGTTTTGTGACTATTATAAAGGATATCGTTTCCCTAATTTCTTTCTCCACAAGTTTGTCCTTTGAGTATAGGAAGGCTACTGATTTGTTTGAGTAATATTTGTATCCAGCCTCTTTGCGCAACTTGTTTATCAGCTGTATGTGTTCTCTGGTGGAATTTTTGGGGTCACTTAAGTACACTATCTTGTCATCTGCAAAAAGTGATGCTTTTACCTCTTTTTTTCCGGTTTGTATCCCCTTGATCTACTTTTGCTGTCTAATTGCTCCAGCCAGGACTTACAGTACTATGTTGAATAGGTATGGGAAGAGTGGGCAGCCTTGTCCAGTCCCTGATATTAGTGGGATTGCTTCACGTTTTTCACCGTTAAATTTGATGTTGCCTATTGGTTTTTTGTATATTGCTTTTATTATGTTTAGGTATGGACCTTGGATTCCTGTTCTTTCCGGGACTTTTAACATGAAGGGATGTTGAATTTTGTCAAATTATTTCTCAGCTTCTAGTGAGATGAACATGTGATTTTGTCCTTTGAGTTTTTTTTTTTTTTTTTTTTTTTTTAATATGGTGGGTTACATTGATGTATTTTCTTATATTAAACCATACCTGCATCACAGGGATGAAGCCTACTTGGTCATGGTGAATGATCGTTTTGATATGTTCCTGGATTCGGTTTGCAAGGATTTTGTTGAGTATTTTTGGATCAATGTTCATAAGTGAGATTGGTCTGAAGTTCTCTTTCCTTGTAGGGTCTTTGTGTAGTTTAGGAACAAGGGTTATTGTAGCCTCAAAAAATGAGTTAGGGAGTATTCCATCTGATTATATCTTATAGAATAGTTTGGAAAGTATTGGTGTTATATCTGCAATAAATGTCTGATAAAATTCTCCACTGAACCTGTCTGGACCTGGGTTTTTTTTTTTTTTTTTTTTTTTTTTTTTTTTTTTTTTTGGTTGGGAGGCTTTTATGACTTCTTCTATTTCTTTAGGTGTTATGAGATTATTTAGATGATTTACTTGGTCCTGGATTAACTTTAGGATCTTTTATCTGTCTAGGAATTCATCAATTTCCTCCAGATTTTAGAACTTTGTGGAGTATACATTTTTGTAGTAGGATCTGATGATTTCTTGAATTTCCTCAGTTTCAGTTGTTATGTCTCCACTTTCTTTTCTTATTTTGTCAATTTGTATACTCTGTCTTTGCCCTCTAGTTAGTCTGGCTAGGGGTTTATCAATCTTGTGGATTTTCTCAAAGAACCAACTCTTGGTTTTGTTGATTCTTTCAATGGTTCTTTTTGTTTCTATTTGGTCTATTTCTGCCGTAATTTTGATTATTTCTTGCAGTCTACACTTCTTGGGTGTATATGCTTCCTTTTGTTCTGGGATTTTAGCTGTGCTGTGAAGTTGCTGATGTATGCTTTCTCCACTTTCATTTTGGAAGCTCTTAGGGCAATGAATTTTCCTCTTAATACTGCTTTCATTGTATCCCATAAGTTTGGGTATGTTGTGTTTTTGTTTTCATTGAATTCTAGAAAACCATTAATTTCTTTGTTTATTTTTTCTTTAACCCAGCTATTGTTTAAAAGAGCATTATTAATTTCCATGTGTATGTTGGCTTTTTGTTGTCTTTGTTGTGGTTAAAGACCAGCCTTAGACAATGGTGATCTGAGAGGATGCATGGGAGTATTTCAATCTTTTTACATTGATTGAGGCTCTTTCTGTTTCCAAATATGTGGTCAATTTTTAAGAAGGTGACATGGGTTGCTGAGAAGAAGTTGTACTCTGTTACCTTAGAATGATATTTTCTGTAGATATCTATTAAATCCAGTTGGTTCATAGTCTCTGCTAGTTTTACAGTGTCCTTGTTCATTTTTTGTTTCTAAGATATGTCCATTGGAGAGAGTGGGGTATTAAAGTCTCCCACTATTATTGTGTGGGTTAAATGTTTTTTTTTTTTTTTTTTTTTTGTTTTGTATTTTTTTTTTTTTTTTTTTTGTTTTTGATCTTCAGTAGGGTTTCTTTTATGAATGTGGGTGCTTTTGTATTTGGAGCATATATGTTAAGGATTGAAAGTTCCTCCTGACAGATTTCCCTGATAATGAGTAAAAAGTGTCTTTCCTTATTTTTTTTTTTTTTTTTGATAACTTTTGGTTGGAAATTTACTTTATTTGATATTAGAATAGCCACTCTAGCTTGCTTCTTGGGGCTGTTTGCTTAGAAGTTTTTTTCCCCACCATTTTATTCTGAGATAGCATTTGTCTTTGTCTTTTTGATGAGTTTCCTGTATGCATCAATCTGCTGGATTTTTTTATGTATCCAGTCTGACAGCCTATGTCTCTTTATTGGGGCGTTGAGACCATTTATGTTAATAGATATCAAGGAATAGTTGTTTCTGTTTCCTGCTATTATTGCCTTTGTTGGTTGAGTTGTGTCTCTGTCTTTTGGTTTTTCTGCTTAGGAGTTTTCTTGTTTTTACTAAGATGTAGTTTCCCTCATTGTAGTGGGTTTTCCACCTATAATTCATTGTAGTGCTGGGTTTATGGTCAGATAATGTGTAAATTTGGATTTGTCTTGAAATATCTTTATCTCTCCATCTATGGTGATTGATAGTTTTGCTGGGTAAAGCAGCTTGGGGTGGCACTTGTAATCTCTTAGGGTGTGCTTGATTTCTGTCCAGGCTCGTCTAGCTTTCATAGTCTCTGTTGAGAAATTGGGTGTGATTCTGATTGGTCTGCCTTTATATGTTACCTGACCTTTTTCCCTTACTTCTTTTAGTATTCTTTCTTTGCTTTGGGCACTTGGTGTTTTGACTATTATGTGTCGGGTGGTATTTCTTTTCTGGTCCAACCTATTTGGAGTTCTGAAGGTATTTTTTATGCTCGTGGTCATCTCAGTCTTATGGGTAGGAAACTTTTCTTCTCAGATTTTGTTGAAGATATTTACTGTGCCTCTTAGTTGATATTCTTTTCCCTTTTCTTTTCTGATTACACATAGGTTTGGTCTTCTCATTGTGTCCTGGATCTCGTGGACATTTTGGGTTAAGAGCTTTTTTTTTTTTGCATCTTCTCTGGCTGTTTTGTATATGTTTACAATGTTGTCTTCTGCCCCCGAGATTCTCTCTTCCATTTCTTGTAGTCTATTGGAAATGCTTGCTTCTGTAACTCTTGATTATTTTTTTAGGTGTTCTACCTCTAGGGTTATGTCTTTTAGTGTTTTTTTTTTATTGTGTTGATTTCTGTTTTAAATTCTGTCTTCCATTCTTTCATCTCTTTGGTTCTGTTTTCCTCTAGTTCTTTGAGTTCTTTGAGTGTTTTTCTTGTTTCTTCTATAAAAGCTTCTGATTCTTTTTGCTTTTTCTACTGTTCTTGTTTAAGGATCTCTATCAGCTTCTTGAGGTATGATTTTAGGACTGCGTCTTCTTTTTCTGGAGTGTTTGGCATTCCAATGTTTGCTGTTATGGGAGAGTTGGTTTTTTCCAGGTTGTCTTGGTTTCCTTGGGATAAACTCTTTCACTTTCCTCTTGCCATCTTGTTGTCAGTGATATGTTCTTGCCCTTTCCTTGGATCTGGTCTGTGTCCCTGGATCTCTACTGGTCCAGGTGGCAGATGGTCCGAGCCCTGCTCTTCTCCCCAAATCGCTGGGTAGATACGGAGGTTGCAATGCTGTGTTCCTGCTCCCTGGATCAGGCAGGGCAGGGGTGCGATTTCCGTGCTCACTTGGCAGAGATCTCTCTGCTCCCTGGCTGCCCAGATCCCCTCCTAACCAGTCTTTAAACCTTTGGGAACTGCTGGTCCAGGTGGCAGATGGGCTGAGCCCTGTTCTGCGCCCCAAAGCAGTCTTTAAACCTTTGGGAACTCACACCTGTGTTTTCAACACTTTTTCCCATGGGAACCAGAGAGAGACAGAGAATTACATGAATCTTGTGTGAGAAACACACACACACACACACACATACACACACATACACATGGGCCAATGGGCTGAAGTAGACCCTGAAAGAGTAAAAGTAATTGCTGTTGTTCTTGGTAAGTTGCCATAACTTTTTAGCAAGATCATTCCTTAACACAACATAAATTTGTGTTTTCTGCATGGACAAAGTCAAAATATATATGTGTGTATGTATTGCGTACACATATAGAAATTTAACATGTCTCTAGGGAATAGGAAAACAACATTTTGTTTTGGAGTTTACTTTATTCTGGAAAAATTTGCCAATTGTAGAACCGAAGTGAATATTTTTAAACCATAGGCATTACATTAATAATATCATTTTATTTACTGAAAGTAATTTAAGCCCCATGGTATCATACAATAATGGGAGTTATAATACATGTAGAATTACATTGCAACTATATAGAGTAACATATGTTTTCTGTATGTTGTGTAAGATATATTTTTTTCTATTTTAATAGTACAAGTAGAATTAATCTTAAAAATTGTTTTGAAAACATTATGGATCCCTATTACAGTAGAAATTTACCAAAATATATAAGCATATAAATATAGTTTAAATATTTTTATTCTATACTCAGGAGACAATAGTCCAACTAGAGATCTCATGCTATCAATTAAAAATTCAGAATCCTAGGCCAATGGGCTGAAGTAGACCCTAAAACAGTAAAAGTAATTGCTGTTGTTCTTAGTTACTTGGCATAACTTTTTGACAAGACCATTCTTTAATACACCACAAATTTGTGTTTTATACATGGACAATTTTTAATAAATAGTTTTCACAGTACTGGAAGATGTACAATACATTTGAAGTTTCTAGTATCACAAAATTGTGTACATTGCTACCTACAATAACTACCTACCTGCAAAGTTATACCTTCTGATATGGGACTGGTACAAAGAGTATGGAGATGAACAATCACTTTCTGACTGGGAATACTGCCTGCTTAACAAGACGGAACCATAGGGGCTAAGAATAGGTCATAAGCCCTGAGAGAGAATCTACTCTTATTCTGCTAATTAAACATAATATACAAAATAATTATTACATACTTTTTACTATACCAACAGACCAGTGTGTCTCTCATCCCTCATCATAGAAGGTTCTACAGTAGATCACAATAAATACAGAGACTTACAAATGATCAATGTTCTTGGATCTCATGTTGGAGATTTCATAAATCTCAGCTCTATGTGGGCCTACTAAATCACACTCCTCCACTGAACATTTGTGTTTCTATGTTGACTAAGTGATATAGTAAGACTCTAAAAGCAAGAAATAATAGACAAATTTAAAGAAAATAAGTTTTCTGGATACATTTTGGCTAGTGTAAATATAAATATACAATGTTTATGACAACATTGACAAGACCTGGATTGATGGGAAAGAGCTTGGAGGCCACTCTTAAATAGCAAGTGGAAAGAAAGGAGTCTGGGTGTTGGCGAAGCAGCCTTATAACCACTCTGTTTAGTGGGCATGTTTAGAGCTGAAGAGAAATTCAGTGGCTGCAGATGCACACTGGACACTTAGGATATACTTTCCTTGACAAGGGAGGCTATTGGCTAGGGCACATTTGATACACTCCTCCTGAAGTGTCTTCAGGTTCTCCTTCTTTCCACCCCAGGCTTTTAGAGTAGAGGCCTGCAGGGCTTGGCCATCGGAGAACGTCGCGGACCATAGCTTCAACAGGGGACACTTGGTAATGGCGTTGAGGTTGATGGATGACTCTTCATCACTCTTTCCTCCAGACAGGAAAGTGAGTCCAAGGACACCAGTGGGTACTTTAAGACACATGCTGTGACATTTGCCATGGCAATCTTCTCACTGGAAAATGTCTGGGTGTAAGCATTACAGCTTGACTTCTAGAATAGCAAATACATGCTAGGGTAGAGCGCTTGTCTAAGAATATCTGTCTTGTCCAAGAATCTCTGGTTAATATAAATTAGAGGAGGAGAAGGAGAAAGAGAGAGAGAGAGAGAGAGAGAGAGAGAGAGAGAGAGAGAGAGAGAGAGAACAAAAAAGAGAAACATTATTGAGTGCAATGAAAGAAGGGAGTTAATATTGTTGTGGCAGTGAGGGAATAAATATAATCAACATATTTTGTATGAAACTCTCAAAATTACTAAAAATACCATTTACATATGTTTTACGCAAAATATGCTAAAGCCAACCTGAATGCAACCATTGGCTTGGGACTCATTTCTGTGTCTTTACCATCATTGTACCAAGTGCATCATATGGAACAATTGACTTTTCACCACTGGCTAAAATGGCTGCAAGAATGGCTTCAGAAAAGGATTTTGTTTTGTTCATAGTTATTGAACTGTCAGTCCATCATTTAGTTGGGAACAGGGTAGGTCATGTTAAGGAAGCCATCAAGCAGCAAGGACCATGCCTGAGCTTGCAAGCTTGCCTCTGCTTCCCTTCTCTGGAACTTACATTCACTATAGTTCTTCCTTCTTTTTTAACAGACTTATACTAGTATGATATTCTTAGTATCTTCAACATTTCTCACCAATCAAGTTGAGTATTTTGCTACACATCCTTGTATCTGCTTAAAATTCACCTAATCTTTCTAAATTATTATCATCCCATGTCTAATTCTCTGAAGATGTTGGCCTCTAACAGTGCAACATGCATCTGTAAGTTATTTTTTTGATACTCAATATTTACATTTCAAATGTTATTCCCTTTCACCTGGCTCCTCTGACTCTCTCTCCATTTGCTACCATGAACGTGTTCCCTCTCCCATTCACCCATTCTGAATCAGTGCCTTGGCATTCCCCTAAACTGGGAAAACATGCCTTCACTGGAACAAAGGCCTCTTCTTCCATTGAGGCCACTCAAAGTTAGCCTCTACTACATATGCAATTGTAGCCATGGGTCTCTCCATGGGTACTCAATGGTTGGTGTTTTTGTCCAAGGGAGTACTAGAAAGTTTGTTGATTGATAATGTTCTTCTTTCCATGAGGTTGCAAACATTTTCAGGTCCTTCAGTCCTTTCTCTGGCTATTGGGATTCCTTTTAAAAATTTAATGGTTAGCTTCAAGCATCCTCAACTGTAACTGTTTGATTCTGACAGAACCTCTGAGGAGGCATGTATACCTGATTCCTACCAGTAAACACTTCTTGACATCAGCAATAGTGGTTTGGTGGCTGCATGAGGCATAAAAACCCTAGGTGCGGCAGTCTCTGAATGATCATTTCTTCAATCCCTGCTCCTCTATTTATCCTTGTATTTCCTCCTGTGAGAGATTTGTTCTCCCTTCTACGAAGGACTGAGGCATCCAGATTCTGGCTTTCCTTCATGTTGAATTTCATCATGTCTGTGAGTTATTTCTTAGGTATTCAGAGATATTAGAAAATCATATCCACTTATGAGTGAGTGCATACCATGTGTGTTTTTTTTTGTGACTGTGTTATCTCACTCAGAATGTTAGCATTTAGTCCCATCCATTTGCCTAGGAATTTAATGAAGCTATTGTTTCTAATAGCTGAGTAGTACTCCATTGCATAAATATACCACAAATTCTGTATCCATTTCTTTTGTGAAGGACATCTAGGTTCTTTCTAGGTTCTGGTGATTATAAATAAGGCTGCTATGAACATGGCGGAGCATGTGTCCCTGTTATATGTTGGAGCACCTTCAATGCAATCTCCATGAAATTTCCAACCAAATTCTTCATAGAGCTAGAAAGAGCAATTTGCAAATTCATTTGGAATAACAAAAACCCCAGAATATTGAAAACTATTCTCAACAAGAAAAGAACTTCCAGGGGAATCACCATTCCTAACCCCAGGTTGTATTACAGAGCAATCATGATAGAAACAGCATGGTACTGGTACAGAAACTGTCAGGTAGATAAATGGGATAGAAATGAAGACCTAGAAGTGAACCGATGCACCTATGGTCACTTGATCTTTGTCAAAGGAGCTAAAAACATTTAATTGAAAAAGGAATTGGGATTCAGAAAATCAAATGTGGAGAAAGACAATACAGATGGTGGAGATGACCATATCTGTTACCCACTACATCAGGGATATAGAATCAGAAAATATCACCATTTTTAGCCACACAGGAAACCCAATGGAGTGATAGTGACAACGACCTACCCACTAAACTTCCAAAGCAAATTTCACTCTCTACAGTAAATGTGGGCACAAGGGAAGGAACAGAGATGAAGGGAATGACCAAGCAATTACCAGCCCAAATTGAGATCCAGTGTATAGGCAATTACCAATCCTTTATCCAATTAATACTCTGTTATGCTTACATGTTATTTTCTATGGGGCAGGAGCCAATCCCTAAAACTATTAATAACACTCTGTCAGAAGAATGTTGTCCTCCTAGAGGTTCCAAGTCAGTTGAAGCCCTGAGAATGTTTATGCAAATAACTGTCAACTGGTATGTGCTTTCTGAACTCCTGACTGCAAATCCACTTTTCATGGACACACCACAATGGGGAAGATGTGCAAGTCTTTAGACATGCCCCAAACCCCACATCCACAAGAGAGTGATGTAGACTCTGGGCAGATCAGCCACTCCCTAAGTTCCTCCCCTGCACACACACATAGCATTAGAAGAACAATCATGTCCAATCTCAGAGGGAAATGAATGGGAATCTGGTGGTTGAATCCTGGGCTGTATAAAAAGAACAGAACAAAAGAGAGAAGCAAGAGAAAATAAAGACTCACATTGAAACTTTCTCCTAGGTTGTGGCTCCTTTGTGTTCCTGACTCCATCCTCTGTAAACTCTTCCTTACAGAGCCTTATCACAGGCCCTGCATTACTATCTGACAATCAGGCTGGGGGTTATGGAATGGGCCAGCAGGGCTTTAATCTCAGCAGGCCACCGACCATTGGCCCTTCAGAGTTTACAGGCCTGACAGCACCCCGCTGGGATTTGTTCCCATGCCTCCAAGCCTGAACTCAGGCAGGCCAGGTCGACTATACCAGAAAATGCCTTCCCAGGGACCTGCAGTGTAAAGCAACCTTTTCCCAGAGGAGAAGAGTGGGGCCTCCACTAAACAGTACAACAGATCCACACTGTATCTGACTAACCAATAGAGTGGACAGAGCTTTCAGGCTATTAATGAAGATTAGGAGGAAGGACTGCAAGTTCCAAATCAGATAGGACTCCACAGGAAGATAAACAGAATAAACTCAACTGGACCTCTGGGTCTGAGTCACCAACCAAAGTGCATACATGGGTTGAACCTAGGCCTCTCTCCTCTTTTGTAGCAGATGTACAACTTGTTCTTCATGTGGGTCCTGAACAGCTGGAGTGAGGCTAACCCAAAATCTGTTGCCTATACATGGTATCTCTTGTACTTGCTGGGCTGATTTGTCTTGGATCCGTAGGAGAGGAAGCACCTAATCAGGCAGAGACACGAAGTTTCTATGTGAGGAGGATAACAAGGAGGACCCATACCCTCTCAGTAGAAAGCAGAAGTGGAAATGGGGAAAGGATTGTGGGAAGGGGTCACTGGGAAGGAGCCAGTAAGTAGGATGTAACTTCAAAAACTTAAATTAAAAAAGAGAAAAAAAAAAAGAATTCCTGAGCTGAAGAGAAGGCACAGTAATCAGGTGGTCAATAGTCTCTTGGAGGACCCACATTTGGCTCCTAGCACCCACATTGCATAGCTCTCAACCTCTTCTATCCTCAACTCTAAATGTCCGACACAATCTTATGGCTGTTATGGACGTTTTACTCATGTTTACACACATATACACGGACAGTCAAAAATCAAATAAACCAAACTGAAAATAAAATAACTTAAAAAAAACTTTTAAAAGAAATTAACTCATCAAAATTTCAGAGTACAGTCAGCACAGAATCATCACAGGTGTTTTCAAAGCACTAACAATGGCCTACCCAAAAGGTAACAATAAATTTTCAGTTAAATCAAGACAAAATATACTTATGAATATATTTAAGAAAAAGGCAAAATAGTAATTCACTGCATACCACAATAGGTACTGAAGGCAAATAAGGAACTGACTTCATGCTATAAGAGATATACCTGTTGCTCTCATGAAGACCCTGCAACTACCAATATCTTCACAAGATTTGTGCAGGAGACTGCTTGTACTGGTCCACCAAGATATTTTAGGAGGTGAAGTGACTTATGGGAAAGCCTGAAGTTCTTAATGTGATATGCACAGTTTATGATAGGACACCACAAACTCTACCAAGTACTTTTCTAAAGTCTACAGGTATGCTATGGTAATTGCATATTCACACACACACACACACACACAAACACACACAAATACACACACACACACATTAAATAAATAAATAAATATATAAATAAATAAATAAATAAATAAATACTTATGTAAGTTGGTGTCATTCTTTTGAGTGGTGTTGAAACTGAAATCTAGCCCATGCTCCAGTCAATATCTCCTCACTCATGATTATACATAGAACCCTAATTAAACTTAGTCTGTCACAAAAAAAATAAAATAATAAAAATGACAATCAGAAGAAAAAAATTCTATTTGACGAAAGAAAAATGTGAGTGGGTCCTATAAGTAAACTGTAGTTGTCATACACTTTCTAACAATGTATTTTAATTTGAATGCCTACCTTAGCGATTTTTATTGAGGGTAGTTTATGGAAAGTTTCTTGATAATTACTCAGCCAATATTCTTTCTTGAAATATTTTTAAAAGAAAAGCAATAGTATTCATTTGAATTCAGAACTGTCAAGAGTCTTTTAGTCTCCATTCTCATATCAGAGGAGTCACCCTGATGTCAGGTTGATGTCAGGGCCACACATGATTGGACAGTAGAGAGTGGGACATGAACAGAGTTCGGATAAGAAGAGAATAAAAAAGAAGGAGATAAAAGATGGAAGACAAGTATGACCCCTCTCCTCCATGTTGGTCTGAGTAGACATGCATAGATATGTATACTTTTGATAGATGGATTTTTACAAGCCAATTCATCTTCTCTAGGTACGCAGCTTGTATCTTTATCAACTGGCTTATTGTGTGGAAAGATTGTGAATTGAGAATTTAACATATAACTTTGTTTGAAAAGTTACTGATTGTTGAGTCATGTTTTACCTGTCTCTGGATGACAGTGTATAAAAGCAATGGCTGAGAGGCAGCTGAAACCATAATTTCCAGCTCTATTGCCTGTGCAAGGTGAGGGTATTCAGGGTAATGGAACAAGAAGTGTGGGTACCAGGTTTTGTAACTAAGCACTTGGGGTATTGTTCTCAGCTTCACACTGGAGCAGCTCACCAGAATGAGATTATGGTGTCAGCAGCAACAACATTCTTATGTTTTTGTAAAAAAAAAAATATTGGATATTCTATGTATCTACATTTCAAATGTTATCCATTTTCCCAGACTTCCCTTTCCTGCCCTCCCCTATACTTGCTTCCAAGAAGGTGCTCCCTCTCCCAATCACCCTCTCTATTTTAGTGCCTTGGCATTCCCCTACATTGGGAAAATACACCTTTAATGGAAACAAAGGCCTCTTCTCCCATTGATGCCAGACAATGCTATCCTCTGCTACATATGCAACTGGAGCCATGGGCCTCTCTATGTGTGCTCATTGGTTGGTGTTTTACTATTTGAGAGTTATGGAGAGTTTGGTTGGTTGGTAATATTGTTCTTCCCATGAGGTTTCAAACCCCTTCAGCTCCCTCAATCCTTTTTCTAGTTTTTTTCTTTTGGATTCTCTTCTTCAGTCGGCTGGTTACCTTAAGCATCCTCAACAGTATCTGTATGACTCTGGCAGAGCATCTGAGGAAGTATTCATATCTGGATCCTGCTTTTGAGTCCTGCTTGACATCAGCAATAGTGTTTGGGTTTGGTGGCAGTATATGGGGTTGATTCCCAGATGAGGCAGCCTCTTAATCATTCCTTCATTCCCTGCTTCTCTATTTAACCTTATATTTCCACCTGTAAGAGTTTTGTTCTCTTAACTGACTTTATGTTGTATCTGCCATGTACATACAGAATTATTTTGTCTGCACATGACTCTAGGAGAAATGTGAAGAATTAAGTTTGGTGTTTGCTTGTAAGTCATGTAATATATTCAAATAAAATATCCTGCTTCAACCCACTATGTTAGTATACATTGTCCTGGCTTTTTTTCCCAATTTTATTTAAAAAAGACATGTACAGATTTTTAAATGTATTTTTGCATAAAATAATATGAATATATTATTGTTAGTACTTGATTTTTTTTAAGGCTTCATAGTATGCATTAAAATCTTACTAGGTACAGTTAGCATAAATTACATGCAAATCAAAAGGTAACATGGAAGTAGTAAATGTTTTCTTGGTGTGTAAAGATTAAATATAATGATTTTTAAAGACCAAGAAGTGCCATAAGGCTATATTCTTATTTCTTGAATCATTGATTATTTAAGGTCTAGGTCTACCCCACTCTTAGAGGGTGCTATAATTTTTTTTTCTAAGAAGGATTAAGGCTTCCACATTTTGGCATTTCTATTTTGAGCACCATATGGTCTGTGAGTTGTTTCTTGGGTATTCAGAACCTTCTGGGGCTAGTATCTAATTATCAGTGAGTGCATATTATGTCTGTTCTTTTGTGACTGAGTTACCTCACTCAGAATGATATTCTCTAGATACATCCATTTGCCTAGGAATTTCATAAAGTCATTTCTAATAGCTGAATAGTATTCCACTGGGAAAATATACCACTATTTCTGTATCCATTCATCTACTGAAGCACATCTGTGTTCTTTCCAGCTTCTGTCTATTACAAATAAGGCTGCCATGAACATGTTGGAGCATGTGTTCTTATTATATGTTGCAGCATCTTTGAGGTATATGCCCAAAAGGTTAAAAACTAGTTGCTCAGGCAGTACTATGTCCACTTTTTTGAGGGACCACCAGAATAATTTTCAGAGTCATTGTACCAGCTTAGAACCCCACCAACAGTGGAGGAGTGTTCCACTTTCTCTGCATCCATGCCAGAATCTGCTGTCATCTGAGTTTTAGATCTTAGCAATTCTGACTGGTGGGAGGTGGAATCTCAGAGATGATTTGATTTGCATTTCTCTCATGACTAAGGATGTCAAGCATTCCCTTGGGTGCTTCTCAACCATTCAATATTCTTCAATTGAAAATACTTTGTTTACCTTTGTACCCCATTTTCAATAGGATTTTTTTGATTCTCTTGAGATTAACTTCTTGATTTCTTTGTATATATCAGATATTAGACCACTATCAGATGTGGCATTGGCAAAGATCCTTTCCCAATGTTTTGGCTGCCATTTTTTTTTTCCTTGACAGTGTCTTTAGCCTTAAAGGAACTTTTCAATCTCATTCAAACCCATTTATAAATTCTTGATCTTAAAGCACATGCCATTGGTGTTTTGCTCAGGAAAAGTTTCCCTGTGCCTATATGTTCTAAGGTTTTTCAAATTTCTCTTATAATAATTTCAGTGTTTTTATAAACACTGGTTTTATGTGAAGATATTTGATCCACTTTCACTTGAGCTTTATACAGAGAGATGAGAAAGAATCTATTTTCATTCTTCAGCACGCTGACTGCCAGTTGAGACAATAGCATTTGTTTAAGAGGCTGTACTAATTCCATTGAATGTTTTCAGCTCCTTTGTCAAAGGTCAAGTCACCTTATGTGTGAGAGTTAATTTCTGGATCTTCTATTCTGTTTCATTGATCTACCTTCCTATCTCTGTACCAGAAATATGTGGTTTTGAACACAAATACTTAGTCATTTAACTTGAGGTCAGGGATGGTGATTCCCGTAGAAGTTTTCTTTGTTTTTGAGAATAGATTTCAATATTCTAGGTTTTTTTTTATTTTAGATAAATATGCAGATTTTTCTTTCCAACTCTATGAAGAATAAAATGAAATTAATGAGTTGAAATTTAGATTGGGATTGCATTGAATCTGTACATTGCTTTTGGTAAGATGGCCATTTTTACAATGATAATCATTCCAATCTATGAGCATGGGAGATCTTTTCATCTTCTGACATCTTCTTCAAATTCCTTTGACATAGATTTGAAGTTCTTGTCATACAGAACCTTCACATGCTTAGTTAGGTTCACACCAAAGTATTTCATATTGTTTGTGAAGGGTATTTTTTTCTGTAATTTCTTTCTCAGCATGTTTGTTCTTTGATTGGAGAAAGGCTACTGATTTGTTTCAGTTAAATTTATATCCATCCATTTTTTTGAAGTTGTCTATCAGCTATCAAAGTTCTCTATGGAAATTTTGGTTTCACCTAATTATACTCTCATGCCATATGCAAATAGTGATATTTTGTCTTCTTTCTTTCTGATTTGTATCCCTTTGATTTTCTTTTGTCATCTGATTTCTTTGGCCAGGACTTCCAGTACCATATTGAATAGGTACATGAAAAATGGACACCTTTGTCTTGTCCCTGATTTTAGTGGGATTGCTTCAAGTTTTTCACTGTTAAGCTTGATAATGGCTATTGGCTTGCTGTATATTGGTTTCACTATGTGTAGGTATGAGCCTTTGATTCCTGTTCTTTCCAAGTCTTTTAACATGAAGGAGTGTTGAATTTTGTCAAATGCTTTCTTAACATCTAGTAAGATTATCATGTTTTTTTTTTTCTTTTTTTTGAGTTTGTTTATATGGTGGATTTTTGTTGATGGATTTTCGTGTATCAAACCATCCATGTGTATCAGGGATGAGGGTTACTTGATCCTGGTGAATGATCATTTTGATGTTTCCTTGGATTTGGTTTGCAATAATTTTATTGAGTATTTTTGCATCAGTGTTTATAAGAGAAATTTGTCTGAGTTCTCTTTCCTTGTAGGGTCTTTGTGTGCTTTAGGGATGGGAGTTTTTGTGGCTTTGAAGAATGATTTTGGTGGTGTTGCATCTGCCTCTATTTTGTAGAATAGTTTATAGAGTATTGGTAATAGGTGGTTAAACATGTCTGATAGAATGCTCTACTGACCCCATCTTATCCTGAGCTATTTTTGTTTGGGAGGCTTTTGACGACTGCTTCTTTTTCTTTAGGTGTTATGGGAGATTGTTTAGATGGTTTATCATATCCTGATGTAACTTTGGTATCTTCTATATGTCTAGAAATTTATTCATTTTCTCCAGATTTTTCAGTTTTTTTTTTTTTTTTGAATATAGGCTTTTGTAGTTAGACATTCTTCAGATTTTGCATAATAAAACAAAACAAAATAAAACAAAACAGAAACCAAACCACCACCACCACCCATAATAAATAGTGCTAAGATCAAATGGCATCAGATTATTCTTAAACAAATAGAATCAGACCTAAATGGTTACACTTAAAAGACTACCTCATTGTGAGAATTAAATTCCATAGTGTTATGATGATATTCACGATTCCTAAAACACATGCAATTCTCTTGACTTTCACTAGAAATTAGATGGGTATATGAAAGGAAAGTAAATATATTAGTGGAAGGATTATACATACGTAATAATTAGGTAGTTTATTTTATATTATGGGCTTTCCAGCATTTTAGTTAACTATACCAATAGAGTGATATATAAATAGTATACATACAAATACATACAAATGTAAGATAACTACTTTCTCTAAAGTAATGTCAAAATTGTTAGATTAACATAAATATACCTGCTATTTAATTGTAGTCTACTGTCTAATAAATTATATATATGAATAACTCATATTTGAAGAAATAATGAACTTTGAGAAACCTGTCAGTTTTATGGATGTTCTGAGTCCTTTAAGTCATCTACCATCCTGTTTCATAAGGAGCCTACCTTAAAAATATAGATGCTTCAAATTGGAAGGTAGTACTTTAAAACATTAGTTATGGGAGCAAGTGTATATTGGTACATCTAATGGTTTTCCTTATTTATGAACAATAATCATTAGAATATCAAAAAGATTCAGAGAATCGTTGGTAGAGTACATTATAACATGGACAAAAAAATTAACAAAAGTAAATTCAATATTTTTGAACAAGGAAAATTTAATGTAGGAAAAGTAACACAGTGAAGTATTATTATTTTTGTAAAAGACTCCCATTTATATGTCATTAGTACTTTTGGTAGAATGTTCACCAACACCTAAGGCAAGCACACCTTTTGTGATTTCTGTGTTTGGGAGTTTGATATAAAGTTGGGGATCAAACATTTGTACTCAACCCCTTGATAATCATATCAGTATAAGTCATAGCTCATTAAGACATATTTCAACTACATTTAAATTGTAGTTTCCTTGCCTCTGATTACCTAAATTTGCACCCTGATTTTTTTTTTCAGAAATAGTTTTACTTTTCCTTTGGAAATGACCATTGGGTTTTTATAGCTGTCATTATTCTTATAATGTAGAATGTTATAATGCTTTTTACAGGAAGGGGACAGATTACATATTTAGCAAGCCTTTTCTGTTCTTTGGTTTTTGCATCTAATGCTGTCTACCAGTTTGCTCTCAGATGGATAAGTGGCTCCTGCCAAGGCTTAGGTGATGTGCTACTGAGAAAGCACATGTAATGGTTTCATAGTGTCCTCATTAATCTTTTTGAGGATGTGTTAACATGATAGAGGTAATAATGCTTCCAATTAGAATGCAGAAAGTCTCATCTTCCACAAAAACATGAACCCCAGTGGTTTTGATTCATTTTGATAAAAGGGGTACAGTCCTGAGGGGAGATAAGGAAGCTTTCTCTGGTCATTTGTTAAAATGAATTTTTAATGATGACACAAAGGAGTTTCACATCTTAGTTCACAGCAGAAACAGACACATAAACAAGCACACTCTGTAGGTCTTAGCTTAAAACCTATGAAACCTAGAACTATATTAAAGATGAGTAAAAAAATGGAACATTTACATTTGTATATGTTCACTTCCTTCACCTGCACATAATTAGTTACTAAAGAACAAAAATTTGAAATCTCTGAAATTGCCCTCCTTATACATGCTAAATTTTATGTTTCAGCTAATCCTCATTTAAAACATTGTTGTTAATATATATTTCCCTTAATATATTATAAAATAAAACGTGGAGGTTTCTAAGGAGAAATAAGGAAAAAGTGAACAATTTTATTCTTTTATGTAATTTTATATGTTATGTCATATTTATTAATCATATATAAAACAATAACTTTATGTTGCTGAACATCCATGTTGTATCTAGTGCACTCAGGCAGGAAAGCTGGCTTACCTTACCTTGATGAGTAGCTTGACTGTCTTTGAGTCCAAGTTCACATGGAGATTTGTTAACACTTCTGTGAATCTCAGTCTGGCATCTGTCAGTGACCAATGACTCTATCCCCTTTAATTTTCATGGTGCTTGATTTTAAGCCATTATTAATTTTCTGTGTCATTCCATGCTTCTCAGATTTTGATTGATTTAGGAAACAACTTGGAACAGTCAAGATAATAACTTTATCTTCTTGTGAAATACCAATTTGGATGCAGTCTTTGTGAAGTGATGTGGGATAAGCATGGTAATTCCTCCTTTTAGGATATCAAGAATGTTTGTGTTCAAACAGCACCTTATAATACCATTTAATAATTGAATTATTGTAGCTAATTTTGGTAAGTGCCACTGAAGGTTAGGCAATTTGATTCTTAGGTGCTCAATTACTTTCTCTAAATATTATTGGCACAAACTTTTAAAAGTCCCAGCTGGCTTTGGTACTAAGTCCAATATGCAAAAAGAAGTATCAGATACCCAACAAACATAACATTTTAATTCAACTGTGTTTCTGATAATTTAAGAAATGCTCAACTTTATTCTCTATTTTTTATTCTCTATTTTTTTTTTGTTTTTTGTAAAACACAATAATAAATTAACATAGATGGAGCTTCGTGATTGATCAATGAGTAGGAACACTTTTTGTAGTCATGAAGCATTAAGTTTTAATCTATGTTGATCAATGTCAAGCACACATATAACCATGAACATTGTACCTCAGTGGACAAGGATGGATACTGTCAGAAGCTCAATATGAAGGAAGATTAGCCAATATGACAAGACCTATAAGCTGTCTTGAAGGAATAAGGAAGAGCAAGAAAGGGCACTGCATCCTGTATTCTACTAATAAAGAATGAAGACAGTGTGTATGTATGTTCTTGTTTTTTATAATAGGAAACACTTTCAGATGTTATTCATTTTGTATTTTATTTACTGTTGTTTTGCATTGCAAAGCATTTATTATATTAAGGTACATTCTTTTTGTTCCTATTTTTTAGAGCTTTCATTATGGAATAATTTTGAAAAGTATTGGGAGTTGGCTCTACACAAATTAAAATGATCATGTAGTCTCTGTCACTAATTCTATTTAATTATAATTGCTGATTAGTGTGTTGTACCTTCACATTTTTTAATTTCTTCAACTTGGACACAATATGTTAACATTTTCAATGTGTTCTTGAATGCAGTTCTTAAATTCATCAGAAAAATTGTTCTGTACTTTTTTTGGTTTACTCTAATTTTCTTTTATTTTTGAAATTATAGTCTGTTTTACTACTTTAATTTGGTAAAATGTTTTAATTTTTGAAAACTTAATATTTATGTAATACACATTGTTTATATACATGTGCCACCATCACCATTCATTTCTCTGTGGTTGCATCCAATCGTCATGTATATTTTTTCTTGCTGTTAATAATAATATTGAGTCCAATTGATTTTATCATATTGACATGAGTGTGCAGCCATCCACTCTATTAAAGAGAGCAAATTCTTCTTCTTTTATAGGCATCAGTTCCCTGCAGCTCTTCCTGAGTTTCTTGAGGGATTTCTACCCATTCTTCTGTTAGGTTTATATCAGAGTAATAGCAAGTTGTACACTGAGTTTCATAGTATTCTCCCTTTTTTAATAAGAAAGTTTGAATAGCATTTGTCTGACTTGGCCCTAAACAGTTTTGGACAAGTCTATCTGGTCTTGATCTTTTATTTCTTAATTTCTATAATTTCTTGGGTTATTTACCATTTGATTCAGTCCTTTTTGTTACTTTATTTTATCTGTTCATCTTAGCCATGAGTGAGGTGACAAGGATAGACACATTCTATAGATAATGCTTCTGTATACAATAATGTTCCAATTCAGTTATTTACTTTCAGCATGCCAACTTTTTGCTCCATGCTTTTCTGGCTTTTGGAATTTCTGCCAAGAAGACTAATGTTATTCTGTTCAGTAAAACAGTTTAAGTGTGTTAATATTTTCCCTTGCAGCTCTTAATAAACCTTTTTATATTCTTTACTTTCTTTCTCTTTTAATTTTATTGTCATTCTGGTTTGTTCACTACATTGAGTAAAACACTCTCTGTTCATTATTTTGGAGATTCAAAAGGTTTCTTACACTTGAATGATCATTAAAAAGATTGATCCTAACTTATCCTAGATTTTTGATATACATACATATATACATACATACATACATGCATACATACATACATACATACATACATACATACATACATACATAAACACACACACACAAACACACACACACATACACACACACACACACACACACACACACACACACACACACACACACATATATAATTTTACTAAATACATTTTCTAAGCCTTAGCTTCTTCTACTGTTCCATGGACTCTTAAGCTGGTTCCTATGTCATGACGCAGGTTTCTTGATGCTGTGATCAGCATAGCTCTCTTTCCAGGTATTGGTGTTCGTCTTCTATACATATATTTTAATCAGCTTAAATTATTTTATTGGTGATTATTTGTACTGTGCCTAAAATACTTTGATGCATTTACTAAATTTCAAATATTTCTGTTTAACTCTTTGAGATATCTGTTTTAACTTTTTTATTGAAAAACTTTATTTTAAAAAAACAAAGATAAATGCACAAATTTTAAGCAGTTTTGCATAAAAGTATATGGAAACATTTTTGTCAGTGCTTTGCTTTTCTTTTTAAAGGTTTGACAGTGTGCATTAAGATTTTACTAGTTACAATGAGCATAAAATACGTGTAAAACAGGGTGTAACCTGCAATTAATCAAAGTTTTCTTGGTGTGTAAAGATTCAGCATAATGCTTTTTTCTTTACTTTCTTTTTTTTTCTTTTTCTTTTTTTTTTTTCTTGAACTTCACACAGTCTGTGAGTTGTTTTTGGAGTGCTCAGAGCTTTCTGGGGTTAGTATCCAATTATAAGTGATGACATATTGTGACTGTTCTTTTGTGACTGGGTTATCTCACTCAGGATAATATTCTCTAGATGCATCTATTTTCTTAAGAATTTCATAAAGTCATTGTTTCTAATAGCTGAGTAGTACTCCATTGTGTAAATGTACCACAATATTTGTATCCTTTCACCTACTGAAGGACATCTGGGTTCTTTCCAGCTTCTAGCTATTAAAAATAGAGCTGCTATGAACATTGTGGTGCATGTGTCTTTGTTTTATATTGGAGCGTCTCTGGGGTATATACTCAAAAGTGGAATAACTGGGTCTTCAGGTAGTACTATGTCAAATTTTCTGAGGAATCACCAGACTGATTTCCAGAGTGGTTGTACCAGTTTACAACCCCACCAAAAGTAGAGAAGTGTCCCTCTTTCTCCACATCCTTGCTAGCATCTGTTGCCATCTGAATTTTTGTTCTTAGTCATTCTGGTTGGAGTGAGTTAGAATCTAATGGTTGTTTTGATTTGCATTTCACTGATGGCTAATGATGCCGAGCACTTCCTTAAATGTTTCTCAGACATTCGATATTCCTCAATTGAGAACTTTTTGTTTAGCTCAGTACCCCCATTTTTAATAGGGTTGTTTGACCCTCTGGTGTCTAGCTTCTTGAGTTCTTTGTTTACCTTGGATACGATATTAGGCCACTATCTGATGTGGGGTTGGTAAAGATCTTTTCCCAATCTGTTGGCTGCTGTTTTGTTTTCTTGACACTCTCTTTAGCCTTAGAAAAACTTTGTAATCTCATTAAGTCCCATTTGTCAATCTTTGACCTTAGAGCATGAACCATTGGTGTTCTGTTCAGGAAATTTTCTCCTGTGCCTATGTGTTGTAAGGTTTTCCCTAATTTTTTCATCTAATAATTTTAGTGTACATGGTTTAATGTGGAGATCTTTGATCCACTTGCACTTGAGCTTTGTACAAGGAGAAAAGAAAGGGTCTATTTTTATTCTTCTGCATGCTGAGTGCCAGTTGGACCAGCACCATTTGTTGAATAGGCTGTCCTTTTTCCATTAAATGTTTATGGCTCCTTTGTCAAAAATCAGGTGACCATATATGTTAAGGCTCATTCCTGGATCTTCTCTTTTATTCCATTGATCCACGTGCCTATTTCCATACCTGTACCACACAGTTTTTTGCACAATTGCCTTATAATATAGCTTGAGGTCAGGGATAGTGATTGATACAGATGTTTTCTGTTGTTGAGAAAGAATTTCACTCTTCTAGGTCTTTTGTTATTTCAGATGAAATTACACAGTGCTCTTTCCAACTCAATGAAGAATTGGGTTGGTATTTTGATGGGGATTGCTTTGAATATGTAAATTGCTTTTGGTAAGATTGCCATTTTTATAATATTGATCCTTCCAATCCATGAGCATGGGAGATCTTTCCATTTTATGAGATCTTCCTCGATTTAATTCTTTAGAGGTTTGAAGTTCTTGTCATAAAGGTCCTTCACTTGCTTAGTTAGAGTCACACCAAGGTATTTAATATTGTTTGTGAGTATTGGGAAGGGTATCTTTTCCCAAATTTCTTACTCCACATGTGGAGCGCCTGTTCTGCACCAGAAGGCTGCCAGCTGGGAGCAGACAGCCCAGTGCATAGTTTCTGGTTCCCTAAACCAGGCAGGGACATGGGCACATTTTCTTTACGTTTGGCAGAGGTTTCTCTGCACCCCAGCTACTTAGACCACCTTCTCTGTCCTTTGTCCCTGGATCTCTGAGATATCTGTTTTTTTACTCTATTTTTTTTCACGTGGTTGACTTTCTATTATTTTCCCAAAAGTGTTTTTTCTTATGTGATGCATTTGTTCCTTCTTTTAACTTTGAAATAAGAGTTAAATTTTCTGAGCATACTGCTTAATTATTTCTACAGCCCTACTGTTATATTTGAATTTTTGGAGTTGGCAATTGAGTGTTTATGATCTGTGACAGGATTATGTTGTCCAGCTTTTTCCTATATTTAGTCTGACTTCTGTCTTGTTCCTATGCTAGTTTGGATATAAATTCTGATGGTATTGTTACTAGGATTGTCTTATTGAGTCTATGTTTTTGTGTACAAATAGCACTGACACTGAAGAGAAACAAAGCAACTTCTATAAAAACAACAAACTAGGCAAAATGATACTTAGAAATACACTTAACATCAGTGAAAACTCAAATAAAAATTTCAGTAGCCACAGGTCAATATAAGCCCAGTCTTAGAAAAAACAATCTAGAGTAGATGAAAGAAAATATCAGGGAAAGAAAGTCTTACATAGACTTACTTCTAGTTATCTTACACAGCATTTTTTTATTATGATTGCATTTTTGCTCTCCAGGTTTCTGAGCAAGGAAGTAAGAGTGAATTGACACCATTTGAATGAAAAAGCAAAAATGAAAAGTTAAAGCTATAAATAATATCAGAAATATAAACTATATAATGATAGATGTTTTAGAAATTCACATTGTAATTTGGCTTAGAAAATTATCATTTCCTAAATTCTTGTGTAGTGTCAAAACTATTTGCAATTATCCAGTGTAGTTATTTAAATAGAACATTTTGTTGTAAATATCTGAGTGGGCTAAATTTTCTTTATATACTTAAAAACAAATAGCAATTGATTAAATTCAGATGCACTCCTCAGAATATGGTTTATTTTATTAAGACAGATATCAGAGGAATAAAAAAAATAAGCTAAGCCAAGTATCTTTGAGATGCCAACTAGGTAAAGACATACCTTCAAACGTTTTGTCTGATCCATAAACTTTTACTGTGGCAAATACTTCACTCCTTCTTGCTCTCCTTCTTAATCTCTTCACTCTCCTTCTTCTGCCTTTCCTCTTCTCCACCTCTCCTCAGTTCTTTTCCCCTCCCCTTCTTTCCTCTTTTTCATGCACAGCACACACACACAAAATAGACATAATATTCTAGAAATGTTAAGGCAAATGTAATAGTTTAAAATATTTATTTTATAAAAAATTACTCAAAATATACATAGATATCATACAGATTTTAAATCTATTAAATTATAGAAATTCTCATTTTAAAGTAAGTATAGATGTAAGTCATATAAGCATTTGTCATTTCTTAAAATTTTAAGAACCAGAAGTAATCTTTAGAAAACTGAATTACAAGCGTATGTTTTCAAACAAGTGGGAGGAAGAAGAGGATGAAATGCAGTCTTGCATGAATTTCCTCTTTTGTGAGAGCTTCTGTTATAGAGCTCTGAGTTAACACTATATATATATATATATATATATATATATATATATATATATATATACATTGCAGTAAAAAGATAACATTTTATCCCACACTAGTACTCACAACTGTAAGGACACATGGCACTAGGGACATCTTTATATTTGTGGATACACATTGCCTTTGAGTACTCACAGATCCAGGCTTATTTTGACCCAGGTGTGGTCCCCTCCATCCAGCCTGGCTACTTTTTTTCTGGAAGATCCATGACCACAGTTAAAAAACGGAAACTGTCCACCTAGGTAAGATATATTGACCCATAGAAACCCTTAAAATCGCACTGGAAACATGGAAATAGTGAGACAGCAAATTCTATAGGCATTAAGTTCTTTCTGCAACTAACAGAAAATATTTCCTTAAACATATGCAGTTTTTTTTAACGACTTTATTTTGCAAAACAAAGATAAATGTACAGATTTTAAACATTTTTTGCTTAAATTTATACATTTTTGTCAGTACTGTTTCTTCAGACATTAAAATAAATTTTACCTAAAACCATGTGAATATATTTTTTAGTCAGTACTTGATTTTTTTCAAGGGCTTGACCGTATGCATTGAAAACCTACTAGTTACAATAAGGGTAAAGTACATGTAAAACAAAACGCAACATGGAAATAGTCAAAGTCTTCTTGTTTTGTGAATATATGTATATTTTTTGTTTTCTTTATTTCTTGGACTTCATACAGTCTGTGAGTTGTTTCTGGGGGAGTGCAAGCAGTTCTTAACTATAGCAACTTGTGAATATGTTAACTTCTGTTACCAGAGTAATTTTTAAAAAATGAAGTCGACATTTGAGTATGAAAACATGCAAATTACTACAAATAGTCAGGAATGGAAATACTAGTTCTTGAGTTCATAAAACAAGCAGTGAGTTTACCTTACACACACCTGCAACATTGGGGGAGAGCCATAGAATTATAGGCCATCAATAACTACTTAACAAACTAGAGGATAGCCAAGGTAAGATGAGTTGTTGTTTCACAAGTAAGAAAGAATAAAAGAAGAAAGAGAGAAAGGAAAAGAAAAAAGAAAAGAGAGAGAGAGAGAGAGAGAGAGAGAGAGAGAGAGAGAGAGAGAGAGAGAAATAAATAAAAAAGAAAAGAAAACTAAATAAATATGTATTGTTATTTCCAGAAAAAAATATGATGCTAAACAAATGAAAAATTTAATGGCTTTAAACATAGAATTAAGAGACTATGTACCAATGTGTATGAGTGTCTGTTTGCTTAGAAAAGCAAACATGAGTTCATAATCTTCTGAAATATTAAGAAATCAATACCTAATATATGTTGTTCACTATAAGTCATTATGCAATTGATGTATGTTACTTAAGCCACTGTGGTAATTATAATACCTATGGGCAACTAAAGCATGATTATTATTTGTGGTATAGCCAAATACTATTATATATTCATCCTATACCACATGGTCCTAAAAAATTCATTTACTGCTTTGGATAATATAATAAATTACCATAATTGTCTTTATATTTCTACCTGTTCCTGTCAAACAAGGCTACTTATATTTCCCTACTTGGCATAAAACTTGTGACATCTTATAGAACCTGTTTCTAGTCCCTAAGGAACTTAAGCAAACCATGATAAATCTTTCTTATATGAATAAATTCATATATATATTTGAATTTGAATAGGATGTTTTTGTGCATTCATAAGTATGGATATAGGCATACATATGCCATGGTATACAGGTCAGAGTACAATATCAGGGCTGGGCACAACAACAGTAATATCTTCCAAACATGCCTATAAAAATTTTATGGAACCATTTTCTCAGTTTTAGTTCTTCCCAGATAATTCTAGCTCCTAACAAGTTGGCACTCAAAATTTGTCCAGCTTGAATATGGAAAATATTGGTTCTCATATCAATTGAGAAATTCTACAGCAGCTTTATAGGTGAACTTGCAAGAGATATTTCAGGTAAGTTAGATAACAATCCAGTTTCTTATTTTTTGTATTTTATTTGAACTGCCATGTATTTCAAATTTGGGGGATTTTCTTGCTTAAATAATATAATAAAGAAAATCCCTTATAAGAGTGCTTTTATTTTGAGTTTTATTGATTTCAAACGCAGTTAAGTGCGCAATGAATACTAATTATTACAAAATCTATCTTTTTTCAGTTTTATACAACCACATGTCTTTATGTCATGCTTAATTTCCAAATAAAAACAGTAACCAGGGCACAGTTTCATCCATTATGGTGAAATTATCCTGTTTATTACCACAAGTACATTATATAATTGAAAACAGAAGCAAAATCAATTGATCAATGTTTAGCTTTTTATATATAACAACATGTATTCACAAAATTTAATACATAATATTAATTTAATTATTTTAATATCACATGATAATGAAATCGAATAAAATATGAATATTAATGCAATATATGTTCACATATGCATAATAATGTTCTTAACAAAACAGAAAGATAAATTCATTTTAATTGAAAATTACATTTCTGAACATGGCCATGTGGACTTAGCTAGTTTTATAATTATTTTCTTTTATAAACTATTATATATTTGCTTTACATTCAGCAATTTCTTTAGGATATTTTTTGAAATTTTTTGAAGTATGATGCATAATTTTATCCTGGAGAGTCTTGGACTTTTATCATTCTGCCTAGATTTGGTTATACTTTCCCACTGACATCAGTCAGAGCATATGGCAACACTGTGAGAATCCCTAACTGTGTTCTTTTTCTCCAGTGATAATCTCTCTTACCCCTATTGATAAGACTCAATCCAATACTTTCTAGATTAATCATGACTTTAAATATTTATTCTGTGCTTATCCAGTTGACTAAATATGTGAGAAAACCAAATTGGACGAGAAGAAGTCTATTGTTTTGCTCAGTGGAATAATGTTTATTTTGTTAGGAGAGCTCTCTATTTGAAACCAAAACTTTCTGTTCAGCAGAACCAGGTACAAGAAACTGAAAGTAATCCTTCCACATTGGAATCATGGCTGTAAGAGAAATTGGAACATTGAAAGTTTAGTTATTTGAATTTTTGACTATGATATAACATGTGCCAATGAAGCTAGGGAAAATAATGTAGTGATTTGAATGAAAAAGGTTTCCCATTGTCTGAGGCAATTGGACATTTGGTACTAGAAGTGCTATATGGGCAGAATAGAGTATTGGATTCCATGGAAATGAAGTCACACATGGTTGTGAACTTCAGTATGCTTTTAGGAATTAAACATGGGCCTTTTGCAAGAGCAGTAAATGCTCTTAAACAATGACCCATCTTTCCAGATCAATATATATATATATTTATTCTATTTATCCAACTACTTACATTCTTTAAAATCTGGTACACTGTTCTTAGAGCACTGAAAAGCTTCTGGCAATTAATACTTTTAAAATTCGTAATTTTCTTATTTATTTCTGATATAAACAGAACTTATTGTGAAATAATCTACTCATGTTATAATTAATATATATTTTTATATTTTGTAATTTTTGTATTTTTTTTTATTTAAACTCCTCAAAGCAAATCTTTGTAATTTTTGGTAAAATTTTTATATTATTTTTAATAAATGGTTTGGTATTTTATGTTTCTTAGGAAAGGAGAAACATTTTGAACATTATGATAATTTTGTTTCATTATAGTTTTGCAGTACAAGAGTCACTGATTAATAAACATGTGTATGAAGATTTTTACATAATACTCATAAATCATTTTACTTATTCTAGTCTGAATTAAAGACAGCAAATGATATTATATAATCTTTTCTTGTATAATTCACCAAAATATTTAAAATTTATTCCAATTATTTAAATACTAGCATATCCAGTAATACAATGAAATTTCTACAGAAAACCACAATAGAGTTATTAACTGGTAATAAAAGGAGAAAAATAATGAATCATGACAATAAAATCTTATCAGATTATAATGGAAAATATCATGTAGAACTGAGTTCACCATGACTTCCAAAGAAATCAAAGAAAAACATTAGAGTGTCTGTTTGTTCTCTTATGGGCAATTTTCAGTATCCTAATGAGTACTTTAAATTATGTACAGCTTCTGTATTATTGATGTAATGTAATTGGTTTATTGGATGTTGATAACATGGCAAACATTTTGAATCCCAGTTACTCTTAGGCCACAGAACAATAGCCATTTTTGTCTAATTCACAGATCTTTGGGCTTTACTAGGAGGACTAAATTTGAAGGTTTTAAATCACATTAAAAGCATTCCATAGTCAAAGATCTTTCCCATTTTTCCATTCTACATAATATGATTAAAGTTAAGATTTTAAAAATCACAATGTTTTGTAGATTGCTTTTGGCAAGATGGCCCTCTTTTAATTTATTAATCCACCAATTCATGAGCAAAGGAGATATTTTCATCTTTTGAGATCTTCACATTTTTTCTTCAGAGGCTTGAAGTTCTTGTCATACATATCTTTCACTTGCTTGGTTAGAGCCATACCAAGGTGTTTTATATTATTTGTGACTACTATAATGGGTATCATTTTGGAAATTTTGTTCTCAGCTTGCTTATTCTTTGAGTAGAGAAATACCATTGATTTATTTGAGTTAATTTTATATTCAAACATTTTCCTGAAGTTGATTAAAAGGTTTAAGAGTTCTCTGCTGGAATTTTGGTGATCACTTAAGTATACTATAATATCATCTAAAGATAGTGATATTTTGACTGCTTTTTAAATTTATGTCTTGATCTCCTTTTGTTGTCTAATTTTTCTGGATATAAATTTCAGTACTATAATGAACAGAGAGGGAGAGATGGGCATCCTTCTTTAGTGACTGACTAGACAATGCAATTTCCATCAAAATCAAAACTCAATTCTTCATATAGTCAGAAAGAGCAATTTGTAAAGTTATTTGAAAGAACAAAAACCCAGTAGAGTAAAAACTATTCTAAATAATAAAAGAACTTCTGGGGGGAATCACCATCTTTGACCTTAAGCTGCATTATAGAAAAATAGTAATAAAACATTTATGGTATTATTACACTGACAGGAAACTGGAAAGAACCCAGATGTCCTTCAACAGAGGAATGAACACAGAAGTTGTGCTATATTTATAAAATAGAGTATTACTCAGCTATAAAAAACAATAAATATATAAAATTTCTTGGGAAATGGAATAGATTGAACTTGAAGTTATCATCCTGATGGAGGTATCCCAGTCATAAAAAATCACTTACACTATATACTCTCTTATAAGTCAATAATAGCCCAAAAAGCTTGGAATATCTAATAAACAATTCACAGATTTTATGAAGCTCAAAGAAAGGGAAGGCAAGATGGTGGATGCCTCAGCCTTTCTTAGAAGGGAACACAAAACACTCATGGGAGGATATAATGGAACAAATAGAGGAGCACAGACGGGAGAAAAGACCATTCGAAGACTTCCTCACATGGGGATACATCCTATATATAACCACTAAACCCAATCATTATTGGTGATTCCAAGTAGTGCTTATTGGCAGGAATATGATATAGATGCCTCATCAGAGACTCTGCAAGAGCCATACTGATACAGAGGAGGATGTTTGCAGGTAATTATCTGACTGAACACCAGTATCCCAATGAAGGAGCTAGAGAAAGGACTGAATTAACTGAAAGGGTGTGCAATCCCATGGGAAAAGCAAAATTATTAACTAACCAAACCCATCACAGTTCACAGGGACTACAACTCCAACTAATGAGTTTGCATGGAGAGACCCATGGCTCCAGTTGCATACACAGCAGAGGATATCATTCTCTGGCATCAATGAGAGGAAAGGATTGTGGTCTAGTGAAGGTTCTTTTTTCCCAGTGTAAGGGAATTCCAAGGCACAGAGGTGGGAGAGGGAGGTTGGAAGAGAAAGTACCTTCATGGAGGCAATGGGTCGAGGAGGGTAGGTGGTAATTGCAGAAATGAGATAACATTTGATATGTAAATACAAAGAATATCCAATAAAAATGTTCAATTTATTTAGTCATCTGGGAAATGCAAATTAAAACAACCCTAAGATTCCACAAACACTGTTCAGAATGGCTAAGAACAAAAACTTAAGTGACAGCACATGCTGCCCAAGATGTGGAGAAAAAGGAACACTCTTCCATTCTTGGCAGGATTGCAAGTTAGTATAACCACTCTGGAAATCAGTCTTGAAGTTCTTCAGAAAATTGGAAATAGTACTAACTGAGGACCCAGCTATACAACTCTTGGACATGTACCCAAAAGATGCTCCAACATACAGCAAGGACACATGCGCCACTATAATCAAACAGCCTTATTTATAACAGCCAAAAACTTTAAACAACCCAGATGTCCTTCAACAGAGGGATGGGATATAGAAAATATTGTACACTTACACAGTAGATTACTACTCAGCTAGTACAAATAGTGACATCATGAAATTCTTAGGCAAATGGATGGAACTACAAAACATCATCCCAAGTGAGGTGACCCACTCACAAAAAATTACACATAATATGTACTCACTGATGAGTGGATATTAACCCAAAACTGCTGATTACCCAAGACAGAATTCATAGGTCAAATAAAGTTCAAGGCAAAAGGAGACCCAAGTGCAGAAACTTTAGTCTATTTTTGAAGGGGGAAAAAGATATTCATAGGAGAAAGTATAGAGACAGAGTTTGAAGCAGAGACTGAAAGGCCATCCAGAGACTGCCCCCCCCCACCTGGGGATCCAGCTAAACCCAGACAATATTGCTGATGCCAAAAAGTACATGCTGACAGAAGTCTAATAGAGCTGTCTTTTGAGAGCCTCTGGCAGGTCATTACAAATGGAAAGGAATATACTGAGAGCCAACTATTGAACTGAGAATAGGGGTCCCTAATGAAAAAATTAGAGAAAGTGTTGAAGGAGGAAATCTCTCAGGAGGAACTCTCAATCCTTAACATATATGCTCCAAATAAAATAGCAGTCACATTCATAAAAGAAACCCTAATAAAGCTCAAAAAATACATTTCACCCCACACAATAATAGTGGGAGACTTTAATACCCCACTCTCAACAATGGAAAGATTATGGAAACAGAAAATGAACAAGGACACTGTAAAACTAGCAGTGACTATGAACCAACTGGAATTAATAGATATCTAAAGAACATATTATCCTAAAGTGAAAGATTACAACTCCTTTTCAGCACCCCATAGCACCTTCTCTAAAATTGACCACAAAATTGGACACAGAATGAGCCTGAGTCGATATAAGGAGATTGAAAGACTCCCATGTATCCTCTCAGATCACCATGGTATAAGGCTGGTCTTTAACAACAACAAAGAAAACAAAAAGCCAACATACACATGGAAACTAAGAAATACTCTATTAAATGATAGCAGGGTCAAAGAAGAAATAAAGAAAGAAATTAAGAATTTTCTAGAATTAAATGAAAATGAAAACACAACATACTCAAACCTATGGGATGCAATGAAAGCAATACTGAGAGGAAAACCCATAGCCCTAAGTGCTTCCAAAAAGAAACTGGAAAGAGCATACATCAGCAACTTGAAAGCAGAGCTAAACGCTCTAGAACAAAAGGAAGCTGATACACCCAAGAGGAGTAGACAGCAAGAAATAATCAAAATTAGGGCAGAAATAGACCAAATAGAAACAAAATGAACCATTGAAATAATGAACAAAACCAAGAGCTGGTTCTTTGAGAAAATCAACAAGATTGATAAACCCCTAGCCAGACTAAGTAGAGGGCAAGAAGAGAGTATACAATTAACAAAATGAGAAAGGAAAGTGAAGACAAAACAACAGAAACAGAGGAAATTCAAGAAATCATCAGATCCTACTACAAAAGCCTATACTCCACAAAGTTGGAAAATCTGGAGGAAATGGATGAATTTCTAGACAGATACAAGATCCTAAAGTTAAACCAGGACCAGGCAAACTTTCTAAATATTCCCATAACACCTAAAGAAATAGAAGAAATCATCAAAAGCCTCCCAACCAAATAAACCCCAGTCCAGACAGGTTCAGTGCATAATTTTAACAGACATTTATTGCAGACATAACACCAATACTCTCCAAACAATTCCACAAGATAGATTCAGATGGAATACTACCTAACTCATTTTTTGAGGCTACAATAACCCTCATTCTTAAACCACACAAAGAACCTACAAGGAAAGAGAATTTCAGACCAATCTCACTTATGAACACTGATGCAAAATTACTCAAAAAAATCCTAGCAAAACGAATCCAAGAACACATCAAAATGATCATTCACCATGACCAAGTAGGCTTCAGCTCTGGGATGCAGGGATGGTTTAATATAAAAAAAATCCATCAATGTAATCCACCATATAAACAAACTCAAAGAACAAAATCACATGGTCATCTCACTAGATGCTGAGAAAGCATTTGACAAAATGCAACAACGATTCATGTTAAAAGTCTTGGAAAAAAACAGGATTCCAATGTCCATACCTAAATATAATAAAAGCAATATACAGCAAACCAACAGCCAACATCAAACTTAATGGTGGGAAAATTGAATCAATCCCACTAAAATTAGGGAGTAGAGAAGACTGCCCACTCTCCCCTTACCTATTCAACATAGGACTGGAAGTACTGGCTGGAGCAATTAGACAGCAAAAGGAGATCAAGGGACCAGTACCATTTGTTGAATAGGCTGTCCTTTTTCCATTGAATGTTTAAGGCTCCTTTGTCAAAAATCACGTGTCCATATATATGAGGGCTCATTTCTGGATCTTCTATTCTATTCCATTGATCCACATGCCTATTTCTGTACCAGTACCATGCAGTTTTCAGCAAAATTGTTTTGTAATATAACTTGAGGTCAGAGATAGTGATTCCCGCAGATGTTTTTTTGTTGTTGAGGATGGATTTCGCTATTCTAGGTCTTTTGTTATTTCATATGAAATTGCACATTGATCTTTCCAATTCCTTGAAGAACTGGGTTGGAATTTTGATGGGGATTGCATTGAATCTGTAGATTGCTTTTGGTAGGATGGCCATTTTTAAGATGTTGATCTTTCCAATCCATGAGCATGGGAGATTTTTCTATTTTCTGAGATCCTCCTCAATTTCTTTCTTTAGAGGTTTGAAGTTCTTGTCATATAGGTCCTTCACTTGCTTAGTTAGAGTCACACCAAGGTATTTCATAGTTTTTGTGATGATTGTGAAGGGTACCTTTCCACTAATTTCTTTCTTTACATGTTTGTCCTTTGAGGATAGGAAGGCTACTGATTTGTTCGAGTTAATTTTGTATCCAGCCACTTTACTGAACTTGTTTATCAGGTGTAGGGCTTCCTTTGTGGAATTTTTAGGGTCACTCAAGTACACTATCATGTCTTCGGCAAAGATTGATGTTTTTATCTCTTCCTTTCTGATTTGTATCCCCTTGATCTCCTTTCGCTGTCTAATTGCTCCAGCCAGGGCTTCCAGTACTATGTTGAATAGGTAGGGGGATAGTGGGCAGCCTTGTCGAGTACTTGATTTTAGTGGGGTTGTTTCAAGTGTCTGGCCATTAAGTTTGATGTTGGCTGTTGGTTTGCTGTATATTGCTTTTATCATGTTTAAGTATGGACCTTGGATTCCTGTTTTTTCCAGGACTTTTAACATCAAGGGCTGTTGGATTTTGTCAAATGCTTTCACAACATCTAGTGAGATGACGATGTGATTTTGATCTTTGAGTTTGTTTATATGGTGGATTATATTGATGGATTTCCTTATATTAAACCATCCCTGCACCCCAGGGATGAAGCCTACATGGTCATGATGAATGATCGTTTTGACGTGTTCTTGGATTCGGTTTGCAAAAATTTTGTTGAGTAATTTTGCATCAATGTTCATAAATGAGATTGGTCTGAAATTCTCTTTGCTTGTAGGGTCTTTGTGTGTTTTAGGTACGAGGGTTATATTAGCTTCAAAAAAAGAGTTAGGTAGTATTCCACCTGATTCTATCTTTTGTAATAGATTGGAGAGTATTGGTGTTATATCCCCAAAAAATAGGTTTATTTAGATGGTTTACTTGGTCCTGGTTTTACTTTAGGATCTTGTATCTTTCTAGGAATTTTTCCATTTCCTCCAGATTTTCCAATTTTGTGGAGTATAAGTTTTTGTAGTAGGATCTGATGATTTCTTGAATTTCCTCAGTTTCAGTTGTTATGTCCCCACATTCCTTTCTGATTTTGTTAATTTGTATACTCTCTCTTTGCCCTCTAGTTAGTCTGGCTAGGGGTTTATCAATCTTGTTGATTTTCTCAAAGAACCAACTCTTGGTTTTGTTGATTTTTTTCAATGGTTCTTTTTGTTTCTATTTGGTCTATTTCTGCCCTAATTTTGATTATTTCTTGGCGTCTACTCTTTTTGGGTATACCTGCTTCCTTTTGTTTTAGTGCTTTTAGCTGTGCTGTCAGGTTGCTGCTGTAAGTTCTCTCCAGTTCCTTTTGGGAAGCACTTAGGGCTATAAGTCTTCCTCTCAGTATTGCTTTCATTGCATCCCATAGCTTTGGGTATGTTGTGTTTTCGTTTTCATTGAATTCTAGAAAATCCTTAATTCCTTTTTTTATTTCTTCTTTGACCCTGCTATAATTTAACAGAGCGTTGTTTAATTTCCATGTGTATTTGTTGTCTTTGTTGTTGTTAAAGACCAGCCGTAGAACATGGTGATCTGAGAGGATGCATGGGAGTATTTCAATCTTCTTATATCGATTGAGGCTCGCTCTGTGTCCAATTATGTGGTCAATTTTCGAGAAGGTGCCATGGGGTGGTGAGAAGAAGGTGTATTCTTTTACTTTAGAATAATACGTTTTGTATATATCTATTAATTCTAGTTGGTTCAAAGTCTCTGCTAGTTTTGCAGTGTCCTTGTTCAGTTTTTGTTTCCATGATCTGTCCATTGGTGAGAGTGGGTTATTAAAGTCTCCCACAATTATTGTTTGAAGTGAAATGTATTTTTTGAGTTTTAGTAAGGTTTCTTTTATGAATATGGGTGCTTTTGTGTTTGGAGCATATATGCTAAGGCTTGAGAGTTTCTCCTGACAAATTTCCCCTGTAATGAGCAAAAAGTGTCCTTCCTTATCTTTTTTGATAACTTTTGGTTGGAAATTTACTTTATTGGATATTAGAACAGCCACTTCAGCTTGCTTCTTGGGGCTGTTTGCTTGGAAGTTTTTTCCCCACCGTTTTACTCTTAGATAGTGTCTGTCTGTGTCTCTGAGATGAGTTTCCTGTAAGCAGCAAAAGGCTGGATTTTGTTTATGTATCCAGTCTGATAGCCTATGTCTCTTTATTGGGGAGTTGAGTCCATCTATGTTAATAGATATCAAGGAATAGTTGTTTATGTTTCCTGCCATTATTGCATTTGTGGGTTGAGTTGTGTCTGTGTCTTTTTCTTCTTTTAGTTTCCTTATGTAGGAGTTTTCTTGTTTTTACTAGGCTGTATTTTCCCTCATTGTATTGGGTTTTTCACCTATAATTCATTGTAGTGCTGGGTTTGTGGTCAGATATTGTGTAAATTTAGATTTGTCTTGAAATATCTTCATCTCTCCATCTATGGTGGTTGAAAGTTTTGCTGGGTAAAGCAGCTTGGGCTGGCACTTGTGCACTCTTAGGCTATGCATGATGTCTGTCCAGGCTCTTCTAGCTTTCATAGTCTCTGTTGAGAAATTGGGTGTGAGTCTGATTGGCCTGCCTTTATATATTACCTGACCTTTTTCCCTTACTTATTTTAGTATTCTTTCTTTGCTTTGGGCACTTGATGTTTTTACTATTATGTGTCGGGAGGTATTTCTTTTCTGGTCCAACATATTTGGAGTTCTGAAGGCTTCTTTTATGGTCATTGTCATCTCATTCTTGAGGGTAGGAAAGTTTTCTTCTATGATTTTGTTGAATACATTTACTGTGCCTCTTAGTTGTTACTCTTTTCCCTCTTCTATTCCTATTATCCTTAGGTTCGGTCTTCTCATTGTGTCCTGGATTTCCTTGACATATTGGGTAAGGAGCTTTTTGTTTTTTGCATCTTCTCTGGCTGTTTTATCTATGTTTACAATGTTGTCTTCTGCCCCTGAGATTCTCTCTTCCATCTCTTGTAATCTATTGGAAATGCTAGCTTCTGTGTCCCCTGATTTATTTTTTAGGTGTTCTGCCTCTAGGGTTATCTCTTTTAGTGTTTTCTTTATCGTGTCAATTTTTGTTTTAAGTTCTCTCTTCCATTCCTTCATCTCTTTGATTATGTTTTCCTGTAGTTCTTTGAGTTTTTTTGTTTTCTCTTAAAAAGCTTCTGAATCTTTTTGCTTTTCCTCCTGTTTTTGTTTAATTATCTCTATCAGCATCTTGAGGTATGATTTCAGGTCTGTGTCTTCCTTTTCTGGAGTGTTTGGAATTCCGATGTTTGCTGTTATGGGAGAGCTGGGTTCTGGTGTTGCCAGGTTGTCTTGGTTTCCTTGGGATATACTCTTTCGCTTTCCTCTTGCCATTTTGTTGTCAGTGATATGTTTTTGCCTTTCCCTTGTATTTGGTCTGTGTTTCTGGATCTCCACTCGTCCAGGTGGCAGATGGGTTGAGCCCTGTTCTATGCCTCAGAGTCGCCGGGTGGAAACAGAAGTTCAAAAGTTCTGTTCCTGGTCGCTGGCTCAGGCAGGGCAGGGCAAGGCAGGGGGTGCACTTTCCTTGTGCATTCCACAGAGATCTCTCTGCTCTCTGTCAGCCCAGGTCTCCCACCCACCAGTTGCTCAGCCTCTACTAGCCGCCATTCCAGGTAGCAGATGGGTCAGGCTCCGCTCTTCATCCTGAAGTTGCCACGGGGTGGAAACAGCAGTTCCTAAGTTTTGTTCCTGGTCACTGGATCAGGCAAGGCAGGACAGGTCAAGGCAGGGGGTGCACTTTCCGTGTGCACTCCGCAGAGATCCCTCTGCTCTCCAGCAGCCTAGGTGTCCCACTCACCTGTTGTTCAGCCTTTAAGAGCTGCCATTTCAGGTGGCAGATGGGCCTGGCTCCCAGAGTATCAAACCTTAAAAAAAAAAAAGAAAAAAAAAAAAAAAAAAAAAAAAAAAGCCAAGCACTGACACAATTGTATTTGTATACATTTATGCAAAAATGTTTAATATTTTTTTTATATTTTTTTTTAAAATAAAGTTAAAAATGAAAAAAAAAAGGAAACCAAAACCTCCCCTCAGTCACATACTTTCCCCAGCAAGCCTCCATGTCTTCAAAATCACCTAAACTTTCCAACACAATCACCTGGGAATCAGGTGTTAAATACATTAGCCTCTGGGTGATATTTCTCATTAAAAAGTGCCCACAAATAGGAAACAAGAATTATATATTTTACAGATGATGGCTTAACTTGGAATATCCCGATGTCTTTTCACTAGATCCAATGTATGTAATTAATTAGCCTCTAGACCATGTACATTACTTCCTCTTTTATTGTTGTAGTAATTAGCAAAAAGTAAATAAAATGGGAGATGAGTTTGTTTTGAATACAGTTGAAGTAAAACAGGTTCATACTGATTGGAATGACATACTGGGATGCAACTCCATCATAATAAAAATAAAGAACTGTCTCCCTTACATTTTGAAATGAGGAGAAATCAATGTGAGTATAAATTCTGACTTTAAGGCCCACCTCTAATAATTTACTTTCTTCAGCGAGTCTCCACCAACTAATACTTCAAAGTTTTCCATAGAGTGCCACCATCTAAGTAACAAGGGTTCAATTACATAAGATTATGTGGGACATTCCCATTCAAACAGAAATACACACATTACCCTAATATATTTTAAATTCCCATCTCAGATTGCTAAGCCATATCCTTTACTACATGACTTTTTGTATGTCTATACCTCTGTCTCTCTATCTCCCTCTCTGTTTCTGCCTGTATTTTCCCCCTCTCTCCCCTCCCTTCTCTCTCTCTGAACCCTCTTTTATGAAAATTGATTTTATAAATCCATCTCTTTGTGTAGATTTTCTATAGAGAAAGTACACGATGGATAAATCTAATATTAGTCAATTGAAATGAAATCTTTTCGAGATAAAACCATATAAATTATATTCAGTGATGCCTGGTTAGTAGCAGAGAAGAGTTAATTTCTTTGTTCAGTAACATAGTAGTACTAGATTCCAGAATAAATGGGTGATTTGTGTCATCTTGCTGAATTTTTCTTTTAAAAATGACCATTTGATGGCACCTAAGATGGGAAGCATTATGGTAGCCACTGTCTGAGGAAACCCTTTTTCTTAGGCTTTTATTGCTGTGAATAGACACCATAACCAAGGCAAGTCTTATAAATGTCAACATTTATTAGCGGCAGGTCTACAGCTTCAGAGGTTCAGTCCATTATCATCAAGGAGAGAGTATGGCAGGATCCAAGCAGGCATGCCACAGGAAAAGCTGAGAGTTTTACATCTTCATCCAAAGGAATCCAGAAACTGATTGAGCATTCTTAAGCAGCTGGACTGAGTGTTTTCAAGCTCAGCAGAGTGACACACTCCTCCAACAAGTCCACACCTTTTAATAGTGTTATTTCCTGGCAAAGCTTATGCAAAACATCACATAATGGTACAAATTTGCATATGTATTTTAATATCCTCCTTTTTTGTTGTGTTCTTGTGTAACTCCTTGAGATAGTTATTATTGTCTTTGAATAACATAGGCAATACAATACTCTCTACATAGAAACAGGTGGAGAGTGATCTAATCTTCATTTTCCAATTTACATATGCATGAAATGTGTACAAAATTAACTCTCCCTGAGCAACTTCTCTATGAACCTAGTGAACCTCTGCTCTGCTAGAGCAAAAGCCATGAGCTTGAAAGGGCCCAGGGATTCACTTAAATAACATGTATATGATTGAAAAGGTATAATTTTATTTATAAATTTAATATTACTTTTACTATAGCAGGTTCATCACATCTGAAATATAACTATATCCTCATCTCCAAATCTCGTATTTCAGTGACTCCTGGCCACCTTGTGAGAGACATCAAGGATATTTTTCAATAGGCTTTGGAAATTACATCAGACTAAATTAACATGCATTTATGCCACAGATAGAGAAGAATCAAAATATCAAAATGGGATGACTAGTCAAGAAAAGTTGTTAAGTAGTTTCATTGGTTAAGCACATTGTGAACTAGTAGTCCTACATGGACAATGAAATGTTGCAATTGTAATGATATTTTTTGATATTTACAAATTTTATTCTTCATGTTCAAGTTTATGTCAAATATTTTTCAACAAGTAATTATTCTTATAGTAAATAACTTTTTGTCACTGAGTTTGTTAAACATTTCTTAGAAACTTAAGACTGTGCTAATATAAGGATAAAGATATAATTCTCAATTTTGGGGTTGTCTTTTATTTTTAAAATAATTATTTTATTTATGTACATTTTAAATATTCATCTCCCAGTTTCTCCTCTAAGGGTTCTTCACCTTATCTTTTCTTCTGCCTCCAAAATAGTGCTTTCCCACCCTTGAGGTCCTTTCTCTGGGGTATCAAGTCTCCATATGATTAGGTACATCCTCTCTCACTGAGATCAGACAAGACAGGCCCCAGATGAACATGTGTCCGAGGACTTGAAACAGCCCATGTATACCTTTTGGTTGGTGATTTAGTCTTGGTGAGATCCCAGAGGGTCCCAGGTAGTTGACACTGTAGATGTTTCAATAAGGTTATCACCTTCAGCTACTTCAGTTCTTCCACTAACAGTTCCATATGAGTTCTGAACTCAGTCCAATCATTCTCTGTAAGTATCTGCATCTTTCTCAGTCAGTTGCTGGAAGAGTTTTTTCAGAGGACAGCTATGTTATGCTCCTGTCTTCACAACATACCATGAGGAATAAATGTCAGGGTTTGGTGTCCAACCATGAAACCCCAAGTTAGGCCAGTCACTGGATAGCCTTTCCTTTAGTTTCTGTTACACTTTAGTCCCTAGATAGTTATTTAGACAATCCTGTGTCAAAGAGTTTGAAGGTATTTGAGACAACTAATCCCTCCACTGGGGGGCCATGTTTATCTACTGGAGGTGAATTCCTCAGGTTCCATCTCCCAACATTTAGACATTTCATCTTAGGTCACAGCCACTGAGTATTGGGAGCCTCTCACATCTAAGGTTTCTGGGACTTTCTGATAGGTTCTCCTGACCTCTTACTCTGAAATATGCATATTTCTATTCATTCTTCTGGCCCTCTGGTCTTTGGTTCTGCCTCCTGGTTATTTGATTCTGTCCCCCTTTACACTTCCCTCTGCCTGCTTCTACCCAGATTCCTCCTCCCTCTGCCTAATATGATTTTTCCCCACATTTCTAAGTGGGATTGCAGCATCCTCAATTGGACCTTTCTTATGAAACTTCTTAGAGTCTGTGGGTTGTATATCGGATATTCTATTAATTTTGCCTAATATTTACTTATCAGTATGAACAGACTATGCATATCCTATGCCTGGCTTACCTGACTCAGAATGATATTTTTTAATTCAATGCATTTACCTGAAGATTCCATGATGTCCTCATTTTTAATAGCTGAATAGTATTCAAATGTGTAAATAATCCACATATTTTGTATCCATTCTTCCAGTGAAGAACATCTGGGTTGTATCCAATTTATCTCTATTATGATTAAAGATACTATGAACATAGTGGAACATGTGTCCTTATGCTATGGTGGGGTATCTATGGGATATATGCCTAGAAGCAGTATAGCTGGGCCATCTACTAAAAATATTTCATGGAGGCAAAGGGAGTTGGGAGAAGGAATGGGAGAGGGGAGAAAGTGGATAACACTTGAAATGTAAATATTTAAAATATTCAATAAAAAATAAAAAAAAATATTAATTTTCTATAAAACCATGGGATTGATTTCCAAATCCATTCTACCAATTTGCCACCACAATATCATTAGAAGAATGTTTTTCTTTTTTCTTCTTACCTCTACAGAATGTGATGTCACTTTGATTGGAGCCACTCTGATTAGTCGAAGTTAGGATCTCTGTTTCATTTGATTTGCATTTCCATGATGAATAAAGATGTTGAACCCTTTTTAAATGCTTCTAGCCCATTTGAGATTCTGCTGGTAGGAATTTTGTTTAACTCTTACTCTATTATTTTCTAAGAAATCAAACTTCTTATGTTCTTTACATATTTTGGATATTAGCCGTCTGTAGTGCAGCTCAGTTGCTTGTCTGTGTGTTCCCGATTTCTTATAATCACAATGTCCTTTGTCTTACAGAAGCTTTTAAGTTTCAGGAGGTCCATTTATTAATTGTTAATATTAGAACCTAAACTATTGTTTTTCTGCTCAAAAAAGTTTCTCCTGTTCCATATGTTTGAAGCTACTTCTCAATTTCTCTTCTATTAGATTTAGTATATCTGGTTTTATGTTAAGTTTCTTGATTCACCTGGACTTGAGCTTTGTGCAGAGTGATAAATATGGATCAATTTGTATTCTTTCTCATTAAGAGTGCCAGTTAGACTAACATCAATTATTTAAGTTTTTATTTCATACGGTATAGTTTTGGCATCTTTGTCAAAGATCAAGTAACTCTAGTTGAGTAGGTATTTATCTGGGCCTATGATTGTTTTACATTGATTATCCTGTCTGTCTTTGTAAAAAAATATCATGCCGTTTTAAATCATTATTATTCTATAGAACATTTTAGATCAGGGATAGTCATATACCCAGAAGTTCTTTTACTTTTGGAAATTATTTTTATTATTCTGTGAATATTTGTTTTTTCATATGAAGTTGAGAATTGCTTTTTTTGTGTCCATGAAGAAGTATATTGGAATTTTGATGAGAATGGCCTTGGAGTTGTAAATTACTTTTGATAAGAAGGCCTTTTTCACCAAGGTCTTTCTATAGATCCATGAGCATGGTAGATCTGTACATTTTCTAAGGTCTTTATAATTTTTGCAGGGGGTCAGGAAATTAAAGTTCTAGACAAAAAGGATTTCCTTCCCTCTCATAATATTCACAACACCAAATGCATAATATAAAGAAAGACTACTAAATATAGTAAGGGAAAAAGATCAAGTAACATATAAAGGCAGACCTATAAGAATTACTCCAAAATTCTCAACAGAGACTATGTAAGCTAGAAGATTCTGGGCAGATGTTATACAGACCCTAAGAGGACACAAATGTCAGCACAGGTTAGTATATCCAGGAAAAAAAAAACTCTTAATTAACATGGATGGAGAAACCAAGATATTCCATGATAAAACATAATTTATACATATCTTTCCACAAGTTCAGCCCTACAAAGAATAATGTATGGAAAGCTCCAACACAGCTACACCTTAAAAAAAAAAAAAAAAAAAAAAAAAAAGTAAACTTATTTCAACTAACCCAAAAGAATATAAAGAATATAGCCACACAAACATAATTCCACCTGTAACAACAATAATAATAGGAAACAACAACCACTATTCTCTTCTCAAAAAAAAAAAAAAAAAAAAAAAAAAAAAAAAAAAAAAAAACAGCTCTTGGTGTTTTTGGTTCTTTGTATCATTCTTTTTACTTCTAATTGGTTGATTTCAGACTTTAGTGTAATTATTTTCTGCTGTCTCCTCCTCCTCAGTATATTTGCTTCTTTTTGATCTTTCAGGTATGCTGCTAAATTGCTTATATGGGATTTCTCCAATTCCTTTTGTTTTTGTTGTTACTGTTGTTTTATTTGTTCTTTATTAAATATTTTGTTCATTTACATTTCAAATAACATTTCCCTTCCCTGTTACTACTCCAGAATCTCCCATCTAGTCCTTTCAGGGTATAGCTGTTTCATGTTCCTGTCAGCAAGCATTTCTTGGCATCAGCAATAGTTTGGGGTTTGTTCTGCAAATTGAAAAAAAAATTCCTATGTGGGACAGTCTCAAGATGGCCTTTTCTTCAGTCTCTGTTCCATTTTTTTTTGTCTCTGTCCTTTGGACAGAAACATTTCTGGGTTATAAATTTTGAGATGCATTTGGCAGCCCTATTATAATCAACGACTTATTTTTGGTTTGATATTATACCAGCTTGTCTCTTAGAAAATTTGCTAGAGAAATGTTTTTCATGCCCTTCACTTTGATGTAATATTTTTGTTGCTTACTTGTGTTTTTGGTATGTAGCAAATGTTTTATCCCGCTTATGTATCCAGTCAGTTTGTGTCTTTTTATTGGGGAATTTAGTTCACTGGTATTGAGAGAAATTAAATACCAATGATTTTTTAATTCTCAATATGTACAAAGATATTGTTAAAATTTGGTTTTGTCATAGAGTATCTTGGTTTCTCTATATGTAATAGCTAAAAATTTTCTGATTTAATCTAGCCTGGGCTGGCATATGTGATCTTTTTAAACATGCTTGATCTCATGTCTTTCAGTAGCTCTCTTGAGAAGCCTGGTTTTCTTTCTTTCTGATAGTGATTTTGCATCTTTTTTTTTTCCCCTAGGTT